>NW_026057586.1:55057427-55135503 GCF_023721935.1 Panthera uncia | reverse complement strand
GAAGGAAGGAAGGAAGGAAGGAAGGAAGGAAGGAAGGAAGGAAGGAAAGAAGGGAGGAAGGAAGGAAGGAAGGAAGGAAGGAAGGAAGGAAGGAAAAAGAAAGCAAGCCGTGGTTCTCAAAGAGGTGATCCAGACCGGCAACATTGGCATCACCTGGGATCTGATCAGAGACTAGGAGTGAGACTCAGAAATCAATGTGTTTTTTTTGTTTTGTTTTGTTTTTAACATTTTTATTTATTTTTGAGACAGAGAGAGACAGGGCATGAACGGGGGAGGGTCAGAGAGAGGGAGACACAGAATCTGAAACAGGCTCCAGGCTCTGAGCCGTCAGCACAGAGCCCGACGCGGGGCTCGAACTCACGGACCGCGAGATCATGACCTGAGCCGAAGTCGGACGCTTAACCGACTGAGCCACCCAGGTGCCCCAGAGAAATCAATGTTTTAATAACCTCTGTGGAAGGTCAAGATCCTGGTAAGTAGGAAAGCCATTACTACTCACGGAATAAGAGTTTACGGAGGAAGGGGGGGGGGGGTTGACAGAATTTTCAAACAAGAAAACAAGCGTGAAAATTAAATGTTTACTTTTAAAAGGCATGAAATGTCAAGTACAAATAAATGCAGGAAACAAAAAGCTGTATCAGTAGAAAATTGTTATCTATGTATTTTTCTTCCAAGTTCGTTTTCAAAGAGCATCGAAGCCAATTAATGTTTATATTTTGTTGCTTTTTCAGTACAGTTTTTATTAATTTTTTTAAAAAACTTACTGAACTGTCTTTAGCCCTTTGCAAAAGACACCACGTGTGATATCCTATTTACTTCTCACAACAATCCCACATTACAGGGACTGTAAAACCCCATTTTACAGACAAGAAGACAGGTTTAAGAAATTAAAGTATCTTGCCTTTGATCACACAGCTGGAGTAGGTAGCACAGCTTCCATTTTAAACTGAGTCTAGGGGCGCCTAGGTGGCTCGGTCGGTTGGGCGTCCGACTTCAGCTCAGGTCACGATCTCGCGGTCCGTGAGTTCGAGCCCCGCGTCAGGCTCTGGGCTGATGGCTCAGAGCCTGGAGCCTGCTTCCGATTCTGTGTCTCCCTCTCTCTCTCTCTCTCTGCCCCTCCCCCGTTCATGCTCTGTCTCTCTCTGTCTCAAAAATAAAAAAAAACGTAAAAAAAAAAAAATTTAAACTGAGTCTATTTAACCCAGAGTCAGAGCTGACTCGGCATTTATTCTTCTCTGCTGGGCAGATCCTCCTGGACAATGAACTTGGGGACAATCTTAGTCCCTAACCCAAGAATCAGTGTGACTCACCTTGCCCTTTTACCACTTAATTACAACCTGCTTTCTGAGCTCGCTTCGGCAGCACGTATACAATCTACTTTCACTTTCTGTCCATTCTTTCTACTGAAAATCCCTATCTCATGCCTCCCTCTGTTCAACCTAAGCTTCCTTCTACTGGCAAGTAAGCTTCTCCTGAAATGTACCTTTCAACCTGTCAGAGCTCAGGTCAAAAACTCCTAAATGTCAAACCTCTCTTTTCTTTCTGTTCTCCACCTCTCACATCTCACCCAGCGCTAACGGATTTGATGCCCACTCAGGCTCACTCTGCCCACATACCTTGGTCTGTTATTCTTTCTATTCTTTTTTTTTTAACTTTGTTTTTTATTTTTTTAAATTTATATCCAAATTAGTTAGCATATAGTGCAACAATGATTTCAGGAGTAGATTCCTTAGTGCCCCTTACCCATTTAGCCCATCCGCCCTCCCACAACGCCTCCAGTAACCCTCAGTTTGTTCTCCATATTTATGAGTACATTCTGTTTTGTCCCTCTCCCTGTTTTTACATTATTTTTGTTTCCCTTCCCTTATGTTCATCTGTTTTGTCTCTTAAAGTCCTCATATGAGTGAAGTCATATGATTTTTGTCTTTCTCTGACTAATTTCACTTAGCATAATACCCTCCAGTTCCATCCACGTAGTTGCAAATGGCAAGATTTCATTCTTTTTGATTGCTGAGTAATACTCCATTATGTGTGTATATATATATACATATACATATATATATGTATGTGTATGTATATATATGCACCACATTTTCTTTATCCATTCATCCATCGATGGACTTTTGGGCTCCTTCCATACTTTGGCTATTGTTGATAGTGCTGCTATAAACATGGGGGTGCATGTGCCCCTTTGAAACAGCACACCTATATCCCGTGGATAAATGCCTAGTAGTGCAATTGCTGGGTCATAGGGTAGATCTATTTTTAGTTTTCTGAGGAACCTCCATATTGTTTTCCAGAGTGGCTGCACCAGCTTGCATTCCCACCAGCAGTGCAACCAGAGATCCTCTTTCTCCGCATCCTCGTCAACATCTGTTGTTGCCTGAGTTGTGAATGTTAGCCATTCTGACAGGTGGGAGGTGCTATCTCATTGTGGTTTTGGTTTGTATTTCCCTGATGATGAGTGATGTGGAGCAGTTTTTCATGTGTCGGTTGGCCATCTGGATGTCTTCTTTGGAGAAGTGTCTATTCATGTCTTTCTTTTGCCCATTTCTTCACTGGGTTATTTGGTTTTTGGGTGTTGAGTTTGATAAGTTCTTTATAGATTTTGGATACTAACCCTTTATCTGATATGTCGTTTGCAAATATCTTCGCCCATTCTGTTGGTTACCTTTTAGTTTTGCTGATTGCTTCCTTCGCTGTGCAGAAGCTTTTTATTTTGATGAGGTCCCAGTAGTTCATTTTTGCTTTTGTTTCCCTTGCCTCCGGAGACGTGTTGAGTAAGAAATTGCTGCGGCCAAGATCAAAGAGGTTTTTGCCTGCTTTCTCCTCGAGGATTTTGATGGCTTCCTGTCTTACATTAAGGTCTTTCATCCACTCTGAGTTTATTTTTGTGTATGGTGTAAGAAAGTGGTCCAGGTTCATTGTTATGCGTGTTGCTGTCCAGTTTTCCCAGCACCACTTGCTGAGGAGACTGTCTTTATTCCATTGGATATTCTTTCCTGCTTTGTCAAAGATTAGTTGGCCGTACGTTTGTGGGTCCATTTCTGGGTTCTCTATTCTATTCCATTGATCTGAGTGTCTGTTCTTGTGCCAGTACCATACTGTCTTGATGGCTATAGCTTTGTAGTATAGCTTGAATTCTGGGATTGTGAGGCCTCCTGCTTTGGTTTTCTTTCTCAAGATTGCTTTGGCTATTCGGGGTCTTTTCTGGTGCCATACAAATTTTAGGATTGTTTGTCCTAGCTCTGTGAAGAATGCTGGTGTTATTTTGATAGGGATTTCATTGAATGTGTAGATTGCTTTGGGTAGTATCAACATTTTAACAATATTTGTTCTTCCTATTCAGGAGCATGGAATCTTTTTCCATTTTTTTGTGTCATCTTCAATTTCTTTCATAAGCTTTCTATAGTTTGCAGCGTATAGATTTTCTATCCTTTTTTTTAAGTTTATATATTTATTTTTGAGAGAGAGAGGGAGGGGGGAGGGGCAGAGAGAGGGGGAGATAGAGAATCCCAAGCAGACTCCACACCACCAGTGCTGATCCCGATGTGGGGCTCAAACTCACAAACTGTGAGATCATGATCCAAGCCGAAATCAACAGTTGGATGCTCGACTGACTGACTCACCCAGGTACTCCATTCGCTCTATTCTGTTTTTTTTTAATGCTTCATTTATTTTTGAGGGAGCACAAGCAGGGGAAGGACAGAGAGAGAGGGGGACAGAAGATCTGAAGTGGGCTCTGTGCTGACAGCAGCGAGCCCGATGTGGGGCTTGAACTCACGAATCACAAGATCATGACCTGAGCCAAAGTCAGATGCTCAACCGACTGAGCTACCCAGGTGCCCTGCCATTCACTCTATTCTTAAATACATTCCCTTCTCCCTAGACTGGTCAGTGTCCTCCCAGCCTCAGCCTCAGGAACAGCCACCCCAGCTCCATTCTTCAGCTCGTGTCATCTTCTGGACTGGAATATTCTCTCTTCTGCCCATTAAGACTCTGCCCCTCATCACCTCTTGGCTTGAGCCCACATTGACCTCCTCCCCCCTCCCCACCCTCCTCCAGCTCTTGCTGCTTGCAGTGGTCTCTCAACCCTGTGGAACAAGACCTCTCGGGGAAACATTTGTGCACCTAGATTTATACACTACATAAATGTACTACCTTATGGACATTGTAAATGTGCTTTTAAAGCTTCACAAAAACAGGGGCGCCTGGGTGGCTCAGTCGGTTAAGCGGCCAACTTCGGCCCAGGTCATGATCTCAACAGTTCGTGAGTTCGAGCCCCACGTCAGGCTCTGTGCTGACAGCTCAGAGCCTGGAGCCTGCTTCGGATTCTGTGTCTCCCTCTCTCTCTCTCTCTCTTTCTGCACCTCCCCAGCTCATGCTTGCACTCTGTCTCTGTCAAAAAAGAAATAAACTTAAAAAAGAAAAAAAGCTTCACAAAAACAGAAATTAAAACATTCTAGCATTCCCTCCCTTCTCCTCAAAAGATCACCCTGAGGATAGGCACAAACCCTCCCCCACTGTGAAGTCTCTAGACCCTCACTCATGTGGCCACTTCATCCGATGCTGCCAGATTTCCGTGAGTAGTTTGTCATGTGCCCCTAATTTGTCTTCTAAAAAAATATATTTCATGTTCTTACAGGAAACAAACCCTGTTTTTGCTGACTAAAATAGAACACCACATGAGGGGGGGTGGTGCCTGATTCATTATTGACAGGAGTGCATTGATGTTCACTGCATGCATAGCTCCTGCTCGTTGTCTAGAACAAGATGGTAATGGCTTAGGTTTCTCGAACTTCAAAGGAAAGGCAGGCGATTAATGGGTCTGGTGTCACTTGGCCAGTTCCTGTGAAACTGGGGATTTCCAAAAGCATAGCCTGACTTGCAGCCCAAGAGAGAATAAAATATTTCACCAAGTGCTGGCACGTAGAGAATGGCATGGCGGTTTTTTTTGTTTCCTTCCCATCTTCCGTGCTTCTCTTCCTTGTAAAAAGTTTTGTTCTTCCAGGTTTATTGGGGTATAACGGACATATAACCTTGTGTGAGTTCAAAGTGTACGAGCATATGATACAGTATGATAAGCTATAATCACTGTGCTGTACATTAGTTCCCCAGATCTCATTTATCTTGTAACTAAAAGTTTGTACCTTTTGACCAACATCTCCCCATTTCCTCCATCTCCCAGCCCCTAGGAAGTACCCGTCCACTGTCGGTTTCTCCTAGCTCAGCTTTTTCAGATTCCATGTATATGGAGTATCATACAATATTTGTCTTTTTCTGTCTGGCTTAGTTCACTCAGCAGAATGCCCTCAAGAGCCATCCACGTTGCTGCAAATGGCAGGATTTTTCTCTCGTGGCCAAACGATAGTCCATTATGTATATATCACATCTTTTTCCACGGAACACTTAACGTTGTTTCCATGTATTGACTATTGTGAATAATGCTGCAATGAAAATAGTCGTGCAGATATCTCTATTCAATTCCTGTGGATACATACTCAGAAGTAGGATTGCTGAGTCATACGGTAATTCCATTTTTAGCTTTACAAGGAACCTCTATACAGGTTTTTTTTTGTAATATAATTTATTGTCAAATCGGCTACCATACAGTGTGTAAAGTGTGCTCTTGGTTTTGGGGGTAAATTGCCGTGGTTCATCGCTTGCATACAACACCCAGTGCTCATCCCAACAAGTGCCCTCCTCAATGCCCATCACCCATTTCCCCCTCTCCCCCATACCCCCATCCACCCTCAGTTTGTCTCTGCATTTGAGAGTCTCTTATGGTTTGCATCCCTCCCTCTCTGTAACTATTTTCCCCCTTTCCCTCCCCCATGGTCTTCTGTTAAGTTTCTCAAGATCCACATAGGAGTGAAAACATATGGTATCTGTCTTTCTCTGCCTGACTTATTTCACTTAGCATCACACTCTCCAGTTCCACCCACGTTGCTGCAAATGGCCAGATTTGATTCTTTCTCATTGCCAAGTAGTATTCCATTGTATATATAAACCACATCTTCTTTATTCATTCATCAGTTGATGGGCATTTAGGCTCTTTCCATAATTTGGCTCTTGTTGAAAGCACTGCTATAAACATTGGGGTACAAGTGCCCCTCTGCATCAGCACTCCTGTATCCCTTGGGTAAATTCCTAGCAGTGCTATTGCTGGATCGTAGGGTAGATCTATTTTTAATTTTTTGAGGAACCTCCACACTGCTTTCCAGAACGGCTACACCAGTTTGCATTCCCACCAACAGTGCAACAGGGTTCCCATTTCTCCACATCCTCTCCAGCATCTATAGTCCCTGATTTGTTCATTTTAGCCACTCTGACCGGCGCGAGGTGGTATCTCAGTGTGGTTTTGATTTATATTTCCCTGATGATGAGTGATGTTGAGCATCTTTTCATGTGTCTGTTGGCCATCTGGATGTCTTCTTTGGAAAAGTGTCTATTGATGTCTTCTGCCCATTTCTTCACTAGGTTATTTGGTTTTTGGGTGTTGAGTTTGGTAAGTTCTTCATAGATTTTAGATACTAATCCTTTATCTGATATGTCATTTGCAAAGAAATTGCTGCAGCTGAGGTCAAAGAGTTTTTTTTTTTCTTGCTTTCTCCTCTAGGGTTTTGATGGTTTCCTGTCTCACATTCAGGTCCTTCATCCA
Organism: Panthera uncia; assembly: GCF_023721935.1. Classification (NCBI taxonomy): domain Eukaryota; kingdom Metazoa; phylum Chordata; class Mammalia; order Carnivora; family Felidae; genus Panthera; species Panthera uncia. Next base: position 55,128,842 of record NW_026057586.1, on the reverse strand, counting down.
TTTTGAGTTTATTTTTGTGAATGGTGTGAGAAAGTGGTCTAGTTTCATTCTTCTGCATGTTGCTGTCCAGTTCTCCCAGCACCATTTGCTAAAGAGACTGTCTTTTTTCCATTGGATACTCTTTCCTTCTTTGTCAAAGATTAGTTGGCCATACTTTTGTGGGTCCAGTTCTGGGTTCTCTATTTTATTCCATTGGTCTATGTGTCTGTTTTTGTGCCAGTACCATGCTGTCTTAATGAGTACAGGTTTGTAGTAGAGGCTAAAGTCTGGAATTGTGATGTCTCCCACTTTGGTTTTCTTTTTCAATATTACTTTGGCTATTTGGGGTCTTTTGTGGTTCCACACATATTTTAGAATTATTTGTTCTAGCTTTGAGAAGAATGCCGGTGCAATTTTGGTTGAGATTGCATTGAATGCGTAGATTGCTTTGGGTAGTGTTGACATTTTAACAATATTTACTCTTCCAATCCATGAGCATGGGATGTTTTTCCATTTCTCTGTGCCTTCTTCAGTTTCCTTCATAAGCTTTCTATAGTTTTCCACATCCACACTGTTTTTCATAGTGGACTCACCAACTTACATTCCCACCAGCAGTGCATAAGTGTTCCTTTTTCTCCACATCCTCGCCAACACTTGTTATCTCTTTGCTGCCTGTTTTTGAATCCTGTATAGATGTCCTTGGATTACCCCTAGGGCAGGTGGCATCTCCTAAAACACCTAATAAAGTGAAAGGTGGCACCATGCACTGGACCAACATTTAATGAACAATACAATGTTTTAACATCATTCTTTCTCTTTAATAAAGGTTTCAATCTATCATTGCTCAGAATAATAACCTTGGTTGGGAAGGGTGGCGGAGAATCCTATTACTAAGGTGTGTGTGTGTGTGTGTGTGTGTGTGTGTGTGACCTTAAATGTCATTTTCACAACTTTAAATGTAGTCTTATGTTATTAAAGACTTCTGAAACATGTCTCATTTCTCTCTGTTCTCCCCTCATCTTTTACACCTTTGTTAATTATCCGAGAGACAGAGAAAGTAGCACATAAGTGAAATTTGCCAGTGCTGACAAATCAGATAGTTGCAAAGGGTTCAAAGAGAGGAGGGGGTAGAAGATGGGTAGGAAATAAAAAGTCACACCATTCTTAATAAATAATGAGAAAATGTCTAGCCATTGCTGTGAGTGATTCATCTGAAGCATTAATACTCTAACTTACACATGCAATAATACTGGCAAGGAAGACAAAACTCATCAGCAAGACCTGTTTTCCATATTCCTTAGCATAAAATGCCAGCAGGATTGCCCTGTGTCACTCTCAGTGGAAGGCAATGGTTGCTTTTATTGACCTTTGAGGAAAGAAATTTACCACCCAACATTGTGATCTTGCATATGATTTTGGAAAGCAGAGTCTGGCCAGGAAAGAACCACTCTCCCGGCCCCTGCAGAGCTGGTCTGGAGCGATTCCAGGGTGAACTCTCCCCAATGATCTTCCAGTCTGATGTCACGCAAAGCACGGAGATCAGCTGTGCCTGTAATATAATGGGAGGATCTCAGGCAGTCAAGGCCAAATTGGGGACCTAGGTGGCAATGAAGTTTGCTGACGCTCCCCTTTCCCTTAGACCTTTGGGGGTCTGTGGGGCACAGAGTGGACAATCACCCTCACTGTATTATCACGATGCGACTTTTCATTCCCTAACAATCTTCTCTGCTATCACTTCTTAATCGACAACATGTGCAGAAACTACTCTCTCACCTCCTCACGATCACCTGGCAAAGCAGGTTATTAGAAGACTATTTCCCAGATGAGAAAACACATTCAGAGAGATGAAGTCCTTTGCCCACATTCGCACAGCAGTAAGTACATGACTTCTAAACCCAGCCTTTTCCACTTTACAAGGCTACTCCTTGCCTGCATTGCAGGGTGACTACGAATTATTATATTATATTATATTATATTATATTATATTATATTATATTATATTATGCTATATTATATTGTACTATATTATATTATTATATGCTTACTGTCTATCCACACATCTTCCCAAATGCTAGCCTGACCCCCCTCATTCTTAAATCTCGACCTTTCCTTCCGGTTTTGTTTTTATTGTTGTGTCAGTTCAGTCTTGTGATTCTCGGTAGCTTCCTCTCCATCTCTGACAGCAAGTGGCTTTGATAGCATTTTCCTGAAATGCCATCGACATCCCCTACCCCCCCTAACACGCATGCCTTGCACAATGAGTGTTCAAGGGAGACATTTTCGGGTCCTTATTTTGAGTGTGTTTCCAACACAGGGCTCAAATGGCCGCAAAGTCCATCAACCGAACCTCCACACAGCAGTAGAAGCAAGAAGTTTAGTTTTATATGCATTTTTATCTGCTGTTTCTATACTAGACTTCTGTAACTACAACTGAAGATTCTAGTCTGACAGAGGACTAACTTTGTGAGATGTAGGAGGTGGGAAAAAATAGACTTAATTTAACTATGAGGAAAGTATCTGAGGGTTTCAGAAAATCTTTTTTTCCCAAGCACCTTTCCCACCTACATTCCAAGTCAAGAAGAATGCTCCCAAATATCTTTTCCTAAAATACGCCCTTTGGGTTCTGTGTAATAGTAATGTTTTAAAGAATATAAAGATCATTTTTTAAAAAAAGATGTATTCTAGGAGAATAGTTCTCAAAGTGTTGTCCTTAGGGGCCCTGAACAGTACCTGAGATCTTTACAGTGAGGCTGCAAAGTTAAACTGTTTTCACAACAAAATTAAGACAGTGTTGCCTTTCTACTCTTATTCTGTCATGAGACTACAGTGGAGTTTTCCAGAGGCTACGTGGCACAAAATGTTATCATTGCTCTGGCAGCCTGGATTCCGATACCTTAAAAATCTCTCAGTTTCACTTTATAAGACATTACCTATTGATACAATCTCCATGAGCAAAAGCTCTATGAGGTCCCCAATACGTTTTAAGAATGTTAGAAAAAAAAAAAAAACACATCATGAAATCAAAAGGTCTGAGAGCTGCTGTTCCAAGAAATGCTTGGTCATTTGAAATTAGCATCTCATGAAATATGTTGAAAGAAGGCGCATGACCAGGATGGTGATGGTAACGGAGGAGGCAACAAGAGGAAAAGAAACGAGTTCCAGCGTTCCCAAAGACTGGTCCAAGGACCTCAGGCTGGGACACACACTCGTAGAGCTGTGAATGTAAGCAGTGAAACCAGGGGCTAGTAACAAAAGAGCGCTCATTCAGAATTAACGCAGCCAAAATGAGTGGATCCAGATGGGGAATTCAAAAGAGAACTTTGAGTCAAACGTCCACACGTTGGGTTACCTGCCTGGGTTCATTTGACCAAGCACGAGCACCTGGGCGGCGATCTGAGATACACCGGTCCAATGTGCAAGGTCTGTCTGCACTCTTTAAAGAGCACGGAAAGGGGCGCCTGGGTGGCTCAGTCGGTTAAGCGTCCGGCTTCAGCTCAGGTCACGATCTCGAGGTCCGTGGGTTCGAGCCCCGCGTGGGGCTCTGGGCTGATGGCTCAGAGTCTGGAGCCTGCTTCCGATTCTGTGTCTCCCTCTCTCTCTGCCCCTCCCCTGTTCATGCTCTGTCTCTCTCTGTCTCAAAAATAAATAAAACGTTTAAAAAAAATTAAAAAAATAAAAAATAAAAAAAATAAAGAGCACGGAAAGGAAATCAGAGGCAGGTGCCATGTCTGCCCCACATGGACAATGCTTGGACCCACGTGGCAGATGTGGAGGGACGCTGGCTTTACAGAGAGCCCACCCGTTTAATCTCATCAAGGATGGCGCTCCCGGAACAAGTGATTCGGTGCAGTCTCAAAGCCGCTTCATTGTACGTCTTGCAGAAGCAGTCTGACTAGTTATTCCGTGTGTAATCAAACCACACGAGCACCAGGTTTGGAGGTTTTGTCTGCGGCCAGGTTTGCCGTTATCTGATAAAGCAAGAAAAAGTTGCACGGTATCCTTCCGTGATTTGTTGGGAGCTTTGGGAAGTTAAGAGGAACGAAGCGTCCACTTTTGAAGGCCAAGTCCTGAGAAAGTTATGTCCTGGTATTGACTGATGTGCCTGATACTAGCAGCTTTCTACAAAGCTCCATACTTTTAAGTAATAGCCGAGAAACTCAAAATCATTCTAAACAGTCAGTGAGGGCCACATCAGGAAGCCCTTTGTGGCGAGTGCAATTTCAAGTATCCAGAAATGCCACGTACTTCTGGTTAGCTATCCGTTGCCCTCAATCACTGCCGGCCAGAGAAGGGCACCCACAGAAAAGGATGCTCGATCTTGCGGCTTAACTCAAAAGAGCTCGAACCATGATTGCTCGACAGCGTCAGGGTACTTAACGTCACTGAATTGTACGTTGAAATATGCTTAAGATGGTAACTTTTATGTTACGTACAGGCACGCTCTGGAGATGTGGGTTTGCTTCCAGACTACCACAATGAAGACAAGGCCACAATAAAGTGAGTCAAAAGAATGTGTTGGCTTCTCGGTGCATATAACAGCCATGTCTACGCTGCACTGTCGTATATTAAGTTTGCGATGGCGCTGTATCTGAAAAGTGTACATATCTTAATTCAAAAACACATTATTGCTAAAAAAAAAAAATGCTAAACATCATCTGAGCTTCCAGTGAGTTGTAATCTTTTCGAGGGGGAGGATCTTGCCTCCGTGTTGATGGCTGTTGACTGGTCAGTGTGGTGGTCGCTGAAGGTTGGGGTGGCTGTGGCAATATCTTAAAAGAAGACCAAGGTGAAGCTTGCCACAACCATTGACTCTTCCTTTCATGAATGATTCTCTGTAGCATGAATGCTATAGGATAGCTTTTTGCCCACCGTAGAATTTCTTTCAAAATTGGAGGCAATCCTCTCAAACCCTGCTGCTGCTTTACCAACCAAGTTTATGGAATGTTCTAAATCCTTTGCTGTCATTTCAACAGTCTCCACGGCATCTTCACCAGGAGTAGTTTCCATCTCAAAAAGTTACTCTCTTTGCTCATCTAGAAGAGGGAACTCCTCATCTTTTAAAGTGTTATCACGAGATCACAGCAATGCGGTCCCATCTTCAGGCTCCACTTCTCATTCTCGATCTCTTGTTATTTCTTCCATATCTGCAGTTACTTCCTCTACTAAAGTCTTGAACCCCTCAAAGTCATCCATGAGGATGGGAATCAACTTCTTCCAAATTCCTGTTAATGTTGATATTTTGACCTCTTCTCATGAATGATGAATTTTTAAAAACAACAACAAAAAAAAGGTGTTTATTTATTTCTTTTGAGAGAGAGAAAGAGAGAGAGAGAGAGCATGAATGGGGAAGGGACAGAGAAAGAAGGAGAAAGAGAATCCCAAGCAGGCTCAGTGCTGTCAGCACAGAGCCCAAGGCAGGGCCTGATCCACAAACCATGACATCATGAGCTGAGCTGAAATTAAGAGTTATATGCTTAATCAACTGAGCCACCCAGGCACCGCAAATCATGATGTTTTTAATGGCATCTGTAATGGTAAATCCTTCCCAGAAAGTTTTCAGTTGGCTTTGCCCAGATCCATCAGAGGGATCACTATCTATGGATAGTGTATCCATAGGTACACAGCCCTATGAAGTGCATCTCTTCAATGACAAGACTTGAAAATCAAAATCACTCCTTAATCCATGGGCTGCAGAACGGATGTTGTGTTAGCAGGCATGAAAAAAACATTAATCTCATACACCTCCACCAGAACTCTTGGGTGAACAGGTACATTGTCACTGAGCAGTAATATTTGGAAAAGAATCTTTTTTTTCTGAGCAGTAGGTCTCACCAGTGGGCTTAAAATATTTGGTAAACTATGCTGTAAAGAGATATGCCGTCCTCCAGTGTAAGACACCCATATCAGATACTGTCCTGGAGAAGGTCTGAAATATAATTCATCCTCATTAATCACTGTAACCAAGGAGGGCTGGGATGAAATTATTTAGAGTGTAATATATGTGAAAATATGAATAAGCTAAAATGATCACTTGTGACTTCTGTTTATGAAACTGTCACACCTTCCTGGTGAGGACTTTGCCCCCCAAATAAGAATTATCTATAAAGAAAGTTATGTCACATTAGCTGGTGTAGAGCTTTGATAATTCCAGGGTGTTTTCTAAAAGTAGATGGTTAATTAGAGCTTCTGAAAACCAGTATTTTTTTTTTTGTTTATGTTTCACATGGCAAAAATAAAATCCCTCTCTTACTTAAAAGAGAGAGAGAGAGAGAGAGAGAGATGCTGTCACCCAGGCTTTGTTGTCCCATTTACAGAGTAGATTTAGCACAATTTTTAATGGCTCTAGATCTCTCAGGATGGTAATGAGCACTGGCTTCAGCTTAAAGTCACCAGCTGCAATGACTAACAAGAGTCAGCCTGCCCTTCGAAGCTTTGAAGCCAGGCCTTGACTTCTCCACTCTAGCTGAGAGTTCTCGATGGCATCTTCTGCTAATAGAAAGATGTTTCACCTACACTGCAAATTTGTTGTTTAGCATCGCCACCTTCATGAATCACCCTGGGGAGATCTCGCTGACCTGCCGCAGCTTCTCCATCAACACCTGCTACTTCACCTTGCACTTGGATGGCTGGAGACGGCGTCTTTTCTTAAGCCTTACGGGCCTTCGCAGAACTGAAGAGAATTAGAGCCTTGCTCTGTATTAGGTTTTGCTTTAAGGGAATGTTGCAGCTGGTTTGGTCTTCTGTCCAAACCACTCACTTCTCTCCATCCAGCAATGAGGCTGTTTTGCTCTCTTAACATTCATGTGTTCACCGGAGTAGCACTTTCAACTTCCTTCAAGAACTTTCCCTCTGCATTCACAACTTGGCTAACTGTTTGGTGCACGAGGTCTAGCTTTCAGCCTATCTTGGCTTGTGACAGGCTTTCCTCACTAAGCTTCACCACGTCTAGCTTTTGACTTAGCAGAATTACAATAGTTACATTACCATCCCGGATCACTGATCGCAGATGACTTTAACAGATGTAATAATGAAAAAGTTTCAAATATTGCGAGAATTACCAAACTATGACCCAGAGACATAAGGTGAGCAAATGCTGTTGGGAAAAAGGCACCTATAAACTTGCTCAAAGCAGAGTTGCCACAGACCTTCAGTTTGTAACACACACACACACACACACACACACACACAATCTGTGAAGCACAGTAAAGTGAAGCCCAATAAAACAAGGCATGGCTGTATATAATATCACAATAAAAAGAGGGGAGGTGTTTAAGCTGCAGCAAAGAAAAAACACTCCAACCTTGCTCTGAGCTGTCTAAGTCAGGACAATTTCCAGATAGAATGTGCCAAACTACATTTGATAAAGCCTGATCTCAGCAAATGGGAATCTATACTTGGGCAGTAAAATGGATATACATCTGTACTTTGAACACGAAGATTATTTTAATCACTATATGTGTAGGTGTTATAAAACTGATCAAATTATGAGCAACAGACTTTTGCACCCTGGACTGTACCTGGTGACTGGGGAACTATTTGCAAAACCTAACCCTTTGTAAGACTAATACTTAGGATCTGTGTTTGACTGCCACATTTGTGCAGCTGTTTGAACTGTTTGGATTCATACCTAGATATTGATTTGCAGAGTCAGTAATCTAGCACTTGAGCCCTTGAGAAATATGACCTAAGAAACAGGGCAATAGTTTTAAAAACTAAGTAAAAATTGTACTTACTGAGAAGCAAGATTTTCATGATACCTATTAAGGGAAAATAATCAGGTTATCAAGCAGTATTTGCAACAGGATTCTATTTTTATATTTAAAATATATTTATGTACAAGCATAAGCTTGTCAGAAATTTAAAGCAGTGAGTTAGATAGGATAGTCTGGGGATGGGGAGAAATACAGGCTTATTTTAAATGAGAAATGGAACTTATCAAATAGCAAACAAAATGGCCTTTAATATACAATGGTTCTACACATCTAAATTTAGTCTGCCAAGGATAAACCAGCCAACAATTCAGGACATTAATTATGTTCTTCTAACCAAAATAGGTATGGGTTTGATTCACTAAATTAAGGTGTAATTTTATGTACAAAAGCCTTTTTTAAAACTCCGTAAAGCAGGCAACTAACTCATGCCCTGAGAGAATTTGGAAACTATTTGCATTATAAACCAGAGGATATTTTTCTTCAATGCTCAGCGCAAAGTCTACACATACTTATGTAGGCTTTTTATAAAATAATAAAAAAAGAATCTATCTGGGCTATGGTATACTGGCATGTACAAAATTCTCTATTATTTTGCCCAATTCTAAGGTAATAATTATATATCCAAATCATGGCTCAGTATATTATTAGAAGCCTTTCCAACATAAGAGGCTATATTAGCATCAGGGTCACAATTATTTCTCTAAACTTTGTGAAGCCCAGAATGATAAATCTGCTGTAATGAATGACGGACTAATACAGAAAATACCCATAAAGATGCAGTGAGCTTAAAAAGAGGCATTACAACCACAGAGAGATAAGGTTTGAGTAGCAACAAACATTATTTGTTAGTGTGCTTTCAATTCATGCAATGTATGTATTCATTTAAAGAAAGAAAAAAAGAGAGAGGACCAAATATAGGTAACTAATATTACTTAAGGCAAGTCTTCCTGACATCAGTCAAAATGTTGGCAACTCCTACGTTTTCTCTATGGCAATATCCCTAATGAATACATTGTGTTCATAATAAAAATTGGTTAAAAAAACAAAAAAAAACAAAACAAACAAACAAAAAAAACAATGTACATCTTGTCTTTATTAACAGAGATTTTCCAGGCCCTTCTTCTATTGTTCCATCAAAAGAAATGTCAAATTTGGTTTACTGATTTCAAACCTTATTACAAATCTATAATAATCAAAACAGTATGGTACTATTGTAAAACAGAAACACAGGCCAATGGAACAAAACTGAGAACCCAGAAATAAACCCACGAATAAACCTTTTCCCCATGGGAAAAGGATAGTCTCATCAATAAATGGCACAGAGAAAACTGGATATCCACATGCAAAAGAGAGAAACTATACCCCTATCTTAGACCACTCACAAAAATTAACTCAAAATAGATTAAGGACATGAATGTAAGACCTGCAACCAGAAAACTCCTAGAATAAAATAAAGGGAAACTCTTCTGACATCTGTCTTGGCAATGATTTTTTTTTTTTGATCATGACACTAAAAGCAGAGACAACAGGCAAAAATTAATAAGTAGTAGGACCACATCGAACTAAAAAGCTTCTGCACAGAAAAAAAAAACAACAACAACAACAACAACCACAACCTATGCAATGGGAGAAAATATTTGCAGAGCATACATCTGATAAGGGGTTAATATCCAAAATGTATACAGAACTCCTATAACTCAAAAGAACAAAAAAAATCCGATTAAAATATGGGCAGAGGACTTGAACTGACATTTCTCCAAAGAAAACATGTAAGTGGCCAACAAGTACACGGAAGAGGTGCTAAACGTTGCTCGTCATCAGGGAAATACAAACCAAAACCACAATATCACCTCACACCTGTTGGAATGGCTATTATCAAAAAGACAAGAGATAACGCATGTGGGCGAGGATGTGGAGAAAAGGGAACCCTCATGCGCTGTTGGTGAGAATGCAAATTGGTACAGCCACTATGGAAAACGGTACAGAGGCCTCCCAAAACACTAAAAACAAAACTACCATATTATCCAGCAATCTTACTTCTAGATATATATTCAAAGAAAGTAAAATTATTATCTTGAAGAGACACCCGCCCCCCCCCCCTTTTCATTGTAGCATTATTCACAATGGCCCAAACAGAAACAACCTAAGTGTCCATTGACAGATGAATGGGTAAATAAGTAAATATGTAATATTATATCTATAATATATTATAATGTAAATATGTGTATCCCATTGTATTGGATGGACTGGGAGGGCGTTATGCTAAGTGAAATAAATCAGACAGAAAGACAAATACTGTATGCTCTCACTTCTGTGTGGAATCTAAAAGACTCAGTTAATAGAAACAGAGACTAGAATGATGGTTGCCAGGAGCCGAGGGAGGGGTGGGGGAAATGGGGAGATGATGATCAAAGGTTACGAACTTTCTGTTATGAGATGAATAAGTTCCGGGGATCTGAGGCACAGTATGGTGACTTGTGCACTTGAAAGTCGCTATGGGAGGAGAGCTTTAATGTTCTCACCATGACAACAACAAATGGTAATTTTGTGAGGTGAAGGCTATGTTAACTAGTCTTATTATGGTAAATATTTCACAAATATGTACGCATATCACATCATCACATTATACACCCTAAATTTACACAATGCTATATGTCAGTTATGTTTTGATAAAGCTTGAGGGAGAAAAAAGAAATGCCAAGTTTGGGATCCTGTGTGAGTCATTATTACAGGCCTGGACTGTGAAGGAAAGGCAAAGAAAGTATCAAAAAATATCCATTTCAACTTATGAATAGGCCTATGTTGTACATTTGGTACTTTCAACATTGTGGTATCTTTCTGCAGGAAGGGAAAGTTGTCATTCTTAATTATGCTCACCGAGATCATTTTATTTTCTCTGTATTATTTTCTATCGTTTAAATCAAGGAAGAATTACCCAAAGTGAAGAAATCTGTGACCGAAGCAGTATGAATGAATTAATTCTATCAAAACTATTAATTGAGTGCCTTCGAAAATGACCATCACTGTTTGTCATTTGCCCAGAATTTTTCTAGCACTTTACATATATGAACTAAGTAAAGCCTCACAATTTCCCACTGTGGAAAGAACGCACCAGAATTCTCATTTACAGACTAGGAAATCCAATGGAGTAGATACTTCAGTGGCCGCTTTTTGCTGATAAGGACGTTGACAGACAACGGTGTTAGATCACTTACCCCAGGTCAGAAGGACAGAGCGAGAATCACCCCAGACAGTCTGACTCCGGATCTGGACAACAGAACCACACAGAACAGCTTCTTTCTAGGTTGTAGAGACAAGAAAGCCCTCCCAGTCCCTGTCTTCAGGGAACTTACAGTCCCATCAGGAAAGCACATCGATCAATCAATCAATACTGAATGATAAGTGCTGGGGGGGGGGGGGGTGGTGTGCAGTGGAATCTAGTTTAAACAGAGAGGTACAGAGAGAGGCAAGTCTTCTCAGACAAAGTACACCTTCAGTTGGATCTTGCAGGATGAATAAGCCTGAGCAAGATGAAGAGCTGGGAAGAGAGGGGTCTGGGAAATAAAACAGCGTGTGAGGAAGGTCTGGAGGTGGGAGAACTCATGGCAACCTTGAAACCCAAAGGGAGGCCACCGCTGGGGCAGAGCGAGGTGGGAGTGGGGTGCACTTGCTAGGTGGGCAGCGATCCCAGACAGGGTTCCGTGAGGCTTTTAAAACTTTTATCTGAGGTGAATGGAAGGTCATTGAGAAGTATTAAGCAAAGGAGAGATCCCTCTGGCTGGTATGAGAGGAATGTGCTGGAAGGCAGCAAGGGTCAAAACAAAGCAGGACAGCACAGAGGTTAGGAGGCTCTGACAGCCCAGGCAAGGGCAGGTGGAGATTTGGAAACTAGAGAGGTGGTCCCACTCGGGCGTATCTGGAGGTAGATGGGGCCAACACCTGACACGTGTCTAGGTGACTCACGACCCCATAGGCTGAATCCTGATGTGCCCACAAACATGGGTTTACAAGTTGAGATGCTAGAATCAATATCCTTTTCTAACTTTTTTTTTTTGAGACAGAGCGAGACAGAGCATGAACAGGGGAGGGTGAGAGAGAGAGAGGGAGACACAGAATCTGAAACAGGCTCCAGGCTCTGAGCTGTCAGCACAGAGCCCGATGCGGGGCTCGAACTCACGGACTGAGAGATCATGACCTGAGCCGAAGTCGGACGCTTAATCGACTGAGCCACCCAGGCGCCCCTCAATATCCTTTTCTTATACATTTTAAATCCTGGATTATGCTTTAAAACAGGGCAGCTGGGTGGCTCAGTTCGTTGGGCGTCTGACTTCGGCTCAGGTCACGATCTCACAGCTCGTGACTTTGAGCCCCGCGTCGGGCTCTGTGCTGACGGCTCAGAGCCTGGAGCCTGCTTCAGATTCTGTGTCTCCCTACCTCCCTGCCCCTCAACTACTCACGCTCTCTCTAAAATGAATAAACGTTAAAAAAAAAATTCTAAATAAGCATTGTTCTTTTTATGGATCAATGGCATGTGAGACAGGAAAACACGATCAAGTTTGCTTAAAAACTGATGATGGAGCAATTCTCTGGAGGAAATTCTTCCCCTTCAGGTGTCACTCGTATAGTATCTACTTAGGGAGCTACTCGCAACCTAGGTCCTTACAGTTCCGAAGAAACCCTTCATATTTCAGAGATGTCTGAGCTATGCCTCTACTAAATCCCTTCTCATGACATCTTGGGTCTGTGTGAGCCCCTGCCCCAAGGGACAACCTACCACCTAAACAGCTTACTAGATCATCAAAGTGAGGGCTAGAACAGAGACAGAGACTAGTAAGATCCCGGAGCCACACAATCAAGGTTATAGAATTCTGTCACTATCAACGCTGGCCAGCCATTTGCCCTAACCTGAACTGACCCCAACCGATTTCATGAGGGTATTCTAGAGATGCATGGAACAGGTAATAATTCAATCCAGAGAATATCCGTTTTCTATCTATACAATGTCTATCCAACCACAAAGCCCTTTTCTAGCCCATTCTGTTTTGACTGGCTTTTCCTCTTCTTTCTCTTCCCTTCACATAACTTCAGGGAGAGAAAGTTCAAGCCACTGTTCTTGAAAGTTCCCCAGACAAACTCGGGGGCCATTGCAGGATGGAGTTCCTGCAAGCAATCAAAACTAAGAACTGACAAGCATAATTCACTTCTTTTAGATTTCGGTGGCGCATGAACATACAGTTACTAACCTTTAAGGCCCTGAGCAGCACAAGGTGGCCAGGGAGTTCTGGGATTCAGCCGACTCCTTGCCCTGGCACAAGGTAGCTGTGTGCCTGCAGGGATGTGTTCTGCCAGAGGGGTGCCTTTTCCCTGTTTTTAGGAAAGGCAGCCTTTGGGATAGCAGTGGCCTTGCACTTAACCCTCAAATACAACAGGCGATAAGATCATTACCCATCACCTTAACAAAAATGGAGCCAGTAGACTCTCAAGTTAATTGAAGAGGTTGCTTTCTTTAGAAACTGGGATTCTGGTCCTTGTGTTCTGCTGACTGGAAGATATTTAGTGATCTCCTATAGCCAAAATAAAGATTCACTAGATCGCAATTAATGAAAATAAATATCACTAATCAGCTACCATACCTGCAAAGAACGTGGCTCTGATTTTAAAGAAAAAAAAGTAGAAATCAGATTAATACTCGGTCTAGTTATCAGCATTGGCTTAAGGTGATACAGATGTTAACAGCCAACTTTAAATCAGTCTTATGTTGCATTTTGAAAACTTCTTGCCTTGTAAAATTTGGCAAAGAATTCACTTTTCAGATAATTAACTTCTACTTATCGCTGACTTTGCATGCTTTGCCTCAGATCAGAAAATAACCTAAACAGTTTCTGCCTCCAGAGTGTTCTTTTCACGGGTGGGCATGCATCAAGCAAAGGAACAAGGAAACCTCAAGCCCTAAATCTTTACAATGAGTTTATGATCTGCGGTTATGTGGAAGGTTTATTGATCAGTCACTGTTGTTTGATATTTTGCTGCAAAGGGCAGAGCTTACTCTGGAACTTTCTGCTCTTGGCAACTTGGTTAAAATTTTATTACAATTAAGAGATACTTAAAAAAGAAAAAAAAAAGAAAGAAAAATCATTCTGGGGCTAGTTCATGCCATGCCAACCCTAACAAATTCTGGAGCACTGAGGAGTCACTGAGAGGCGATAGTTTTAAGTATTGGCACATGACTTCACTTAGGGGAAAACTGTTTAGAAATATAGGAGTATCTACTAGAAGAAAAAAGAAAACGACAGGATCCAAATCAACAGCACTTTTAAACTTCTGTCATTATGCTACATAAATAGCTCAATAAGGAGATGGATGGTGGCAAGTCATTCATATGGCCCTTTATCGTTTTTAAAGCCCTTTCACCAAATTATTTCCTTTAACCCTATGTAGTTGATGAGGAAATATAAGGAAATTGAGATTCAGAGAGGTTAATCCTGAGATCACACTGCTAGTAAAGAAACAGCACTGGGAGTGTAACTTGGAACGCGTTTCAAGAAATCATAACTTTGTTTGACTTTTTGCTTAACATTTCAAAGTTTGAGGAGCAGAACAGCAGCATCAGGAAGAAAAGATTTATGCTGCAAAGATAGGTCTCCAGGTCGTGCATCAGTAGGCACGGGATGCCAGCGATGGGTTTTGCCAGCCATTGTGTTAGCAATGATGGCTCCTTCGAGAAAACATGGAAAGGTCTTCCTTTCAAAAGAAGCTTAATGCATAAACCAGATAGCTATTTTTGCAGAGTCCAAAAATTCATTTTGAGGGCTTCACACTAATGAGATAAATTTAAGAGAAATAACGCTTCCTTCCAACTATCTCATTATTCCATCAAGGAGGCGCCGAAAACTGTTAAAAGTTCGAATGCCTAAAATGTCTATTAGAGCTACATATTTCATTCAACTCACTGAGTTTTATAGAAACATCTACCTAGAAATTTGGGGAGATTTATGGAAAACGAAAATAATTATTTCTGCAATTCCAAATCTAAATCACTATGTCTTATGTGTTGTCTCCAAGCTCAGTCATTAAATAATTGTAGGATTGGCCCCAGTGAAACTTGCTTTCCAAACAGTTCTTGAATGTGCACTGAGCCTTCTAAAACATGCAGAATAAGGTACGTTAAAAATTTGATGACCAATCAATGCAGAAAGTTTGTCCGATGTGTATGAGTTTCCATTTCATTTTACATAAATGTTTTCTAAGGACTTTTGGCTTACAAAGGACCAAGCTGGACACAGGGCTTCAATAATACAATAAGGGGATTTATTTCCCTTGTGAGCCGAATTGCCACCTAAAAAAAGAAGGTGCTAAATTTGAACTATTGTGAATTCTTTTTTTTTTAAGTTTTTTTTCTTTTTTTACATTTATGCATTTTTTGAGAGACAGAGCACAAGTGGGGAAGGAGCAGAGACAGAAGGAGACACAGAATCTGAAGCAGGCTCCAGGCTCTGAGCTGTCAGCACACAGACCGACGCGGGGCTCGAACCCATGAACTGTGAGAACATGACCTGGGCCTAAGTTGGACGCTTAACCGACTGAGCCACCCAGGCGCCCCTGAACTATCGTGAATTCTTTTAATTAGTCCTTTTTGCTCCAAGAGGCTTCTGTTTCACAAAAGGGAAGTGTCTAAAATTCTTTTAATAGACCACACGATTTTAAAGAATAGGTTTGGAAATATTTGTAGAACTTTGAATTGTAAGGCCTGGTGATAGGTCATCTAGTCATTTGGTCAACAAACATTCAGTTCAAACCTAACAACACTTTTCTCCAGATTGCCTACTTTACCTTATATTCATCAAACATGGTCTTTTTTTCCCTGTCTTTATGTTTTTGATAACCTCTTACTACACTCTGCCTTTAGTGTCTATGAGACCTTTTAAGTTAAACTACGTGGCTTCAATCTTTTCAGTGGCATTGGCAACCCTTAGCGTGTGGGTGTATCTATAGTTAGTCGTAAATGTATTTATGTGCTTTTGTAATTTCATCCATTCATTTAACAAATATTTATTGAGGGTTTATCGCATACCACCTTCTGATATAGGTACTGGGGACGTAGCAGTAAACAAAAGAGGCTAAAATCCCCCTTTCCCTGGAGCTTCTAGTCAAGGCAGCCGGAAGGGGCTGACTGTATATAAATAAACACAACATCCACTATGTAGGGTTGTAACACATGCTATAGAGAAAAATCAAGCAGTGAGAGAGGGGCTGTGGGTGGGAAGAAGGAAGAGTAATTTTAAATATGGTACCCCAAGAAGTCTTCATGGAGGTAGACACATTTGAGCAAAGACCTAGAGGTGGCGGGAGTTACAGAGATACTCAAAGAGTGTCTCTGGTACAGGGAGGAAGATGCCTGGAGTGTTCTAGGAGCAGCACGGAAGCCAGTGTGCCTAGAGTTGGGTGCGGAAGGTGGAGAGCAGCAGGAGATGGGAGACACCGTGGCCAAAGAGGCAGCTCTATTAGGATTTGGGCTTTGTATTTCTACAAGGTAGAAGCAGATGAGCAAGGGAGCAAAATATGACTTATATTTTTTAAAGTTCTTATTTAGGCTGCTGGGCTGGCCGATGGTAGTCTTTAGGAGAGGAAGGACCAACACCGGGGACAAATTAGGAAGGTATTACGATAATCAAGACAAGAGATAACGTTGACCTGAACCAGGGTCGCAATGGCAGAGGTGGTGTAAAAGAGTTGGATTTTGGACCTAGCTAAAGGTAGAACAAATAGAATTTATGACATATTAGATAGGGGACGTGAGAGAAAGGGTATTATTAAGGCTGACTTCGAGGTTTTGACCTGAGCACCTGCAAGGACAGAAATTGTACTGGTGAGGTACGGGCAGAAGTTGACAGCAGCAGCAGGGACCCAGGAGACTGGAAAAAGAAGAGGCTGGGGAGGGAGGGGGAGCCAGGAGCCCAGGAGGCAGCAAGTGCAATGGGGCAGCAGCTAGGGCAGGGTGCCGGAGGCGACTGGTGCGGTCAGAAGATTGTTACATAAGGCAGCTGGAGCAAATTAGTCAATACACTGAGGGTAACGGGAGTCAGGTTTCCTTCTATCAGAGAAGAGATTTATAAATATAGAAAAGTCAGAGGCTATAAAGAATCCTGATACGTAGGATTAGAATTGGAGGCATTGGCATGAACACACGATATAGATGTAGATAGAGGTATAGACACAGATACGGAGAGAGAGAAATGTTTACATGGTTATGCATTTATAGGTGGATACATAGAGAAAGAGATACATAGATATACACATAGAAATGGACATACATGTGTGTGTTTGTGCTTGTGTGTGCACATGTATTATTTATCTTCTTGTTCTATCCACTGAGAGAGCTTAGAGGTTACGACAGGCTGGTAGTGGTGAGCATGTTGGGTGCCCAGATCTTGTTTCTAAATGTCATCCTCCGTTAAAAGGAACCAGGGCTTCTTGGAGAGCTGACTGATTCCAGGGCTGGGGCAGGGAAAGTACAAAATGAGCTGGAACATTTTGATATGCCAGAACGTAAGAAGATGCCCAAGAATAATGGGGACAGAGGGACCTAAGAGCCAGCTTGAAGAGACACCCACTGGCCAAATCTGGGACCATTTGAGCATCAAAATAAATAATGAAAGTAGCAGAATAAAGCTCACTGAATAAAATAGGAATGAACGAGGCTACACTGACATAAATCAATACATTCAGGGAAGGGAAAGATTTTTTACAGAAGAATGCCAATTCATAAATGCGGATGGAATGATGCACACGGAAGATTGTCTTTTGAAAATCATCATCGTGGTGGTTGATTCAGGTGAGAGTCATCAATGTCTCTCATAAGGCTCGCTGAGTACAGATTCAATGAGGAACAGAATATTGGTGTAACCTCAGAGTATATTCTTACAAATACCAAGGGGATTGATTACCAATGGGGAAATGGTGACATTATACAGGACAATTCCAGTACCTAACAATCCAGGTGACCAAGGTGAACATCACAATGGTGGGATGGTTCAAAATCTTGTGCCTTTTAATGGAAGTGTATGGTGAACACAGAGTCCTTTCTTTGATATTCCCAACAAGAATGCACGACCTGGTTTAGATATGAAGAAACATCAGATGGATCCAGACTGAAATCTATGAAATCTAGAGGAGGAAATTCATCTGGTTTTTTAAAGCTGTCAAGGAAGAGCAAGAAAGACTTGGAAAGACTAAAAAACTGAGTAGATTAAAGGAGAACAAAGAGACGTGTCAGCGAAATGTAATGTGTGATCTTGGATTGGATTCTGAACCAGAAATGGAAAAGAAACGTTGTGGGGAAAGTTGGTGAAATTTGAGTGGGTTCCATGGATTGGTTGTACACGTGGTGCTTATGTGGGAGAGAATCCTGGCTTGGGAGAGATATATACACTGGAGTATTTAAGGATGATGGGAATCATGTCTACACTTGTTCCTAAATGGTTCAGAGGGAGAATACAGATCATGAGTCGCTATCTGTCTGTCTGTCTAGAGAAAGTGCAAGAGAGATCGAATGCAATATGATAACAATCGGGAAAGCCAGGAGAGAAGGACATAGGAGTTCTCTGTGCTATTTTTCCATGTTTTTGTAAGTTCGGGGTTATTTCAAAATAAATCTTAAAAAGTGATTTCATTGGTCACAGAGCCTAATCCTTTCCTACAGAAAGGAAAAAGTGAATGATGACACTCTGAGCCCCCAAAGTTCTGAACCAACAGTAACCTCTAAAGATTTATGGGTTTTACTTAACAGGCAACTCAGTAGCATCCAGAGTTAATTGCTCATTCAAAACATGTATCTAAGAAGTGCAGGCTGCACCACCAGCAGCACTTGGAAAAAAGGGTGTGTTTTGTTTGTTGGAAGGACTGGGCTGGAGAGCTACATTCTCCTGTTAAAGAGGTCAGAGGCAATTTGGAAGGTTAGATGGCGAAACGTTGTGAAACCACAGCATTGTGTGGAGAGCCTGAAGGGGCAGGGCATGGTTAGCCCCGGCAAAACGAGTCACATGGGGGAACTGTTATTTGTCTTAAGCAATTTGGAGGGCTTCCTTGTGAAATAGGTGGCAGACATTTGTATGGCAACCATGGATAAAAACAGAACCAACCAGAGGAAAAAAACGTAGTGCCACTCACCTCGTCTTCAAGTAAGGAAGACGAAATGGGTTCGGGGTTAGTGAGGTTCTTACCGCGGGGAATGCACAGGCAGCAGGAGCGCTTGATAGAAATGTTCCATCAGAAACAAATATCAAAAGTATTAGGGGATCATGTAGCTCCTTTTGAGCACTGCTTACCATAGGAGCTACTACTTAGTGAATGCTTACTACATGCAAAACGTCACAGTGCCAAGCGGTACAGGTGCATTGCCTCAGTTCACCCTTACGACAGCTCTACCGGGAAGGTGCCCTTCTGCCCTGTTCACAGATGAGGAAAATAAAGCTCACATGCAAATCAAGCATGTCACACGTGGAAGTGCTGGAACCAAGATTCAGCCCTCTGTCTGCTGAAACCATAAGCCACTCCGGGATTCTCAGCCTCCACGTCCCAGAAATTCTCCTTTGTCTCCTTCAGAATCTTGAGTCATTGGTACGTCCAATGGACCAGAGTCCCTGGATTTCTCTCACTGTCAAAAGACTCTGCAATGTTCTCTTTTTTTTTTTTTCCAGGTAATTTATTTTTTGAGAGAGAGAGAGAGAGTGCACATGAACAGGGGAGGAGCAGAGGGAGAGAGAGAGAGAGAGAGAGAGAATCTTAAGCAGGCTCCACACTTGCTTAGCTTGGGGCTCAATACCGTGACCCTGAAGTCGTGACCTGAGCCAAAATCAAGAGTCAGTTGCTCAACCGACTGAGCCACCCAGGTGCCCCCGGTAACTTTCTCTTTCAAGTCTTTCTCACTCCTCTTCCTACACGATGTTTTCTCACTTGAGTCCCAGCTCCTTCTATTAGGAAAATGTACCTTTTCCAGTTGTTCATGCTTCACCTGTCAACACATCAGATACGTACCTGGGTTAAGGACCATTACTGCCCCCATCTCCACCCCTACCCCCAATTTTTATCAGGTAATCCCCCTGTTATTGAGGCCACTTACACTCAAATCTGAACAAGCACACCTTCAGTCTACTCATTGTTTCACCCAGTCCAGGTCAAAGTGCAATTCATTAAGCAAGCACTTTATCTGGAGTATTGAAATACCTCTATGAATGTTTTGCCTCTGAACCGTGCTACCTGGTTACGGGAGGGGTAGTTTGCTACTAGTCCCCAAAGTGGACCTAAGGTGTTAGGATCTGGACAGGGGCTATAAAGCAGCTTTCCAAGTTGCTTAGAAACAGTTGACAGATTATGGCTTCTTGACTGGTTCCAACCATCCCAAACACGCCCTATGAAGAGCCACGTACGTCTTCCTTTTCCTCCTGCCTCACCCTGCTGAGGATTCTACAAGGCGCCGTTAGACAAGAGTGTGCACGTGCATGCTTTATCGCAGGTAACAGTGCCACCCCCTGCACTCACAAAACATAGATGTTTCCCCAATGGGCTATAAAATGTGCTATTTGGGAAGTTAATTTTGAAATGTTGTTCAACTAATAGGTACTTGGCAATGTACCTCTTTCACATAGATACTCCAGGAGTGCGACGTTTCTGGTTGATGGCATGGCTTTCCAGAGAAGTACTTTTCATATTTTTATAGTTTTTCTCCTCTGTAAGACTTTACCAAGTCAGCTTCCCAGAAAGCATGATTTCAGGTCCTACTGAAGAGGCAGAACGGAGCGCACTTGGATGAGAGGAGGAAGAAAGAACAGTAACGTTCCTTTTGTTTACTTAAAAGGCCCAAGAGTTGTGCAAAACACAGGCTTCCCATGTGCTCCGGCGTGAGTTTTCGTGGCCTGGACAGGAGGCCCCAGGATCAAGCAAGCTGGCACACAGGCACGCTGGCTCTTCAGGACTGCTGCCTCCATAGGCAACAGGAGGGATAGGTGGCTTTCTGGATGCTGGAACCCTAGGTTCCTCCAGGGCAGTCGCGCAAATTGGGTGAGAAAAGACAGGATCCCAGGACTTAAGTTCACATTTTGGCTACTTCGAGTGAACTTTAAGCAAACACAACGCCCAAACCGCTTTCTAGCTCACATCGCAGCACACAGATTGCGCTGTGACGTTAACTCTTTCCAGAGATTGCATACCAGCAAAAACAAAAAACAAACAAACAAAAAACCCCCACAAGTATCCAGGTCCCCCTAACGCACACGGAGGGCATTTCTCATATCCTCTCTCTTTCCTCCAGTCCCCAACCTACAGAAAATTGGGTGTGTGCGTGTTCATGTGCGTGACGGATTCTTCCCCTGCTTGCAAAGCCCAAGCCTAAGCTTCCAGACCTCGCGGCTTCTAAAGCCCAGGGAGGCCTGGAAGGAGACCCGCTCTCAGCGAACCGGCCGCACGGAGGCGGGGAGCGGGGCGGGGCCGAGCGCCGGGACCGCCCAGGCGCGGGGCACAGCCAACCAACGCACGGGGAGGGCCGGCCGGCGCGGGCTGAGCGGCGCGGGCTGTCACAGGCGCCCGACGCGCGCTGCAGGTGGCAACTTGGAGGTGCCGCCGCCACCGCTGCAGGAGCAGCCCGGGTCTGGCGGCCCCTTCCAGCCTCCGACAGCCCTTTCCCGCCGCCGAGCCCGACACTGGACCCGGGAGAATCCGGAGGAAAAAGCCGCTGCGCAGGGACCTGTAAGCAGCCCTACCTCTCTTCTGCCCTTGCGCTACTTTTTTTCTTCGAGGAAGGTTGTGCCTGGGGGCTGCGAACAGGCTCCAGGAGAGGCTGGAGAGGAAGGCTTCGGGTGACTCAGGTGAGCGCTTCTTCTTTCCGGTGCCCCATCCCTGTTCGCAGCCGGGCGCTGGCCGGGACATCGGCTCGACCAGTGGGCAGGAGCCGGGGCGCGGGCGCCTGCCCTTGGCTCGAGGTCGATGAGGGAGAAAGCGAGGAAGGGGCGAGGCTGGTCCGGCCGGGGGCTGTCTGCCCAGGCCCGCCCAGAATCGGCAGGGACTCTCGGGCGGGCACCCCAAGGCGGGTGGACAGGCAGAGAGATGCTCTGAGATGGCCAGAGGGCTTGCACCCTGGTTCAAGCTGGCGGGGATCGCCCCCGTGCGCGCCGTTCGGGAGCCGCAGCGGAGCCGGGCGCGGCGCCTTTGCGAAGCCCTGGAGAGAGCGCGTTGGGCCGGGCGAGCGCAGAAATCTTCAATCCCCGCGAGCCAGAGGCGCTGGAGGACGTCATCCCTCTCGGCCCCGGCAACTCCTCCTCCGCCCCTTTCGCCTCCACCCCTCCGCGCCGGCGGTTCAGCCTATTCGGAGATTCCGTGCCTTTGCCAACGCGCGAAGTGGCTGCTGCTGTCACTACCCTCCCTGCCCTCGCTGGAATTGGAACGCCCCGGGGTCCGGCTCTCCGGCCTTGGCCGCCTAGTTGTGCTCCAGAGACGAGTGGGGCTGGTCAGTTCTCCGCGCGGAGGGCGGAGGTGAGCGCGGACTCGCTTTCCAGTGCTCCCGCTAGCCATCCCGCCCCCCCCCCCACTCCCCTGCAGCTTGAAGCGCTAGCTCAGGAAGCAGAATCTCAGAAGCAAGACCTTTCTTGCTCTGGGAAATTGGGGGGTGCCGGTGGTGAAGGTGGAGGGGAGCTCCTAGGATGGTGCAAGCTTGGAGGAGAGGCGAGAGCCTCTGCCTCCATCTGGGCGTTTCAGCCCCTGCCTTAAAGTGGCCAGAGGCTCCGACCTCCGCGTCCCGGCTCACGGGGTGAGGGTGCTGGTGGCAGTGTGTGTGTGTGTGTGTGTGTGTGTGTGTGTGTGTGCGCGCGCGCGCGCGCGCCAGGGTGAGCGTGTGCGATCCTCCGCGAGGCAGAGGCACAGGAGCCCGCTCCCCCTCCTCAGAGGAGCCGAGCCGCAGGGCCCTTCAGCCCCTCACCGCAAGTGGCGCGCAACTGCATCCCAGCAACTCAGCGCTGCTGCCTCCTTTCCTCCCGCTCCAGTTCCCAGGCCCCTCCACCTGGGCGCGTCCCAGGGTGGAAAACATCTGGCCAGAGGTTGCGGGTAGAGGATCGAGGCGTCCTCCCAGGCCAATGAAGCGGTTTCTCAAAACCCAGGGGAGCGCCCCGCGCAGGGCATTTCATTTTCCCGCGGCGGGGCTGTAAGGACCTCGCGTGGAGGCTGGTGGAGGCTGGCAGAGGCAGGCGCGCGCTCGAGGGAGGGCGTCGTGTCACTTGGGAAGCCGAAGTTGGGGCCGCTGAGCAGCCGAACGCCCCTGGGCGCATCTTGCTCCGAGGCCAGGGAGCTAGGCCCGCGCGGGCAGGCTGGAGGCGTGCTGCTCCGGAGGTGGCGTGGCCGGGGACCCGCTGCCGGAGGGCGCCACTGGGTCGCGTTGCCGGGGAGAAGGGGGCGGGGGGTGGGCGGGTCTGGGCAGGCCGGCGAGGGCTGGTCGGGGCTGCGGCAGTGTCGGCGGCACCGGAGTTGCGCTGAAAGTTGAGGACGGGGGTCTTCACTGTGTGGTTAACAGCCCTCGCGGCCACTGCGGATTCAGGAGCAGCAGCCGCGCGGCGTGTTGGGCCTCCCCTTTGGCCCGCGGGCCACGGCTTTCGCTTTTCTTTCTGTCTCTGAGCCGGGAAAGCCTGGGTGCAGGTGGCGAAATCCTCTCGGGAACGGGAGGCGGCGTCCAATAAACGCGGAAAGGGGAAACGCCGGGATCCGGCGCGTAGTGCAGTCTCTGTAGGGCGGCGGTGAGCGCCAAAATCCCGGGGCAAGGCAAGGCTGACCCAGTCGAGAGGTCTCCGGAGGGGCCCCAGCGTTAGCGCCCCCTTCACCCCCACCCCCAGGCTCGGCGACAACTCCTGTGTAATTCCTTCCGAAGTGCATTGGATTAAGACTAGGCCGATAGAGAGAGCTGGAATCCACGAAATGAATGAAAATAGAAATGACTGTTAAGTCCCAAATCTAATTCCGGTTTAAACCTAAGTTCCATTTGATTAGAAACAGACTCTAATCTGGTACAGCAGGGTCTAGGTGGAGGCCCCTATATTGCATTTCTCCAAATGAGAGTTACTAAGGGGCCCAGCAAGGTTTGCTCTTCCCACGTTGCAATTGTGTTGCCTTTGGAGGTGGGAGTGGATGTGGGGTGAGGGTGAAGGTGTACACATCTCTACCCTTAATTTATAGCCAGGAGGGGTTCGAGTTCAGGTTGGTTTTGAAATGACCTTGCAGGCCTCCTTCTTCCCCTTCCTTTTTCTGCCGTAGGCATTTCCCAGCTGGATCATTCACAGTAGAGACTTGAGTCACCTCAGGGGTTAAAGATCCTCTCTCCTAACGTTAGTTTCCGAAGAGGACTTTTAAACAGGCTTCTTTTAAAGGGAAGTAACCCAAAGAAAACATTCTCTGTGCTGAGGAGCAGAGGTACAAAATAAAATTATATAACTAGACTGTGACCTCTCAATCCCAATAATGGAGATAACCCTTGACTAGAATGTAAATGATTGAAGGCAGGGCTCGGTGTTTCTTATCCTTTTATCCCTAGGGTCTGAGATATATAGTAGGTGCGGTGTTCAATTAACATTTATACACCCGCGCTTGTGATTAAAAACTTTAGCCTGAAGACATTTAATAATTTCCATGATCCATCATTATTACAATCAGAATATTAAACTAATTGTAATAGTCACTTTGAGGACTAGTATGTATTATTTAGTTGTATATATTTGTAAACTTTAAACTTATTTTTACATATATTGTTAAATTTGGGGTTGGTGCCACCCCTTTAAATAAGAATGCTCTGGGTGCCTGGATGGCCTAGTCAGTTAAGCATCTTGATTTTGGCTCAGGTCATGATCTCATGATTCATGGGTTCCAGCCCCGAATTGGGCTCTGTGCTAACAGGGTGGAGCCTGCTTGGAATTCTCTCTCTCCCTCTCTCTCTTCCCCTTCCTCACTCGTGCACTCTCTCTCTGTCTCTCTCTCTCTCTCTCTCTCTCTCTATCTCTCTCTCTCTGTCACACACACACACACACACACACACGAATGCCCTTAAGATATTAGGGATTTTATAAATGACAGAATGACAGCGGCATGGCTGAAGTCCCTCTATAATAGTCTGGTTGAATACTTCTAGAAACGGGGATCTCACTACTTTTACAAGTATTCTATTTTAGATATATTCATTATTCAAAGGCTAGGATGACAAAGGTAAGCATGACACGGAGTCTGCCTCCATATTCTAGTTGGTGAGCTAAAAAGGAGTCATAATTTTGTTGCTATTGTATAGGCAGGTGAGAAAGGTAATAGGTCTTAGCAAAGTGAGCCCCAGCTTAGCGCAGCAACAGCAAAGGAAACTTCACTCAGGAGGGGTCTTGTGGTTTGGATTTGAAGAAGTTCACCCCTAGGACCGAATGTAAACAGACTAAAAAGAAGTTCCCTGAAGGTCAGCCTGCCTAGTTACTGATTCTTTCCTGCTCTCTCTTTTGACCTGTAACACTCCACGTCCTCTCTCGTCTATGCCCACCATTTTATTCAAGAAGTCTCCATGTCTGTTTCTTCTCTTCTTGAGGCCGGGGCAGTTGACTGTGAACGGTTCATTAAAAAGACCCAGGGAGCCGAATGAGTCACAGTCCACTCCGAGCAGCCACTTCCTCCTCTAGAAGGAGAATAATAATTTTCACCTGCCACCCTGTGAGAATCCCTTTATGACTTCAGAGTTATCCGAGGTACAGAGAAGGAAAGTGTGAGACGTAGCACAGGGAACATAGAATTTTCTGATTCAGAGCAAGTTAACCAAGAATCACAAGACACACAACTGATTAGAAAATATAACTTTCAGTGTAGAGCTGGGGGCTAGAGATTTGAAAGCCGCTTTAGCATGACCTCTGTAGTACAGATGGAGAAATACAGAGAGCTGTTAGAAAGTTTAGGATTTGTCATTTTGCCAGGGCGAAAAAGAAATCAAAGGTAGCTACCAAGTTGCTGGGGAGAAGAAAATTATTTATATTTGGTTGAGTAGCATGTGAAACTTTCGATTGGGAGCAGCTAATGCCGTAATGACATGTCCCATTAAAAAAAAAGCAGCTCTGAGGGATGTCTAGCATGTGTTCTGAAGTTCATGTGTTCTGGGAGGGGTCCCTGGCTGGCTCAGCTGGTGGAGTGTCCGACTCTTGATCTCAGGGTCGTGAGTTCAAGTCCCACGTTAGGTACAGAGATTAATAAAATCTTCAAAGAAAAAATAAGATCTTAAGAAAAAGAAAGAAAGAATGGACAGCAAACGTTGAGGAGCTGTGGGTTACATAGCCCAAAGTTTATCCAGGGGGTCGTACCCTGGTGGGAATGTGGACAGAGCTCAAGGCACAGGGGCCGAAAGTATAGTATCTTGGAATCCTCTATAATGAGCAAGTTTGAGCAGCTAACTAGGTTAAGAACAGTGATGGGATGGGGAGTGGCTCTGAATATAATTGGGGCTGATCAGGAGAGAGTAGGAAAATAGATATTAGTGGGCAAAGGAGTGCGTGCTAGTCCTTACATTGGGAGCCCTGAAATAAAAGGAGGAAGAGGCAATCATTTCTTAGTGTGGACGTGGAACTGGCAAACAAAGATGTGAATCAGAACTCGGCTCCCTTGCTGCTGACTCCGGCACATGATGTAAAGTCTCTGAGCTGCAGCCTCCCCACCAGTAAAATGGAGTTAGGAATGCAACCTGGGGAGGGGTCCGGAACAGGTAAAACCCATGGCACCCATCTTGCATTATAGGTTAGCTGCCCTGGCAACCAGCTTCTGGTTTTCCAGAAGCAGGAGTGGAGGTTGGCTGGGCGGGGTAGTTGCAGATTTTAAGTCTTCAGCCTCCATTAGAAACCTATGCATTTCTTGCATTTCCACCTGCCACGTGGATATCTTTACCCAGCTGTTCCATGGTCACCTCAATCTGAATATGTCTAAAACTCATTCGTCAGTTTTATGCTTTCCTTCTTTATCCCGGGGCAACGGTGAATCACCAGGGGGAAGCTAGTTTATGGTTTCCTCTTCTCACATGGCTCCCCCACAGACACACACCTCAGAAATGTCAGTGGCCATGTTGTGGTGGCTCCTGGACTTCTAACCCTTCAGATTTGCCACCTGTTCTGCCCCAGGTCCTTGTCACTTCCTGCTTGGATTTTTGTGCTAATAAGCTTAGCCCTGTCTCCTCCCTCCTCCCCTAACTTCTGCTTGCACTTCAATCCTTTCACAGTAGCATTTTAACTACATCACTCCCCAGCGCCAAACCTCAAGTCCCTCCTGTTTTCCTAAAATCCTTAGATCTGTATTCAGAACACTGTGTTCTGTCTCCTAGCTCTCCAACGTTATATCCCACTGGTCCCAACAGGAAACCTCGCACCTGTCACCACTTCTGATGCATCTTTTTAGCTGTGTGTGTGTGTGTGTGTGTGTGTGTGTGTGTGTGTGCGCGCGCGCGCGCGTGTATGTTTTATCACCCAATTCCTTCAACCGAAATGCGTCTCCTCACCCTAGATCTTGAAATCCTACCGGTTTTTCAAGGCTCAGCCCAAACACTACCTTCCTCGGGAAGTTTTTCTTGGTCACGCTCGGAAGGTCCCTCTCCCTGATCTTTTCTTCTGTAGCTCTTTGCTTTTTCTTCTCACATGGCACATCCCTTGTATTTATTCTCCAGTGTGCTCCTGTTGATTGAGAGCTCATTCATCTCTGAATTCACCACCAAGGGGTGCCCAGAGTGGGGGCTCAAGGACTTTTCATTGTGTGGACAATCATACGGAGCCTGAGAAGGGGCGACACAGGAGAAAGATGTTCTAAACCCAAGGCAAAGGCAGTATGAGGAGGAAGCAGCCAATGCTTGATCAGGTCTTTATAGGCAAAGCGGAGAAGAGACAGTCACCTGGAACCTTCACAAACCACCCTTTACCTCATTTGTGTTTCATTACACGAATAGTTTAAGCTTTGGTAGCTGGAAGGATCCATATAATTTTTAATATCCTTCATAGTAGAGAGGCGAAAAAGCAGACTTGAATGTGGAGAGCCAAGCCGGTAGTAACCGGGCTGAAAGAAAAATGAGGCATGCTTGCTTGGCAAGATGCCTGCAAACTGCTGGAGCATCTGGAAATATGTGAGAGAGTTCTTGCTTTGGGGCTTATGACTTCATCTGCTCTAGAATCTCTTTTACAGAGCCTTTTGTCCGATTCCTAGCACGGCTCCCTGATTCACAAGATAGAATCATGGCGCGTTAATTAGCATGGGTAGTCGTTCCAATGTTTCTGATCCAGAAGAACGAAAAGACAGCCCTGCCTCTGGTGTATACGACATGTTTGAGGACAGGTGGAGAAACAAATTATCGTAAAAGGCTTGCCAGCTTCCGGATTCCGGGAATGGAAATGCTTCCAAACAGTCTTAAATATACCACCTTCACACTTGAGAGTATAAACCCATCCTCATCAAATAGTTAGAAAGTGCCCATTGCTCATGAAATGAGTCAGTAGAACAAAACAGGTCATGATCAGGTACTGAGGTTTTGAATAGTTGGGAATTACACACTTTGTTGTAATGTAAGAATTATATACTCAGATCTCTTCTGGAATATGAGAAAGTGGATGAGCTGTGTTATGTAGATTTTGACACATCGTGTTCATAAAGCTTACAGACATATGTTTCAAACTGGAAAATACGTTGGTCAGCCACTATATGAAAACATTTGGCCCATACATGTGATTTCTATCAGGACACTCTTCCAAACTTACTTCCTCTGACAGCTTGTTCAGCCTTTCTCTGCTGTAGCTTTCTCACTGGTAAGTGGAAATATTGGAGGATTAGTATCTCTACATTCCACCGGGGATGAAAAAGAACTTAATGTGATAAAGTGAGATATAATATTTTAATTACTAGCCTGATAGTTTTTTAAAGATCGGCAAATCTCCCCATCTCTGTCACCTCTTCCATATAAAAGCAGATCGTGGAAAATTCACAAGAACAAGTTCAAATGCAAGCAAATATTTAACCAGAGACTCATATTCACCTTTACCTAGAGAACTTATTTTTTTCCCCAAAAAAATAAGAGCTGAATCATCAAACCAGGAGTCCCTGTAGCCAAAGACCATTTGGATAAGCTAGTGGTCTGATTTAAAACAGATTAAGATACAGGGTGCTGGGTGGCTCAGTCGGTTAAGCGTCCAACTTTGGCTCAGCTCATGATCTCACAGTTAGTGTGTTGGAGCCCTGAGTTGGGCTCTGTGCTGACAGCTCAGAGCCTGGAGCCTGCTTGGGATTGTGTGTCTCCCTCTCTCTCTGTTCCTCCCCTGATCTCTCTCCCCCCCCCCCTCTCTCTCAAAAATAAATAGAGATTTTAAAAAGTGTTTAAACAGATTAAGATACATTTGCATTCCACCTAAAATCATTGTGTCTTTGAATGCTGGGTGCCCTTTTTCATTTGCATTATAAATAAGAAAATATCAACACAATGTGAGAATGTTTAAAGAGATGTAGGGGTGGCTGGGTGGTTTAGTTGGTTAAGCTTTTGACTCTTGGTTTCCACTCAGGTGACGATCTCATGGTTTGTGAGATCGAGCCCCGCAACTGGCTCTGCCCTGACAGTTCAGAGCTTGCTGAGGTTTCTCTCTCTCTCTGCCCCAACCTCCCCCCGCCAAATAAATAAACAGACATTAAAAAAATTAAAAAGACGTAGCTACAAACCCTAAAAAATAGAATAAACATGGCGATCTGATACACAATGAGCAAATAGCCTGATATTATATTCAGAACCCATCCCAATGTGTAAGGAGTCGAAGTGAAGTATCTTTTTGAGTAAAGAGGAAGATGTTCATATGTGGGTGGATGCTGGGGTGGGAACAAAGAAAAGATGCCACCTTTTGCCTCTTTCTTTCTCTGTATCTCAGTGTTTTGCTTCCATGCCAATTTCACAAATTCCCTTTTATCATGGTCTTAACGATGACTTTTAGCATAGACCCTTAAGAATTGTTTAAATATGGTCGATTTTGGAGAATGTTCTCCCTTCCTTCACCTACGTTTACACTTCTGTGAGCTAAGCTTCTGTCCCCCAGATACACACACACACCTCAGTGTCTGTGTTGTTTTAGTCTGGATTCTCTTGGAAACAGACCTTGAGATAAAGATTTGGGTGCAAGAGTGAGACAGTCAAGCTGCCGTAATTATCCAACCGCTCCAGTACAAGTGGGTTCTAGCAAAGTGTCTGGGGACAGACAAATCACCTAAGTTTTCTGAGTCTTTGTTTCTTCTTCTGCGGAACTGGTTCAGTAATGCTCCCCTAGCAGAATTGTTATAAGAAATGGAAATAACAGGGGCGCCTGGATGGCGCAGTCGGTTAAGCGTCCGACTTCAGCCAGGTCACGATCTCGCGGTCCGTGAGTTCGAGCCCCGCGTCAGGCTCTGGGCTGATGGCTCGGAGCCTGGAGCCTGTTTCCGATTCTGTGTCTCCCTCTCTCTCTGCCCTTCCCCCGTTCATGCTCTGTCTCTCTCTGTCCCAAAAATAAAAAAAAATAAAAAAATAAAAAAAACAATGTTAAAAAAAAAAAAAAGAAATGGAAATAACAGTTATAACATGTCTGGCACGTGGTAAGTGCTCCAACAAATACACCCATTCGTTTGTGTCATATGATGCACGTGTTGTAACAGTTAATTCAAATGTGACAATTTATATTTAAACAATCAACTTTTACTCTCAATATTTGTGTTTCAAGCTTTTGGTCCTGACGATGTTTGTTTATTTTTTAGTCATTTAAAAAAAAATAACCTTTAGGGGCGCCTGGGTGACTCAGTCAGTTAAGCCTCCGACTTCAGCTCAGGTCATGATCTCACAGTTCGTGGGTTCGAGCCCCATGTCGGGCTCTGGGCTGACCACTCAGAGCCTGGAGCCTGCTTCGGATTCTGTGTCTCCCTCTCTCTCTGCCCCTCCCTACTCACGCTCTGCCTCTCTCTGTCTCTCAAAAAATGTATACACATTAAAAAATAACCTTTAATCCTGAGTATATTTAAATGTAATCTCTTTGCCACTTTTCAAGTTTTGTTTTTTTTTAAATAGTAACCAAAGCAAAACGCAATTAGGAAGATAAACCTGATAATCCTACTGCAAAATGTTTCTGCATTTCAAAATCAAATAGAAATTATTATTTTTAGTCTACCCCCTCTGTATCTGCATCATGCGTGTTGGAAAAATAATGAGCATCAGGGACATTTATCTCTGCCTACACTAAAATAATATGTGGCAGATTTATTTAGGCTCCTTGATCTTGAAGGCATCTACACTGATGGTTTAATTACCAAGATAATTAGGTAAAACTGCTGTACCTCATTTTTTTTTCAAGTGGACAGAGCTGATCTGTTTTTTTTTGTTTTGTTTTGTCTTGTTTGTTTTGAAAGAGCTCTCTAATTGATAGTGGATGTAAGAGTAACCCATGTTTCCAAGGCCAAACAGCTTAATAAACTGTGGCACAACCGTACTTCTTGGACTTTGTCACCACCTTGCAACAATGGTAATTCTAACCATAGTCCCCTTTCTCCCGACTGGCCTTTAGGAAGCCTGGAGGATCCCCTGCTTGCAAAACCAAGCCTTCTCTGTGCTGGGTGCCCCCCACCATTTTTATTTGTTCTTGTTCTGGCCACCATGCTGACATTTCACCTCAAAGATCCCCAAGGCACCACGGATGCTCCTAAACTCGCTGTGGCCCGAACCTAACACAGAGCCACCAGGACTGCCGGCATGTGATGCGTTCCTCGGCCCGCCTGGAGTCTGGACCGGGTGCAGGTCGTGGGTCACTGCTCAGGGCGCTGTTACCCCTGTGGCCCCGTGAGGTCCACTAGTCACCCCTTGCCTTGACGACACCACCACATAGCAATGCCATTCAGTGGACTCTGTGATCGCACAGACGCGGCTCTTACCCCTGGGATTCAGGCGCAAGCATCTGGGTTCTAGAATGGAGGACAGAGCAAGACATGCTCTGTATCGCACTCCGAGTCTGTTACAACTTCTGTGTTTTCATATACAATGCTTGATACATGGTAAATCTGAGCAAGTATACCCAACTTGTAAGCTTATGAAATTGTGGAATTTATCAGATAGGCTTCCTGGGGAAACAAGGCAGGATTTTATGCCAAAGCGTAATATGAGGGGGTTAGATATAGAAAGATTACCACGACTGTGAGTGGGGAAGTCTAATGGCACAAGAGGACAGGAAGTTAGAGGGGCAGCTGGAAGGTTTTGCATTTCCTGTCGCGTCCACACTGGCCTCGGGCCGAGATTTGCCCCTTGGTTATTTTCTCCCTTGACCTGGGTCCTTTCTCAGGAGGCTCTTTGCTTTTTCTCTTATGGTTAGATATTGGAAACACAGAAGATCTTATTTTTTTTTTTCAACGTTTTTTATTTATTTTTGGGACAGGGAGAGACAGAGCATGAACGGGGGAAGGGGCAGAGAGAGAGGGAGACACAGAATCGGAAACAGGCTCCAGGCTCCGAGCCATCAGCCCAGAGCCTGACGTGGGGCTCGAACTCACGGACCGCGAGATCGTGACCTGGCTGAAGTCGGACGCTTAACTGACTGCACCACCCAGGCGCCCCAAGATCTTATTTTTTAAAAGGCGGGATGACTTAGATACTTTTCTGCCACAAAATTTATGAATTCCGGGGAATATTATCATGTTGCAACATCGTCTGCATTGTATTTATAAGGGATGAGTAATTTGTGCTATTCTTAGCCATTTGAAAAGCATATGAAAGATGAAAATTAATTAGGTAATGCACCAATGAGTAATGCTGTACATGTGACCCGGTTGTCAGACCTTTTCCCTGAGTAAAAAACTATCATGATGTTTTGTTTTATGTCCTGTACTTTTAGCACACAAATATACTCTTGCATTTCAGCTGACTTCATGTCCTATTTTGCCTTAAGTGTAGCTTTGCTCTCCCTACGATACGGTTAGGAGATAACTAAATGTGTTTCAGGAAAAATAAACATTGGTGTAATTTTCCAGATTGTGGGTTCATCGTCACTTAATTTCCCTGGATGACAGTTTACTCATCTTTATGATGGAGTTACAGCTGCTTCAGCTTTCAAATCTAAGATCCTAAAGCGTCATGATAGGTTAAAAACCTTTTGTTTTTTAAACCTGATAACAACAGCACAAGTACCGTGACAGTTTTTACGGGTCAGTGTTACCGAGACAGTTTGACACAAGGAAATGGAAATAGCACTTTGCTATATAAAAGTCCTAAAGAATTCTTTAACAAGAATGGCATTATTGTTATCAGCCCAAGTAATCTCACTTTAAGTCTCTGGATAATTGGTAATGTTAGCCTGATGACAGTTAATCTACTGTTTTTCTGAACCAGCTCAGCATTTCCCCTGCTTGACCATGTTACCCGGAATCTCATTTTATTTCCCTCTTCTTCTAACTCTCCTCACAAATGTAAAGATATTCTGGGTAGGTTTTTGTCCCGCTATGCCGGAGAATCCCAGGGCTGGGAACACAAGGCCAAGGAGTGTGAGGTGGGCTGGAGGGAGGCTATAATTTGGGGGGTCAATAGCGGGCTGCGGGAAGCATCGATGGCCAAGGAATGAGAACAGGATCACTCCCTCCTTCCGGTTTTCTCCTCTGAACATTAGTTAGCCTCTGCCATTTGCTTGGCCACATTTTTCAGATAACTGGCTGTCAGCAGACAGAGCATGTGCAGAAAAGATAGAGCTCCCTGGGGGAGCCGCTCCAGGGGCGGGGGATCAACTCCAGGCATAGGAGGGGCTAGGCAGGTGGTTTTTAACTAAAGGAGTGAGCAAAAGAATGAATAAATAAATTACTCTGAGTACAATCTTTCCAAAGCCTAGCAAGATGCTTTCTCCGTGCAGTTTCCATTGAAATCTACTGATAGGATAAACACAAGCTAACGTGTAGCCCATCTTTCAAAATGCTTTCTCCTGACTCCGTGGAAAGTCAGTGTCGGTTACATCTGACTAGCTGTTAGTCTAGTGGAAGATGAAAGTCCACCAGGCAGGGCTTGGAAAGTAGCAAGTGGCCTTTACTGTGAGCTGCTCATATGATTCTGGAACAGCTGGGCTGAACCCCCAGTGACTTTCCATGGGAATGCAGTTAACTTCCTACTTGGAAATGAGTTGATTTGAGAGAAAGTGCCTGACCCATCAAGTTATTCCTCCGACCGGAAGTATAATTTCAGCAAGATTGAGGAAAAAGAGTTGAGAATTGAAAAACACATGCCAGAGGGAAAAAGCATCATTTCCTCACGCTACACCTCACGGTGCTGGACGTGGAGGAGAGTGAATGCTGCGTATCCAATTGTGTTGCGTTCACAGAAAATTAACCCGAGTCAACCCCCGAACATCATCCTAGCGCTTCCCACCACCCCCCCCCAAAACCCAAACTCTCTTAATAGCCAAGAGCCAGATTTTGTGACATAGGAGGTGTTCAATAAATGCAAATCGCTACAGTGCCTCAGCATTGTGAACTAGGACAAAAATTAAAGCACAGCGGTTCATGGATTTTCGGAAACAGTTGAGGTGTCAGAGTTAATCAGAGTAATATTTTAAAGACCTCTATTAAACCTTTCCCTGTAAGTTCAGCAAGCATTGGCTATCCCCTTGACACCAAATAGAGTGCGGTGAGCATGTGCATTCTACCAGGGCTGAAAACACTGAGTTCTGTTCCAAATGCATTTCTTTTTTGATGGTTGGATGGTTTTGTTGTTGTAGAGACAGGCGGAATTGCGCCTGTGTGGGGTTGCTGGCTTGAGATTTATGGTGTAGTTCTTACCCACTTTTTATTGACTCGTCTCTGTTCACAAATAGACCTACTGAATTCAGGAATTTGTTTTTAGGCATTGACCTACTAAAGTATCAGTTTGCACATGATGTGAAAGCCAGCATCAAAGATGTGAGCAGGACAAGGTCAATGACCTCGGGATGTTTTGAAGCCTTTTATTGTCAATTGCCTTCACGTGGAGGTTTCAGGAGTATCTTATGCCCTTTAGACACAGGTTGAGTAATGCTGCTGACATAGTCTTCCTCTTTTTTGAGCCAGTGGCTTCTTTTCAATTTCTTACATTTCCCCCATAAGGAATGCCTGCCTATCTCCTACTTGCGGAGGTTTGGGTACTCCTTTTCTGAGTGATTTTTCAAAGCGGAAGACAAGCAGTGATCAAAGTGTAGTTTAATGGATGTTGTGCGTTTTGTTTTTAAGAGCACAGAAATGCTTCTTTTCTTTAGCCTCTGGCTTCTTTGGCCCTCGGGGTGAAGAGATTGGAGTGATAAAAGGCAGAGACCTACTTTCTGAATATAGGCATTCCCCATTTTACAGATGAGTCATTTTTCCAAAAGTGTGTTTGTCAGTAGTTGTTCAGAATTTTTGAGTTCTTTACCCTGAGAGAAAATGTTAAAAGTTATGGTTAGGTTTCCAGGCTAGCCCAGACGACCACGTTCAATCTATATTATAAAAAAATTTTGAAGTTCAAGCCCTGCGCTGGGCTCTGTGCTGACAGCTCAGAGCCTGGAGCCTGCTTCGGATTCTGTGTCTCCCTCTCTCTCTGCCCCTCCCCTGCTCGTGCCCTGCCCCTCTCTGTCTCTTGAAATATAAAAACGTTAATTTTTTTTTTTTTTTTTTGGAAATATTAGCATCAGTTGTGAGAGTTTGGGTCAGGAAGCCACATGGAGAACCTCAGGTGAAAATCTTTGGCTGAGTATGAAGTGTTTTGTGATTCCCTTCCCGAACCCCTTATTTATCTCCTAGTGCTCATCTCTCTGGGCTCTAGTGTCCACATCCCGAGTCACACTCTTTAGGCTCTTCTTTCCAAAATGTATTTCTTGCTTCAAATGTAGTACCTTCTCTCTTTCTCAAACGAAACCATCATTTTCTTAGTTCTGCTGAGCTAATAGGAAAGCAATCTGATTGGATTAATCATTTTGTGCAAACGATTGATAATACCATAACCTTTCCATGGTGTTTGCATTAAGAAGCAGAAAGTCGGGGCGCCCGGGTGGCTCAGTGGGTTAAGTGTACGACATTGATTTCAGCTCAGGTCGTGATCTCATGGTTCATGAGTGTGAGCCCCACGTGGGGCTCTGCTGGCAAAGATGTGAGGATTCTCTCTCTTCCTCTCTCTCTGTCCCCCCGCCCCCCGACTCATGCTTTCTCTCTCTCTCTCTCTCAAAATAAGTAAATATACTTAAAAAAAAAAAAAAAGCAAAAGTCTTGTAACTCAAATCAAATACAGGTTGTTGTATTTATTCCAGTTTGGTATTCATTTATCATTTTTAGAAGTATTTTTTATAACTGATGCAGGCCATGGGGATAAACAAGAATAAAATATGATATTTATCATCTCATAGGGAGATGAGTATTTATATACCACCAAGCATGGTATAAAGTGCGATAGTGATGAGTTTCAAAAGACAATTTTATGAAAATATCAAATCTTATACATTGGGGGGAGTGGGTAATCTGACGCAACAATACGGGAAAACAATTATGCATTATGTTATAAAGATATATACACTGCCAGCGTAGTATTTCTGCATATCATCTTATTAATTTAATATTGAATGAATAAGATATTGACTATCTCAAGAAACCATTGAAAAATTGTCCCACATACACAGTATAAAATGTTTCAAAATATCCATATTAGCAAGAAATTGGAAACGACACAAATGTCTATGCACAGGAGACTGGATAAGTAAATTATGGCATAGTCACAAAATGAGATATTATATGGCCACAAAAGCGAATGAACTACAGGTGTCAACCAACCACGTGGAAGAATCTTTAACACAGTTGATGAAAAAAAAAGTTGCAGAAGGTTGAATGATATAATACCATTTTTCTAAGGCTCAAGTTTTCCATGGAAAACTGAACAGCATCCTTAAGAAAAACTTGGGGGGGGGGGGGGGGGGGCAGGAGGATTGAATTGTAGATGCAATGATATTGATAATATTCTTCTTATTAAGATAGGTGCTAGGCTCACAGATGTGCATTTTATTATTATGCCTCATCGCTTACACTAGGTATGAAATTATTGCACAATAAAACATTTTATGTGCATTTTTAAGTGGCCACCCCGGTTATGGGGAAACACCAAAGAGGAGCGGTTAATTCTGACAGGGAGAGCAGGAAGGTTTCCCAGGAGAGGTGATGTTCACCTTGGACTTGAAGGGAAAGTAAGGCTTTGGGGGTCAGGCAAATGTTGAGCGGTGGAAAGTGATGAGAGAGAGGGAGGAGGAGACACATACACAGAGGACTTGAGGCAGAGCCGCATCGGCAGGCTGCACGGGAGCTGTAGGTATAAAAACTGACGTGAGGAGAGGATGGGGTGAGGAAAGGGATCTGTCATAGTATTTCTATGCAAGGCAACCAAGTGACCACGATGCCTATAACCCTCCTCAAAGACCTATAAGCTTACCCACGCCTGGAAGGAAAAAAGAAGCCACATATAGATCAGAGGATAGGGAAGGGTAGTGTGGGGAAGGCGAGAAACCCAGGTAAAGAAAACCAGAGGGACCCCCTCAAAGGAACGGGTGAGATGCTGGAGGAGAACTGGAGGTCAGAGAACCAGGACATCCCAGGCAGAAATGGATTTTGCCCCATGGAGGAAGGGATTCCGTAGCACAGAAAAGGGGTTGTCTTTGGCAAAAATGGAGTAAGGAGAAGCCTTCAGAAGAGGAGGGTAAATGAAATCTCAGAAAGATTCTAGACAAACGTTAATGTTAAAGAAGTTACAGGATCTACACCTATTCAGTTACCACATCCGGTGTCAGATATCCACGGATACAGGATTGTATTTTTAATATACTCATTACCAGCATCTGTCTTCACAATATATACACATTTGCTCTCTTTCTATTTTTTTGTCTGTTAAAAAACATCTATGTGTATACATATGCATCATAGCTATCTGGGATGCCAGCTGAGAAAGTAAGAAAAAAGGGAAAGAGCCAGAGAAAAAAAGAGCTGCCCTTTGCTGAGCGCCTACTATGTGCCGAGCATTCTGCTCTAAGAGCTGGTGGTGTCTTCATTCCTGGCCTTTGCCACACCTCTGCAGTATGTGATGTTAAGAGAGAGCAAAATCAAGGCTTACGCAGGCCGAGTGACTCACCCAAACCAAAGTCGATTCAAAAAAGACAGACTGTGTCTGTGAAATCATAGGTTCCCTCCTTCTTTACAACCCCTCCAAAAAAAGAAAAAAAAATGAAAACAAAAAAAAGAGGCACCTTTAAATATTTTTTGCAACTAGATACCCTGCAAAGTTTAATCCCATGCATGTTGTGCTTAGATGGCTAGCAATTTTAAAGATCTGCCCCCCGGTCTTGGTGCTTTACTGCCCCACTCTTCAAAAAAAAAAAAAAAAAAGTTTATTTCTTTTGAGAGAGAGAAAGCATGGGTGGGGGAGGGGCAGAGAGAGAGAGAGAGAGAGAGAGAGAGAGAGAAAATCCCAAGCATGCCTGCACTGTCCGTGCCCAGAGCTTCATGCCAGATTCGAACTCACAAACCATGAGATCATGACCTGAGCCAAAGTCAGACGCTCAACCCACTGAGCCACTCAGGCACCCTTCTGTTGCCCTAGTCTCGATGGAGGTTCCAACGCCTTATCTGTTGGTCCCTTTAAGGTACAGGCTGTCTCCTTAGTCATGCTGTTCTAGCAGACGTCCCTGGAGAATGTACTTTGATAACATTTTTTGCTGTAACAAGCCTTGTCTCCTGGCTACGTTCCCATAGTCCCTCTTCACACACATTCCCTTGCCTTGACATGGCTTAGATCTGTCTTTTCTCACTGACTTCACTAATATACAATTATTTTCTTGTTATTGAAAATCAGAATCATGCTTTTAGTTGCTATTTATTCCTGGAAACTGCATGTTAAGATAATTATTTTTATCCTGCCGACACTCAAGTTACAACTCATAAATTTTATAGTCATGGCGCATGGCTAATGACTCCATAGCTTCCTGCCTGTAGCTTCTCAGTGAAGAGAGAAGGGAGGTTATTTCCTAAGAGTGGAGGGAATGCAGAAGGGACTTGACATGGATACAGTTCGCAACAGCTTCGGAGGGGAGAGGGGTAAAAGAGCCCAGGAGGCTGAGCAGAGATGGTTCCAAGTCGAACAAGAGGGCCTCCCCATGTGAGGAAGGGCCATTTCCTTCCACCCCAGGGCACATGGCCAGAATGGGAGTTCTGCCCCAGAGTCTGGCTCCACTGGAATGTGGGCTACCAACTGATTATTGGGAGATAAAAGTAAGCTCATCTATAAACATTTCCCGCTTCCAGATTAACCATACAGTTGGTTTTAAGTGGTGAGCATGGTGAAAACACTGCATCTGACCGTGTAGGGGAAGTTATTCTTTTAGAAAGCAGCCCCAGGCCGCCTGGGTGGCTCAGTGGGTTAAGTATCTGACTCTTGATTTCGGCTCAGGTCATGATCTCACTGTTCATGGGTTCAAGCCCTCCGTCGGGCTCCACACCAATAGCGTGGAGTCGGCTTGGGAACCTCTCTCTCTGCCCCTCCCCTGCTTGTACTCTCTCTCTCTCTCTCTGTCTCTCAAAATAAAGAAATAAACTTAAAGAAAGAAAAGACGTTAGAAAGCAACCTGGAGATTGATTATAGGGTGATGGAACTTTCTTTAAAAAAAATTTTTTTTTAACGTTTATTTACTTTTGAGAGAAAGAGAGAGAGAGAGACAGAGCACGAGTCAGAAAGGACCAGAGAGAGAGGGAGCCACAGAATTGGAAGCAGGCTCCAGGCTCTGAGCTGTCAGCACAGAGCCCGACATGGGGCCCGAACTCACGGGCAGTGAGATCATGACCTGAGCTGACGCCCAACCTACCGGACCGGACACCCAACCTACCAAGCCACCCAAGCGGCCCTAGGGTGATGTAGCTTTCTGATGGAGCTCTATGAATTCATTTTTTATAGCGAATCATTATAGGGTGGAAAAGTAAATTGAACCGTGAGTAATTCTGTACAACTATCACATACAGAGAAAGGGACATTAATTGCCACCTCCTACATATATGGAATAGCCTGACATTGCTCTGACGTGAAGACTAGAATCTGTCACGTGGCCACTGGAGTATGTTCCTGCTTCTTGATCTGCTCCTGTATCCTTCTTCAGCCTGCCTCATATTATTCGCCCTCCTGCTGTCTGCTCTAGACACAGCGGTTCTCAAATATTTCCATCTCAGGACCTCTGTACATCCTTTAAAGTAATTGACAAATGCAATGAACTTCTATTTATAAGTGTTGTATCTATAGGCATGTATTGCATTAGAAATGAAAACTGAGGGGCACCTGGCTGGCTCAGTCAGAAGAGAATGCTACTCTTGATCTTAGGGTTGCGAGTTTGAGCCCCATGTTAGGTGCAGAGATTACTGAACATGGATGAATGAATGAATAAATGGACTTTAAAAATAATAATGTGTGTAAGAAATGACAACGAAGACATTTTTAAATATTTTTAATTCACTTAAAAATAACAATAAAAGTCCATTCCATGTTAACATAAATATTTTCATGACCGTTAACTATATTTTCCAAAACAAAAATAATTTAGGGTTAAGAGTGCCACGGCAATCTCTTTAATGTCTGGCTTAAGAAGAGAATGGATTCTTATGTTTGTTCCGGTATGAGAAACTGAGGGTGTGATATACATCATGTAGCTTCTGGAAACTTCCACTGTTCACTCCTGAGAGACTGAGAGTGAAAAGACCAATAATATCTTGGTATGAGTAGGAAAAAGGTTTTGATCTCATAAGCCTCCTAGAAAAGTCTCAGGGACCTCCCAGGGATCCCGGACTATAAGAACCATGACTCTAGACTCATGGGCCTTCGTTTGGTTGGAAATAAGTCAATAGGGTGACTGCCAGATAATGGAAAATAAGGTTGAAAAGTTAAGTTGAGACTGAAGCCCATACTGTCTTATATGGACATTCCTCGCCTTCTGGGAAAGAACTGAGCTTTCCTGCCAAGAGGCAGACCACAAGTAGGGACATCCCAAAGCCTCCCCGCCCCCCACTCCCACCACTGCCAAATTTCCACAGATTTGTATTTCCCAAAGGTCTTTTTCAATCATCATTTTGTTTGATCTGTACCATAACTATGAGAAAATCATCACAACTGTGATTTCCACTCAAAGAGAAAGGTGTTTAGTGGCTTTCTCAAGATCATCCAGTTCCTTCAAAGACCGTACCGTACTTCGACTCCCTAAGGACTTCCCTATGCAAGTTGTCTTCCCTCATTGCAAGGTCAACCCATGTTCACGGAGGGCCGGTGACAGAAATCATGGGCAGAAAGTGATGCAAAACAGATATTTAAGCTTACTTCTGTTATAGTGACTCGGGGATGCACCATTATATTCTTTTTTCTGATTCTTTAGCAAACAAAAATGATTTATGTATGCGAGAGGATCCGTTAGACCCTTTGGTCGGTACTATTAAAGTGCGCATGTCTACAATGAGAAGAAAATTCACCATTCACTACCAGGACCAGTGAGAGGAGATTAAACACACACTATCCATGAGCCAATTACTAAACTTTTAAAATATATTAAGAATGCTAGGAAGACCTTGCATGGACTCTTTTCAAAGTGTCTTAGACTTGCATAGGAAGGGAGGGGGCTATGTGCTGACGGGCTGGCTCATCTCTGTTCTTCGCAGGTCTATCTGTCATGATTTCTGCTATAACTCCGAGAAGACCACAGCCCTTTACGTGACAACTGTCATCCTATCATCTACTGAGAGGAAGACCAAATTTCTTGAATTCATGCTAGGCCGCCTTTGTTCTATTACAGATTACAGTCTTTTTAACACTCTACACTGAGTGTTGACTTACACGCTTGTCTTCCTTCTTTCCTTTGGAGACTGGATCTAGGAAGAGCAGCCAAGTAGTTCCAAAGTACCATTCTAACACTGGCTTTTTTGTTTTGAATTGTAGTAAATTACGTATCACCTAAAATTGACCCTCTTAACCATTAAAATTTTTTTTTAATGTTTATTTTTGGGAGATAGTATGAGCAGGTGGGGGGGGGGCAGAGAAAGAGGGAGACCCAGAATCCGAAGCAGGCTCTAGGCCCTGAGCTCTCAGCACAGAGCCCTACGTGGTGAGGCTTGAACATCACGGACCGCGAGATCATGACCTGAGCTGGTGTTGGCCGCTTAACCGACCAAACTACCCAGGTGCTCCTGCCACCTTAACCATTTTTAAGTGTGCAATTTAGTAGTATTACACACATTCACATTGGCGTACAACCAACCAGCAAAACACTCTTTGTCTTCTCATTGAACAACAACTCTCAACTTCTCCATCACCCCCCGCCCCCTGTGCCTAGTACTTTCTTTCTGCCTCTACGAACTTCACTCCTCTGAGTACCTCGTGTAAGTGGAATCATGCAATATTTGTCTTCTTCCGTCTGGCCTGTTTTATTTAGCATGATGTCCTCAGGGTTCTTCCAGGTTGTGACACATGTTGGAATTTCCTTCTTTAAAGGTGAACAGCATTCCGTCACATGCGGTATATCGCGTCTTGTGTCTCCGTTCGTGCGCCAGTGCACATCTGGGTTGCTTCCACTCTTTGGCTATCGCGTACAGTATTTCTGTGAATGTGGGTGTACAAATAACGCTCTGAGTCCTTGCTTTCAATTCTTTTGAGTTAACGGTAGCTGGTGATGGAATGGATTAGTAGTGGAAGGCCCCAGCATACCCCAGGATCACAGAATTCCTCTAGCATGACCTTGGCCCGGCCTGGTTTTCCAAAGTGACTGCTCATGTGGAAAGCCTGTGACACATGAGCTGTTTTCAATGAAGACTCAGCATCGGGGGGCTCCATCTACTTGAAAATACGTTTTATGTGATTTAATACTGTAAAATTTCTTCCCTAATAAAGCAACCATCATGGCTTGTAGGGTTGAAAAACAATGTGTACTAGAAGTTTTTATGCCACGTACAAATTTTTTCTGCGCCTTTATAAAAGGAAATAAATAACTTATTTCCTTGGTCCTTTCTTTGAAAAATCCAAATTCTATTCTCTGACTCTGACCTGTAGCACATCTGAAACGGGTTATAATTGATATTCCTTGAGAATATAGAATTAGAATGATTTTAGTCAAGGGCTTGTTGGGATGTGTAAATAATTTTACTGGGTTTTCTGATGGTGATTTTGAGTCTGCTGAGTCTTTGCCTTGCAGCCATCCTCCCCTCCCCATCCTAGTTCAGGCTTGCTTTCATTATTTTTATGTCCCTATATGTTCATACAGCTCTTTTCATAGTCTCCTTCTGGAAACATCTATTACATATTCAAAAGTGGCTTGCATGTGTTTTCTCTTATTTGCAACTGCTAAATGAAAATGTTAATGAGAGATCCCTTTGGCTCTCTCATGAATTATCTACCTTGTTTTTCTACAGCAACTTTCCCCTTAATCCGCAGTATCTTGGCAGTGGGCAGTTTTCAGGAAAGGAGAGAACTCTAATTATCATGCTTAGTATGGGGGTAAGTTGCCGCCAGCTTTTGAATTATTCCTAATTTTTCTTCTCTTTTCTGCCCACCCTTCCTGTCTCGCTGCCTCTCGGAACGTGGAACGTGGATCTGCCCATCGTCTGGAAAAATGTCCTCTCTGCGCAATGGGACGTTGATTATGTGGGTGAGTCCCTGAAATTAATGTTTAAGTTGTTGGTTTTTCCCTTTGTGTGTGGAAGAAGAAAACTGCCAAATGAGATTGTTCGATGGGAAAATACCTCCAGCATCTCAGCGCCCATGTACGTGCACCCCATGTGCCTTCAGTTAGAGTTAATCTGCCTGCAGTAAAGATGGAGAAATCTTGATGTGTCTTATTAGGAGTACCCAAATTCAAATGAAACAAGGATGAATCATATTCAGTGACAAGAGTTGGTATTTAAAATTTTGCTCTTGGTATTCTGTTTGGGGAGGTTAATACGATCTTGAATAATAGTTTTTTATAACAAAGCAATTCAAAAATATCTCATATAGTTTGAAATGGACTTTTCTAAGGCTCTTGTTCAGTCGTCTCTGTTAATCACACACCTCAAATATTCATTGGTACCAATTATGGCAGATACAAATGTATTTATTTTTGTGGTGCTGGCATCGTTTCCGATATAAATGCATTGGAAAACAACACAGTGGAAATTTTCATTGTCGATGTACTTATGTTAAATGAGTCATGAATCTTGACGTGAAAACTTGCCACTTCAGTTGGTCCTTAAGTAGATGGACAAAGTCAAAGTCGCCAAACTGTTAAATATCAAACTCTAATTTCGTTGTTCCAAAGCTGGGTGATAAGGATATATAACAGGCACTCAACCATTCTGCGCGCAGGACCACGACTGGGGAAGAGGGTGTAAGTCTGTTGGTGGATTTCTTGCTATGGAATGGAGACTAGAAAGCAGTCAGATTTTAAATACAAAAAATAAACTTTTAAGTACATTTTTTTTCTAGTTTTGAAGCCTGTGGGAAGCGGGATTCCGAGAAAAGTCTTTGATTAGCAAGATATTATAGAAGCGGCTGGTCTCATAGCTCCTATACCTTTCTTAAAGTGCTCGGCATGGCCAATTCCTGGGGAAGAAAAGAAATCAGTTGAGGTATACCTCTGTAGGAAAATCATTGTCTTGCTTATCAATTCCACTTTAATCCTGAGTCTCCCACTAAGCAAATTTCAAACTGCCATGTCACTGTCTTAGCCAGTTGAAGTAACAGGATTTCACTTGCTGGGAGCGAACACGTTTGTTGTTGCAATCTGTTATTTCTGAAATTTCTAAAATTATATTGAGTGTGAGCATGAAATTTGGCATCAAGGTTTGTAAGATTTTCTATTCTGGTGTAAGCAATTTGTGAATCTTCCTCTTAGATGATTTAGTTGTCCATAAATAGCCTTAGGAATATGTGTCATTTGAGTTTAATCTGTGAGCTGTGAGTAGTTAATTTGACACAATTAGCACCTAATCAGCTGTTTTGCCTGTTGGGTTATGTTATGACTCTTTGCTCCGTATTAAAATTTCCTTCTGGAATTCACATTGCTTGTTTTCCTCTTTGTATCTCTCCAGGTCTTTTCATCTCCCTCCTTCTCAGAAACAATAACCAGCTAGACAATCATCCTTAAAATC
Organism: Panthera uncia; assembly: GCF_023721935.1. NCBI lineage: Eukaryota > Metazoa > Chordata > Mammalia > Carnivora > Felidae > Panthera > Panthera uncia. The sequence continues at coordinate 55,083,981 of NW_026057586.1, read as the reverse complement.
TCATTTTCTCTTCCAGTAATGATCAGTAGCCAGAACTTACTTATTCTAAATTGATCATGAGCTAAATCTTGTGAATTCTTTTGTCTGAGACCTTGAATGCCTTCTGAAGATAATGCTTTATTTGTGAGAGGCTCAGAAAATCTTCAGAAATCTCTGATCCTAAAAGTAGCAAAGTGTAAGCAAGGCTGTTTTCCTATTATTTTTCAACTGCCTCTGTAACCGTCCTTGCGTGTTCTCCCCACCAGCATCTCCCTCTCCTTTTCCTAAGACCTTCTTCTACCGAGGGACTCTTTTGTTTTTGTTTTTGTTTTTGTTTTCGTTTTTTTTTCTTCAGTATATGAAATTTGTTGTCAAATTGGTTTCCATACAACACCCAGTGCTCCTCCCAAAAGGTGCCCTCCTCAATACCCATCACCCACCCTCCCCTCCCTCCCACCCCCCATCAACCTTCAGTTTGTTCTCAGTTTTTAAGAGTCTCTTATGCTTTGGCTCTCTTCTACCCTAACCTCTTTTTTTTTCCTTCCCCTCCCCCATGGGTTTCTGTTAAGTTTCTCAGGATCCACATAAGAGTGAACACATATGGTATCTGTCTTTCTCCGAGGGACTCTTTTGAATTGGGGGTCGTTTGGGGTTTTTAATCTGTTTTTGGTGTACTTACTGGGAGGGAGATAGGCTAACTCTGCAGCCTAAAGAATTATTGGTTTGGCCAATTAGGGACCATTTTCTAAAACAAAACAAAACAAAAACAAAAACAAAACACACACACGAAGAAACAGGTGGTAGATTTGCACCCTGACCGTGATGTGCACGATCACCTGTCATTACCACCTTCACATTCAGCGGCACATCCTCACTTCCTCTCCCCCAGGCGCTGGGTTATGGATTTTACGTGAGTCCCGTTTCATTTCATAGCAACTTTATGATACAGGAACACTCTATCACCTAATTCTATGGGTTGCGCAAGCTGAGGTACTACATAACCTGCCCAGGGCCACGAGGGTCATTGATTCATAAAGTGTTTTCCCTAGACATGTTATCTTTTAACCACTTTAATATACTGTTTGATTCTTCTGTGCCCCCAAAGATGGAATTTTGGTGCATCTCAGGCAATAATATGTCATGTACAACTAAATGTGTCTTTCATCTGGCAGTTCTATAAAGCTCGTTCGTGAGTCAAAAGTGACAATCCTGTGGTGGCAGGGCCTTGGGGCAAGAGCGATTATAGTAAAAGACATCTTAGGGTGATTTGCCCTGTGTAAGTGATTTCTGTTTCTAGAGAAGTTGATGTTTTTCCATCTGACAGTATGATCGTATTTTAATAGAACTAAGTAGTTTTGGTGGAAAATCAGAGGCTAACTTTTTTTCGAGTGCACATAAACCTCATACCTACAAATTCCATTTGGATTTCCAATTCTTGTTTTTGAGGGTGATCGAACTCCTTAATCTAACTATGAGTACATCTTTTTTTTTTATTTTTTTAAAAAAAATTTTTTTTAACGTTTATTTATTTTTGAGACAGAGAGAGACAGAGCATGAACGGGGGAGGGTCAGAGAGAGGGAGACACAGAATCTGAAACAGGCTCCAGGCTCTGAGCTGTCAGCACAGAGCCCGACTCGGGGCTCGAACTCACGGACCGCGAGATCATGACCTGAGCCGAAGTCGGCCGCTTAACCGACTGAGCCACCCAGGCGCCCCATGAGTACATCTTTAATAGCTGATTTTCTGCTTTATTAGGCGGGGTAATAAGGCCTTCTCAAAATCAGAGAGACATGAAAAGCGAAAAGTTATCTTGGTCAGCTAGCTCACCTTGCTTGAATCTTTCAAGGTACTCCATTGACAGTGTGGGGGTTAATGGAGCCAAAGTATGGAAGTGTTTGGCCGGAATGCTCATACTTCTGTTGCTGAAGGTGTGCTAAAGGTGTGCATCCGCTATCTTGCTTGAGTTTTACAACAGCTCGCTCAGCCCTTCTTTTCACCTTTATTCTATCTTCCATCTGGCTTCAGAGAGACCTATCCAAACTGTAAACCTAATCGTGTTTCACCTTTGCTTTAACCACCCCAGTGGTTCCATATTGCTTCTTGTGGTGCCTCTCCGTAGGATTACAGGGCCTGCTGGCTGTTGGTCACTTGTGTGGGTGACACAGGTCAGGCGTTACTCATAAATCAAGTATTAATGTTTAAAACGCATGTATGTTCTAAAGCATTGTTTTAATGCTTATTTATTTATTTTGAGGGAGAAAGAGAGAGAGAGTGTATGGGACTGCACGAGCAGGGTAGGTTTGGGGTGGGGGGAGGGGGGGAGAACCCTAAGCAGGTTCTGTGTGGTCTGTGTGGAGCCCCAACACAGGCCTCAATCCCACCAACCACAAGATAATGACCTGAACCAAAATCAAGAGTCTGACACTCAACTGACTGAGCCTCCCAGATGCCCCTAAAAGGTATATATTTTTTTTAAAGGAAAATAGACTGGATTCAAGTTTACCTCTATGGAAAGATTGTTTACACCTGCTCTTATTCTGTATTATTTTTTTTTGTGGGAGAGAGAGAGAGAGAGAGAGAGAGAGAGAGAGAGAGAGGATGCCATGGCTGGCCAGGTACTAGGGGTTGTGTAAAATCATCAGCCTTGCTTATCGGTCCCATCACTCAATTGTACCCAGTGTCCAGGTAATCATTCTGTTTATCAAGAGTTTCAGTAGCACCTGTGAGTTGTGATTTTGTAGTTATGAACTTTGTCTATGTAATTTTGCTCATAGATGATTTGTAGGTAAGAAGGAAGGCAAGGGCAGATGACCAAAGCTCCAACAATTGCATTGGATGTAATGATGTTGTGAACATTCTCACCCCAAGAAACAATGGTTTATGATTACCAAATAAGCAGCAAAATGATGATAAATGTAAAACTTGCAATGGGATGTCATATAAATAAAAGGTTCATTTGTTTCGATAATAATAAATAACATTTATTCTCCAATAGTCCATATTTATTTACCTTTTTAATATTAGCCATATAATGGAGGTCTGAAAAAAAAGTCTTTTTGCAAAATAAAGCAAGATATTTTGAAACATTTTATGCATTGAACATTTTTCTTATAAAATGACTGATTTTGTGTATAACAGATAATGTCGTCACTTATGTGTTGACACCCATGTTATTGGCACTGTGCTTAGTCACCCAAAGTGTCTCTTTGCTTTAGTAGAGGGCAAGAGTTGGAAAAATCTAGAAGTACAGGTTGTATGGAAATGTCCTCTGTCTTGTGTTTCAGTCTGAAAAGGGGCAGTCACAACAAAAGTTCATTAGGATTACTGGCAAGGTTTTCCCTGATCTGATTACAGCTGCATTTTGCCATTTCACTCATGAGCCCCCCCTGGTCTCCCACTGCTATGCCTTTAGTATCCCAGAACCCTCATATGTCTGTGAGTTTTCTCGTATCTTCTTTCTGACTCCAACTCCTTGCCTCATCTTTCTCTAGCACATCTTGCTTCTCTTTTACACACAGCTCTTACAGGAAGTCTATCTTGATAACCTCCTCCCCGCTTCTCTGGGGTGTAAGAACCCTTTGGCCTCGTATAGCAGCCTGCATGTGCCTCTGTCACATCTTTGCGCGTTGGGCGGGAGTGAGGGACTTACCTGCAAATCTCCCCCCATGTTTTCTAAAATGAGAAAGAACTGGACTGCATTCTCTCAATATTTCTTTATGCCTAACACCTAAAATTTGGCAGGCTGTCACGGGTTGTGTCTCCTGAGAAGTAGGCTATGAAATGGGCACTGGTTGGCCAGTGCGTTTCTTAGAAAGTACTCCTGGGATCAACACCAAGCAAGAAAGCAGGGCGGGGCAGAGGGAGGAGTTGAATTTACTTATGTTCCCCACAAAGGCATTACCCACCCCCCATGGGAGCTCTGGAGTTAGGGTGACCTTCGAGTTGTTTCTAGCTAGAGCAAGAGTGCCCCGGCATTTTTACTCGCGCATAGACTGGACATTTGGGGTATTGGCTGCTCTTGACAGGAGGTGTGACTGGAGCAAGGCAATTGTCTTCAGTCGAGACGGCCCACAAAGAGGACTGACAGCTGAGGGCTGCCCTCTGGCAGCACTTCCGGCGGCTGGAGGATTATAAACTCTTCCTTCCTGTCAGGGGATCTGGACCATACGTTATACCATAAGGTCCACCATAATGCAAAAAAAAAAAAAGTCCTAATATTAGGTCCTAATAATAGGACACCGTACCTATTTTTGTGATATTAACTGAAGAACAGAATACCTATGAATTAGAGGAACCGGGAGAGCGAAGGAAATGAAACAGTGGACGACTCCTATCAGCTCTATTGATAGAAATGGTTTTAATCACATGGATTTCTTTCTGGATGGTAGTTAATAACAATGTATCATCATTAGTTCATTAATTATGACAATACTGTAATAATAAGAGATGGTATGAAGGTTGGAAACTGATCTGGTCTACTTGTGGAATCCTGTACCATCTTGGCAATTTACGAAACTTCTGGAGCTATTTCAAAAGAAAAATCTATGAAACCCCACTTTATATTTTTAATACATGTTATTTTTGAATTATTTTAAAATTATTTTAATACAAATTATTTTTAAAAATTTTTAATGTTTTTATTTATTTTTGAGACAGAGAGAGACAGAGCATAAGCAGGGGAGGGGCAGAGAGGGCGCGAGACACAGAATCCGAAGCAGGCTCCAGGCTCTGAGCTGCCAGCACAGAGCCCAACGCGGAGCTCGAACTTACAGACTGTGAGATCATGACCTGAGCCATAGTCGGACACTCAACTGACTGAGCCACCCAGGCGCCCCTATACAAATTCTTTTTAAATTGTAGTATTATTTTTAAATACTAGATATTACTGTTAATTTCCCCACCACCTAGTTCTATTTCCATTTTAAAGCTAGGATTTATGACCCGGAGAGGTAAATAACTCAGGATAATACATAAGTTCCAATAACACCTACTCTACATATCTCATATAAAATTAATGCACATACATATTTATTTATTACATATTATGTTATTTGAGAGTATTTTTTGGTTGTTATCACTTTATTGATCTGGCTATGACCTGGGTTCGCTCTCTAAAAAGTTTGTCACCATAGATGTAGGTCAAGATTAAGACTTTAGTGAGTCTATTATTTCACCCCATGGGTAAACATATTCAGAAGGTTGGTTTGTAAAAAAAAATAATAATGATAAAAAGATGAATAATTCAAAACAATGGATTTCTTTCTGAATAAGGAGATACGATTTTCAAAGACCCCTTACGCTTTAAGCCTTCTAACTGTAAAAGCAGCAAATGCATTGTTTGTGACGATTCCAAGTATTTAAACATCTGCTACTCTTTCCGTAAACATTTATTGACTGCTCCAAAGGCACATAGCACTGTAGTAGTTGGTGTGGGACCAGAATAAAAGAAGTCGGATATCAAGGAGATTTCAGACCATCGGTGGATGAGGACATTGAGACAAATTGATCAGAATACAGAGTAGAAGGAAACTTTGGAACGTGATGTCATATGAGCTAAACCTTGAAACCTCCGGAGACCTGAGTCTGATTCTTCCAGGAAATGTTAGCTTTTACTTTTCTGCCCGAAATAATATCTCATTCAACTTTTATCGCTCCCCGACTGCTGACCTCTATGTAGTGGAAGGAGGAACACTCTTACCAGAACCTACGGTGGCCACCGAAATGACTCATGGCTGTTCCTTCTCCATTTCACTCCCAGACTCCAAATAAAAAGACCCTCATGCCTCTCAGGTTTGGTTCCTGGAGGGGAACAAGGTCCCCAAACATGGAGCTGTATTTCAATTCCAAGATCGGGCCTGCAGTCTCACAGGTCTGCCTTCTGACATTATCTTGTAATCACTTCCCCAAGTCCACTGTGGCCCTTGTCCCCTGGGTGACTGGGAGCCCTGTGCAGGTCGGAGATGTGTCTCAGCTCATTTCCACTGTATCTGGAAGAAAGGGCCTTTGCTCACTCTTTTCCCTTAAGGAGGCCTCCTTCCTTTTCGTGGCTTCTGTGCATATGCAGTTCCTTTGTTTTCTCTACCTTATCTTTAATTGCCAGGATGATGAAGGTGCTGATGAATAAGACATTATATGTCTCTCTCCCATAGGTTTACTAAAAAGGGGAAAAAAGGAGACGCGTACGGAATTCCAATAGCAAAGTTCTAAATAATGCTTATGAGGCAGTGTTGATGATAAGGAAGTGGTTAAACATTACTTTGCTCAGGAAGAAATTGTTCTCAGGACCAATACTGAGTGTCAGCAAAATGAAAAACAATTGATTCATCAATTTCTTCCCTCCTTGGCATATAGAGAATGAGATTATTAGCTAGACAAAGTTATTCCTACATCTATTTTAGTCTGTAGCTTTCTTAATCATCCATTTTCCCTGTCAGTCCTGAAGTCCTATTTTTAAACATTTTAAAACATCACTTACCCATTCTGTTCTTCTAACCCTTCTGAAGATATTATTCTGGAGCTAAAGAGGGGAGGGCAGAAGGACTATAAATCTGTCAGGTCCGTACTGAACCTTCCCGCTAGTTTTTTTATTTTTTATTTTTTTCAATGTTTTTTATTTATTTTTGGGACAGAGAGAGACAAAGCATGAACGGGGGAGGGTCAGAGAGAGAGGGAGACACAGAATCGGAAACAGGCTCCAGGCTCCGAGCCGTCAGCCCAGAGCCTGACGCGGGGCTCGAACTCACGGACCGCGAGATCGTGACCTGGCTGAAGTCGGACGCTTAACCGACTGCGCCACCCAGGCGCCCCATTCCCGCTAGTTTTGACATCACCTCTCTTGCATCATGCCGGGAGTAGATATGAGGTATCTGGCTCCCCTTTATCTTTTAGAGAACAATTTGAATACAAGCTTTACTCTGGAAGTCTCCATTCCCATATTATTGATGCTGGCTACAAGGCTGGCAGGAAAGATGGAGAGACAGTGCAGTGTTGGGGGGAAAACATGTAGGTGTGCGTTTTCTAGTCTCCGGGATAGGTGCCAGCCCCCACCACACCACCTCCCACCCACCTTCCTCCCCATTTGAGAAACGAATTGGAAAACTCCATTATATTGTAGCAGAAGGACAAACTGCTTTGCCATCAACATGAGAACTTGGAATGAAAATATATTTAGTGACTAATTTTCCGTGGAGACCTCTGTCATTTTTAAAGGTATTGAATAAAGCTCTCTTTCAAATATAGTTTGTTCCAGGGGCGCCTGGGTGGCTCAGTCTGTTAAGCGTCCAACTTGGGCTCAGGTGACGATCTCACGGTTTGTGAGTTCGAGCCCTGCGTGGGGCTCTGCGCTGACAGCTCAGAGCCTGGAGCCCATCTCCCCCTCTCTCTGACTCTCCTCCACTCACGTTCTGTGTCTCTTTCCTTCAAAAATTAATAAACATTAAAAAATAAAAATGAAATAACCATAGTTTGTCCAATTCATCTCATCTTTATTTTAGCCAAATGGCTTGGGAACCCAAAGCTCACTTTCTTTTCTTTATTAAAAAAAAGCACCCCTGTCATCAAAGAAGATGATCCACTCCTAAGTGCTATTCTCTATTCCTACTAGTTTTGTTTCTATAAATCATTTCCGGTAGCAGAACAATAATTTGAATTTAGTAAAAAGCTCCCAAAGGGGGAAAAATCAGCTTGCCAATGGGAAATATGAGGCAAACATCAAAGAATACTTGTTTTTCGTAAGTGTTCTGGTTAAACAGGTATAAATCCCACTATGTTAGGACTGGATTCTTGCCATAATGTTAACTGCCTCCGTGTCTATCTGACCCTGATTCAACCAGTTTCTTGGACTTTCTGGAGAAGAGTTTATGTGCGGTCAATGATTTGTACTTGTTCAAAGGTTACTCTGCCACATTATTCAGCTGTCAGCAGAACTATGTCTTGCCTGCTCCAAGATTTTGTATAAATCTGAAGAGAAAAAAAAAAAGAGTCCACAAAATTTATTGTCCAGGAAACTGACAGCTCCCCGTTGGCTATGTCAGCACAAGGGTTTGGGAATTGGGCAAGGGTTCTCCTTGCTGCTGATCTCAACTTTGCATTTCAAGCACGTTGGGTTGGAAGGCCAGCCCTGAGACAGCACAGAGGGAGCCAACCTAGCAACGGTGGACAGACATAGCTGTAGGGAGATAGTGATGCTTTTATCCTGCAGCAATGAGCGATCACTAAGTTTGGCCGGTTATCTCACAAGGCTTATCTCCTCCAGCGAGAGTCCACTGTGAGGCCCCAGAGTCCTGTTAGAGACTATTTTTAACTGCAAGTCCTAGGAACCCATAATTAAACATTGGTTGGTTCAGTTCAGAAGCCCCTCCCTCCGCAGACACCCTGAGATATCTGATTAGGGCTTTCTGGATTTCTGCATCATGGAACACTGGAAGTATTTTGGATGTTCAGCCTTTTGCTTCGGGTCTGGCGTTTTCAAGTCTCTCGTTTGCTTTTAATGACAATGTATCTCTAATTGGAATGTCGTGAAGCGTCTGAGTACCATGCCGGCTCTAGACACAGGAGAACGTTAACCTTGTTAAAAATATCTTTACGAGCATCCAGAAAAGATTTGATGCCCCATGCCCTGGATAGATACCTCCCTTCCAAATGAAATTTAATGGTTTCATTGAATTCAGAACCTTATGGCTGTTGACTCTGTGGCAGCTGCTTTGCAACTAACTAGTGCCTCTCTGTAGCAAATGTTAGCGGTCCTATCAGTGTCAAGGTCTTAATTATTAGAAAGCAAAATTCTTTTCTGGTGGTGCTGTAAGTTCTGAGGATACGTTTAATTTTTTTAAAATTTTTTTAAGTTTTATGTAAGTAATCTCTATACCCAACATGGGGCTCAAACTCATGACCCAGAGTCACATGTTCTTCCGACTGAGTCGACCAGGCACCCCAAATTTTGAGGAAACATTTTAAAAATGAAAGAATAAAAATGCTTTTTTGGTTTGGCTTCAGTTGTTAATTTTTTTCTTTCCTTTTTAAAAAAATCACTCCAAATCTTGGACAAGGGGCTCCACCTAGTGTAAGTTCAAGGATAAAAAAAACAAAAAAAACAAAAAAAAACAAAAAACAAAAAAACGAAAAACCAGTATAGACATAAAGAAAGGGCAAAACTTCCTCCTTTTAAAAAGAATATAGCCCTTTATGATAAGTGTGCAAAACACAAGAGTGATATATTTCATAAAAAGCTTTTGGGGTTCAGATGCTTCCTGTAACTTAGCGAGATAGAAACATTCTTTCTCATTGCCTCATTTTCTGCAAATTCTTACTTTTATACTTATTTTTAAAAGGCAAAATTACATTATATATGTGTGTAAATGCAGTTTTAAATTATAAACATTTGCTTGGCCTACGGTAAATGGATTCAGATTCAACCGTCTTGTGGTGTAACAAAACAAGAATCTTAAATGAAAGTTTGGGATGTCTTCACGGTCAGTAAACTCAAGAGTTACTGCCCGAAATCGCATTTTTTTGGTTGTTTTCTTGTCTTTTTGTTTTGCTAAACAGGAGCTTGAATTTTCGGTTGACATTTTTATTTAATACTTTTCAGAACATCATCTACTTACATTTTTTTTTTTTTAAATGTTTATATTGCTTCCAACTTGAAGGTTCGGATTTTCCACTCAGCAACCACTAAGTGGAGTTGTACTACTGTTGATAATGTAATCTTTTTATAACATTGAAAATAGCACCATAGTGTGGTATTCAGTGTCTTTTTTTTTTTTTTTTCTCATAGAGGGGTATTTCCAGTTTTTATATCTATTGCCAGTGAGTTCCAAGAACAGAAAATATATGTATCTCTAAAGGAGTAAACCCTAGACTGAAGGGACACATACAGGAAAATGACCAAACTTAATGATGACATCAATAGCCAAGAAATGGAGAGAGTTGAGAAATTCACCTGAGAAAAATGTCCTCTCAAGCGTTTGGACTTTTGGATACGCAGTCCTTGCCCTGGAACTGACCCATCATTTTCTAACTGGAGTAGTATTTCTTGTATGCCTACTGGATGACAGATGTTGTATGCATATGATACATTTACTCCTCCTAACACCCTGTGAATTAAGGACTGAGATAAGGAAACTGAGGCTCAGGGGCGCCTGGGTGGCCTAGTCGGTGGAGCATCCGACTTCTTCGGCTCAGGTCATGATCTCGCGCTTTGTGAGTTCAAGCCCCGCGTCGGGCTCTGTGCTGACAGCTCGGAGCCTGGAGCCTGCTTCTTGTTCTGTGTCTCCTTTGCCCCTCCCCTGCTCGTGCTCTGCCTCTCTCTCTCTCTCTCTCTCTCTCAAAAATAAATAAACATTAAAAAAAAAAAGGAAACTGAGGCTCAGAGAAATCCAATAGCTTCTCAAAAGTGTGTCTGGATTTGAACTAAATATGTCTCTCCATTGTATGTGCTTTTTGCTCTGCACCATATTACTCATGGACACAAGACTTACAAAGTCCTTCGTGATACCACCTCTTTATGTTTCCAATTAATCACTATCTTTTTAAGTTTATTTGTTTATTTTCGAGAGAAAGAGTGCAAAAGGGGGAGGGTGAGAGAGAGACAGACAGACAGACAGAGAGACAGAGAATCCCAAGTAGGCTCCACACTGCCCACGCAGAGCTGGATATGGGTTCGAACTCACGACCCATGACATCGTGACCTGAGCCGAAAGCAAGAGGCCGACGTTTAACTGAGCCACCCAGGCGCCGCCGATTAATCATTTGTGTTCAAGACTCCATCTGAGCTGGACTCCAAGGGAGTTAATACTATTCATGTCCTCAGGAAGCGTTCAGTTTAACCGAAGAGACTGAGTACGAGTGTGTTTCCGAGGATTACATATTCGCTTGTACATTTAGCTAAGTGCCAGATGTATGGTATTAATAATGGGTGCAATAGGAGTTCTGATTTCTAAAAGCAGGGGTGTTTCTTTTCCACCTACCCATCCCCCGCAATGAGAACTTTTCTTCTGGAATGGAGGTGATACGATGAATGAAAGTTGTATTACCTGAGAACAGTGTTCTCAAACTTTTTGAAATCGATACCCCTTTGTACTCTTAAAAATCATTGAGGATCTGCAAAAAGCTTTTGTTGAGATAAGCTATACTGTTGGTATTTACTATTTGAGAAATCAAAACCAGTAACATGTAAACATATGTGTTAATCCATTTAAAAATAACATTAGTAGTGGTGCCTGGGTGGCTCAGTCAGTTGGGCGTCTGACTTGGGGTCAGGTCATGATCTCGCGGTTTGTGGGTTCGAGCCCCGCGTCGGGCTCTGTGCTGACAGCTCAGAGCCTGGAGCCTGTTTCGCATCCTGTGCCTCCCTCTCAGTCTGCCCCTCCCCTGTTCATGCTATGTCTCTCTCTCTCAAAAATGAATAAACATTAAAAAAAAAATTTTAATAACAACATTAGTCAACACGTTATATATTAACATAAGGGACGTATTTTTTAATGAAAAAAAAAAAACCCATATTTTCCAAAAGAAAAAAAATTTAGTGAGAAGCATACCATTGCTTTACATTTTTTTTTCAAACCTCCTTAATGTCTGATGGAATTGAAGACATTCTCATCTGTGTCTGCTTTCAGTTTGTGGCCATATGTTGTTTTGGTTGGAAGATAGTCAGAAAATCCAGCTCTATGCCAAAATATTGTTGGAAGCAGAGGGAGCCTTTCAGTAGCCTTTCCAGGTAATTCTTTGACCTTGCTGACCCATGAAAGGGGGTTGAGGAATCTCAAGGGGTTCCTGGACCTCACTGTGAGAACTGCTGGACGAAGTCGTCTGAGACCTAGTTTCAGATCTCAGCTCTTTCATATCCCACGTGTGAAGCCCTGGGGAGAACTGTTGCGAAAATTAGAAAGAATGCACGTACAGGATCTGGCGCACAGAAGGCCCTCAAAGAAATGTTTACGATGCCGATATGATATCGGTGGTAAGGTACTGCTGTTCCGCTGGTCTGGGGTGGTGTTCAGGCCAAGTCAGAAAATGAAGCCCCACATCCAGTTGGGGGGTGTCTACGAGCAAAACCATGTACAAGTGACAGGGAAGGACTCATCTCCTTCCTAGGTATATGGCTTTAGTCTGTCCGATCTTCAAATGAGGCTGATAGGTAGCAGCTGCACGGCCTTCCTCTATTTTGACTACACTACATTAGAGAGCCAATTATGGTGGTGATTGTTGGAAGAAATGTAATAGGGTTTCTATGGGGTTCGGTATTATGTATTTCTATTTAATATGAAATGTGTCGTTTAATGCATAATTAATAACGGCAATGTTTCATTAAAGAAACGGTAGAAACTGATGTCCACGATATTGAAAGAGCAAAAACACACACACACACACATTCTGGGATGTCTTTATAAATGCTTTTAAGTCGTTTAATGCAATGTGATGTTGGATAAAGCCCATGTCATCTATGACATGCGTTGTGCTCACTTTTCCCCTAACACTTTGGAAACCATTCGGTCACTCTGACATGTGACGTGAAAGGGCTGTCATCAGGATGAAGTAGGAAAATGGCGGCCATTTCTAAGGGAGGGTCCTGAACCAAGTCATATTACAGGGGGATGGTTTTTTGTGCTCCGAGTCAGAAAGGGGGTTCTGAGACAAGTCCAGAATATAGGTCAGCGATCTGAGAAGCAGGGAAGACCAACATGTGAAAACCCGATGGGGCTTGGGGAGGGTCTGATGCCATTGGAGGGAAGGTCAGAAACAAATATGAGCCTGAAGCTAGAGACCGGAATAGTCTGAGATGGGGCAAGGCAAGAGTATGAAAAGTTTTGGTTGAAACCAAATCTTGTAGAGTGTGCTTTTACCTAGGGTCTTGCTTAGTTGTGGAGCTAGCTGGGAGAGAGATTTCAAAATGCTGGAAAATATACTCTGTAAAGAGAACTTTTAAAAACGTACCAAAATATTTATGAAAGAATATGACATTATTAGAACACCACGGACATGACCCCCTGACAGGAATCTTGTTATTGCATTGTCAGAAGGATGACATAATGTTTTTGCTTCAAAAGAACATTTTAGGCACAACAATAAAACGGCCATAAGAGATTCATCATTTAGATGAAGGGAAAAAAGTCCTCTTTCTCAACTCTTGTCTTGGGATGAACAGAGAGATTCCTTTCTCTTCATATCCTCAGTGGTTTCGGGTAAAACGTATTGCTAAGTAGTTTGAATGTCTCTAACTGCGATACATTTTTGAGTCTGTTGTGGTCACCTACAAGGTTCGGAGACTCAAATGTGACTCCCTTTTGAGGACCCTGCTGATCATAGAGTGTGGTTAGAACCCAGGGCTCTGACTTAGCTATGTTGCTTTGGGTAGGCCACACCCAGCTGCTGAAGGTCTCAGTCTACTCACTTATCACATGAGGAAATAATATTAGAGCGGTGATTCTCAAAGTGTGGTCCGTGGATCAGCACCATCAACGTCACCTAGAATCGCTTCGGAGTATGTTCCTAGGCCCCATCCCGGACCTACTGAAGCCTGAGCTGTAGGAGCGGGACCCGGCAGTCGGGGTCCTGACATGCTGTCCTCATGATTCTGTGCATTCCGCAGTCTGAGAGCCACTGGACGAGGTGATCTCTGATCACCCTCTCGTTCAAATGCTACCATATTCTAAGAGTCCTGTGGCTCAGTCTCCCCTTCAGGCACGTTGTTGTCTGGAGCAATCAGAATAGAGAATCGTTCTTTTTTCAATACCCAGAGGATGGAGGCTGACTTAGGTGGCTCATTTCATGGTTCAATCATTGCAGGAAGCTCTCATACCTTATTGTTTATACAAAAACATATTCAGGGCAGTGATGTTTTTCAAATTGAGTTTTGGATTACAGTTACCTTGAAGACTTGAAAAGAGCTGTAAAGATTCTCAAGGCTCTGTGTGGTAGCGGGTCGGGGGGGACATACTTTATATATAATTTCAAGAGGTTCATAGATTCTGTAATGGTCCTTACGGGCTTGGTTAAGAAGAAGTAAGAAATTTGTTGGTGGATTGTTCAAGTGAGCACATTTCCAGGGGTTCTAAAGCATCCTAAACATTTTCTCCAGTTTCCATTTGTTCAGACACTCAGTGTTGGGACAAGTGCTGTTTTAGGCTCCTACTTCCTACGAGCGTTCACACAGTTATCTGCGAAAGTGGACCGAACAAGTACCAAACGAGCCAGAGGATTGCTTCTGCCAGAGAATATTTTGGGGAAAATTCTCAAAAGAGATGGCACCTGAGTTGGTCTTTGGGGATGAGCTAGAGGAGCATTTGAAGCTAAGAGGATGGTTGTGAGGAAAGGCCAGAGATGAAGAAATGTTCCGGAGGCCCAAGTGATGGAGGAGCTCCCCATGAGGAAGCTGTGTCTCCCTTCCAGAGCCACATAGAAGTCTTTAAAAGAAGGGGCGCCCAGGTGGCTCAGTGGGTTGAGCATCTGACTCTTGATTTGGCTCACGTCTTGATCCTGGGGTCATGGGATCGAGCCCAGCATCAGGCTCCACGCTCAGTGTGGAACCTGCTTAAGATTCTCTCTCCTCCTCCTCCTCCTCCTCCTCCTCCTCCTCCTCCTCCTCCTCCTCCTCCTCTCCCCCACTTGTACTCTCTCTCTCTCTCTTAAAATAAAATAAATCTTAAAAAAAAGAATTTTGAAGGAGGTGAAGTGGGTCCCTTTCTTCCCACACATACAGAGCTCTCAGGTGTATGCTCTAACTCCAAGGATTCTCTTGGAAACAAAAAATTTCTGCCAACTAAGGGTATTGGATCTTAAACAATCAGGTCGTTCTTACAGAGAAGGTTATAATCTTATGCCCGCAAGATGTTTCCTAGTGTTCAAGCTAGTCCTTTTCTTCAACTGTAAAGAAGCCAAAAATGGGTCATTTTGGAGAGCTAGTAATGAGGCTGCTTGCTCTCAATGTGCCTAGCGTGAATTGATTAATTCCATACACTTAATAGGCGATCGTAAGACATTGCCTGTTAGTGTTTTAACAAGATTTTAATTAATTCTTATAGAAGAGATAATTTTCTACTTATTTTCTAGACCTTTCCAATTATAATTACAATAGTTCTGTCTTCACCTCATGTAGCCCAACATTTGGTCTTGGTTGTTTAATTTCAGAAGAAAGAAGGCGGTCTAAAGGCATTTTCTGATTCAGTAGAATCTTTTTTTTTGGTATTTAGGATGTCACTACTGACAGAGGCTGCCTCTGTTCACCAGGAGGGGAATCAGCAATTCACAGGCTGGCTTTCGAGGCTACCTCCTGGCAAGTTGGGTAAAGGAAAATGAAGCTACTGCCTAGTCTGAAGGTGAAAGATACAGAGTCCGCGGTCAGCATTTAGGATGTCATCATTAGAAGTTAAATAGCCCGTGTTAAAGTCATCTGTGAACTGAACTTTTACGAAAAACACAAATTATATCGTTTTGTACGTTTTGTGACAGTGTAAGGCCCTGAGACAAAGCCTTTTCCTCTCTGCTTGATAGTGATACTAGACCGGACAGAATGCACGCGGACAGTCCAACACCCTCACTCTGGGCGCATTGCAAGTAAGCAAAAGGTCTCCCCTGGTAAAGAATTAGCACCGACTGGGAAAAGTGGGCACCAGATGTTGAGGGTGTAGTGGGGGTCAATGATGCATTGGAGCCATATCTATACAACGCTGAAACGTCGAACGGTATTGCTCCCCGACCCCCTCCACGAAGTCAGTACCTCTGGAGAATGGGCCCAGGTGTTGGTGTTTGAACGCTCCCAGGTGATTCTCGAGTGCAGTTAGCATCGAGGCGCCCTGGCCTTCATGACACCTGCGTGGTCATGACATTTGGCAGCGATGTGATTGAGGAGAAGATGCCAACGGGTACAGCTAGAAAAATACACATACACTGTATCTTCCCAGAGACGTGACTTTTCAGGCCCCCCGAGTTCCCCGTGGTGATTTACAGCTGTGGTTGATGAAGCCTGTGTGGAACGAGGGTCTCCCAGGGACGGGTAGCATCGCTGGCCACTCTGAGCTCTTGCCTCCCCATCCCTCTGGCGCCCCCCCCCTCTGTTCTGAGGAACCTGGTTACCTGTTTGCCACTTACAGGGTGCAAAGTAGCCTTTGTGACACCCACCCCTGGACATCCCGGAATATATAGTGCAAGATTGAGGGAAGGACTTCTGGAGGCATCCAGCCAGGACCCCCAACCGGCTAAGGACCATTTCCACAAAGGCCAGTTAGTGGTTAATCTAACTTCTATGCTAAGGATCGGGATCATTTTTCTAATTAGTTTTGCTGCGGCATGACTTTTGAGCTAATAGTTGATGAGCTCCTCGTTTCCTATTTTTCCGAAGATGAGAGACACTAAGAAAGTTCACCGTTGTCTAAAGCATTTGTGTTTAAGTCTAGAGCGTGCTTAGCTCGGTATTCTTCCATAGGAAGGAAATCTGGAGCGCCCTCCCAACAGCAGGTGGCTTAGTGGAGACTTGGCAATTATTTCATTTTTCTGGGAACGGTGTGGCTGTAAAAGATTACATCACACATCTATTTTGTGATGTTCTCCCTTTCCTGCAAACCATATATTGAAATACTTGGAGAGCTTTTGCTTGATTTCACTCTTCTTTCCCTCCTGACGTTTCTTTTTTTTTTTTTTTTTACCCTATACTCAGGGGTCAGAATAAAGGTGACATTCCCACACATGTTCTACGAAAGAACGACGCACCCAAAATTTTGGCAGTCATTGCCATGCCATTGGAAATTTTATTTTCCTAATATTTTCCTGCCTTTCCTCCCTCCCAGGAAATGATATTTTCCCTTCCTAAGTCTGAAAAGTAAGGCATCAGAGTGTATAGATTCCATGAATATTTATGAAACGGTAAAGGAGAGAGAACATGATGGATGGACAGTGTTTTCACGTTTGATTTTTTGTTTACTGATTCCAGGCTTGGGATTCTGTGTGTGTGTGTTTGTGTGTGTGTGTGTGTCTGTCTTTAAAGCTCTTTTTATTTATTTATTTATTTATTTATTTATTTATTTTAAATTGTCATACAACCAATTTGAATTTTGGTTTGTATCCGTTTCGTATGTTTACTCATGTAACCAACACCACAATCAGGAGATGGAATGCTCCATCACCATAAAAAAAACTCCCTTGTGCTGCCCCTTAGAAATCACTTTCTTCCCCCACACATCACCCTGACAACCTCTGATCTTTTCCCCATCACTGTATTTTTTGTGTTTTCTAGAATGTCATATAAATGGAGTCATTTACATGACATCATACGTAACCATGCGGGAGTGGCTTCTTTCACTCAGCCTAATGCCTCTGAAATCCATGCAAGTTGTTGCCTGCTTTCATTATTTGTTCCCGTTTATTGCTGAGTGAATATTATTTCGTTGTATGGATACAACTCATACAATTTCACTGTACGGACAAACCACACTGTGTTTATCCATTTTCCCCTTAAAGGACATTTAAATTGTTTCTAGCTTTTGGTGATTATGAATAGAGCTGCTATAAACGTTTGTGTACAACTTTGTGTGTGTGTGTGTGTGTGAACATAAATTTTTCATCCCTGAGGGCAAACACCCAGGAGTATAAGATTGCTGGGTCATTTGGTAAGAACTTCATAAGGAACTGTCCGACTTCCCAGAGTGGCTCTCCCATTTTGCATCCCCACCAGCAATGCATGAGGCCGTCAGGTGCCCCGCATCTTTGTCAGCCTTGGTATGGTGGGTACTTTGGATTTAGCCATTCTAATAGACATGGGGTGGCCCAGCTGTGGATTTTATGGGGGAGGGGAGGAGCGGGCCCTTGGTACTCCCTGAGCTCTGCATCACTCTGCAGAATCAGAAGTGCATTGGTCTTGGGGAATTGCTCTGCTGGTCACTCCATCAGGGATGCCCGCCCTGGTCTCCTCCTGGCCAAGCTTTGTAAGCCCAGGAAGAATGGGAAAGGAAAAGGGAGGGACAGTGGGAGAGGCAACTTCAAAGGAATGGAGCAGTTGGTGTTAGCCCTCTTCCTTCTCTGTTCTTTGGTGCCTTCTTTCTGCCATGTCCCCACCCCCTTTCCCCCCACCCCGCCGTGGAAAATAAATGGGTGTTGCAAGTTGCTCCTTTTAATTCAAATTGATGCCTACCCTGAGGAAGACAAAACACATTTTATCTCAGTGAACAGCGACGGAAGAAAAAAAATTCTAGCAAAAATAAGTTGAAATAATCAAAGGATCTCTGTGTTTTCATCTTGCTCACGGTGCCACCAGCTGTGAATCTGATTAATGTCCTTGAAGCATCAGAGAGTGACTGTCCTGGCAGGAATCCTCATTTAGAACAGCAGCAGCCCCTCAAAAGCCCCCAAACCAAACAAAGTGTGTATAGAATTGAGGAGAGATATACCTATTTTGGGAAACTTTTTTTTCCCCAAAGCATTGGAAGAAAACATTGGCAAAATTTAGGACTTGGGAAATTGGAAATTAAAACACAGAGAAACTGGGGAATATACATACTATAGAAAGGTTTTTGTTCTCGTTCTTCAAATACAGTTCCTTTTTATAACGACTTTGGATGAGACTACGCAGAGCTAAGGAATCATCTAAACATAATTAAATGTGCCTAATGGAGCTCCGTGTCTTGGTATCTTTTACGGCCACATGATCCAAAAAGATATATTACATTACTTGCTATATAGCTATATTTTATACCATCAAGTCATGATCACCTTGAATAAGAGATAAAATAACAATATTATTATAAACCAAACACCGTCCTTACTAACCTTTTACAAGAGACTCAAGTATGTTTACAGTAAGTTTTTTTATGGGTGGGGTAGGCTGGGAGGGTCTGACAGGGAAGGAAGTCTGATGTGGATTGCTGAAGATTTTAATGGTTTCCCAGAATCATTAGCATTTATAAGAGTACAGTGTGTAATGAGTTGACACCATAAAATCAGCTTTGAATTCTCCTCAATGGATATAGGGATATATTCTTTTTATGTCTTTACCTATAGTAAATCCCTAGTATCACCTGTCTACTCATTTAATTATTTATGGGAACATAGTGTGTCTACATCCCTCTAAGTGCAATACAGGACAAGTATTTAAATACCCATCTCTCAGGGCGCCTGGGTGGCTCAGTCGGTTGGGCGGCCGACTTCGGCTCAGGTCATGATCTCGCGGTCCGTGAGTTCGAGCCCTGCGTCGGGCTCTGTGCTGACAGCTCAGAGCCGGGAGCCTGTTTCGGATTCTGTGTCTCCCTCTCTCTGACCCTCCCCCATTCACACTCTGTCTCTCTCTGTCTCAAAAATAAATAAACGTTTAAAAAAAAGATTTAAATACCCATCTGTCAAATTAAATACACTTTCTCGTCTACAGAGTTAGAAACTTTTTATTGAACAAAGAAGCCATAAATACTTGGGTGCCTAGAAGCACATCTTGTAATGACTTTCCTACCCTTCATTTTCTTCAAAAAATAAAGTCAACAGATTTGTTGATGAATTCCACTTTGCAAGTTTCAAGATTTTATTTAGCTATCCATTCTTTTCCAACCCATCACAAAGCCTATGGAAATAGGAACCTATTGCTTTAATTCTAGTGCAGAGGTAATACTTTGCTGTAGGAAGCTGAGTATCAGTAACAGCCTCCTGACATTTGCTCACCCCTGAAACCTGTGTGACCTTGGCCAATGTGCTTAACTTGGAAATGTTCATGACACATGAACATGAGACGAGTACTTAAATCTCAGGGGTGTGAGAAAGTAGTAGGCATTTAACAAATACTTATAGAATAAGTGAGTGGTTCTACTATCTTACTTCAACTGTTTGGACTCAAAACTGCTTTACAGATAATGTGTATAGTTACAGAGTATGTGTGTAGTTTGTGTATTTCAAATGTATAATTATTTGATCATAGCAACATATCATTCTTAACTTACTTATAACTGGGAAAAGGCCATTCCCACACTATTGAAGTCTTGTTAAAAACATACATATAATTCGCACATACAACTTTTTGTCCTTTTGAGGTGCATCTTAGGGTACTGATTCTAAAGTTGGAGTTATTAGGTCCCAGGTCGTGGTCAGTGTTTGACCCTTGTTGACTGTGGTTGTTCTCCAAGTTCATTGCACTCGTTTGCAGGAATCTGTATGAATCCCTTGTAACTCCTGCCAACATTAGATTTATTATTTTCATTTGTGTTTCTTAGTTCTGTAGGTATGAGATGGTACTTTGTATTTATTTAAACACGTGTTCCGTTCATTCTCTGTAAAGCTGAATATTATTTCAACGTGTGTTATGTTAGTGCTCCTTTGTGCGAACTGCATTTTACTCTTGTCAGGTTGAGGATGGGAATTACCTTATGGTATTTCTTAGGGGCAGGTATTTCTTTTTTAAATTTTTTTTTTAACATTTTATTTATTTTTGAGACAGAGAGAGACAGAGCATGAACGGGGGAGGGGCAGAGAGAGAGGGAGACACAGAATCGGAAGCAGGCTCCAGGCTCCGAGCCATCAGCCCAGAGCCCGACGCGGGGCTCGAACTCACGGACCGTGAGATTGTGACCTGAGCTGAAGTCGGCCGCCCAACCGACTGAGCCACCCAGGCGCCCCAGGGGCAGGTATTTCTAACAGGCTTGCATTCATAATATGGGAGGAATTACTGTGAGAATTGTAGCTATTTTTATTTTCATCTTTGTTGGCTGCTTTTACATCATATGGAGATTTCTATGGATGTCATGTGAGGAAACAGACGCAGAAAGGGAAAAAAGGAAGACTGTGGCTGTCTGGGTCTGCTTCACCAGTGCCCCTTCTCCAGGATAGTCTTTTTCCAATTATAAGGCCCACAGTCACGTAATTAATTTCTACCCTTCCCTGCTTCTTCCTGATTATCGCTGTTTCCTCAAAGTTGTATGAAATTATTCTCCTTGCTAATTAATTTCTGACAGGGATAGTGACTTACGTGGGTTAAATTTCATTTCCAAGATACATATCGAAACCTATTTTAATGAACTTTTAAGTGTTCTAAGCCAAAATATGTAATTCATTCATGTTTACTTGAGGATAGTTTGATGAGTTAAGGTCTTACTTCTGCTTCTCGTGCAGGTAAAGGACAAAATAATTGTGAGGGTTCTGAACAGATGAAGAAATGATGTCCAAAACGACCTGTGACACCAAAAGTTCGAATATCGGCTCTGTTTTTATAATGTGTCCTATAAATGTGTCCTGTTGTCAGGCTTCATGGAGCACATTGAACACACTGAATAGCCAAGCTGCCAAATAATTATCTTTGGAAATAAGTTAAATTACCATACACAGAACCCTGTTTATCTTAAAGAGTGCCATGGCACCACACGCAGAAAAACATAATGCAATAAAATTCACTGATATTTTAAAAATATTTAGACTACTTGCCTATACCATATGATCCCTCAATCCTTTAGCTTCTCTGTCTAGTGTGGCTTGGCCAAATAAATGAATCTTTTTTTTAAAAAAGGGCATGTGCTAAAATATAGAATGTTGCTCTAACTGAACTATTGAGTGGAAGGAACAAATTTTGGTGTCCGTTAGCTTGATTTGTGGGCGTATCAACCAGGAGCATCACAGGGAAGCAGGAGGTACAGCCAGCTGTGAGTTTTAGAGACTGTTAAGCAAGGAATTTTACAGAAACCAACAAGGGACGTTGAGTCACCAGGATCAGAATAGTGGGAAGCCATTACCACCCCTCGGCTGAAATGGTAAGGAGAGGAAAGTGTGAACAGAGCCCACTGGGAGCTGAAATTGTAAGAGGAGACCATCTAACGAGAATTGTACTGGGGACAGACTCAGCCACTGGCAGCCACTGAAATAGAGAGGAAGCCTGGGGAAAATACCCCCATCTCTCTTTCCTCCACTGCTTCCCTCCCGATGGCAAAAGCCAACCCAAGTAAGTGGGTCAGGCGGCCTGAATGATGCGGTTCATAGGGGTAGACCCCTCCTGACCAACTCCCTAGTACCGAGCAGAGCAAAAACCAAATGGAAAGTGGATCTGGGTCCTTAACAGAGAAGAGTTAGCATGGTAGAATTTTGAGGTTCCCTTTGAGGAAATCTATGGATGAACACAGTCAGAAGAGAGTGTACAGCAGAATCATTTATAATTTAAATAAATCTATGTGTGCAATCCCTTGTTTCAAGGATCTTGGTTCGAGATCTTTCTGTGTGGTTTGAGTAGCGGGGACAAGTAGTAGAGATACTTTCACCACAACTAACTGGCAGAGTCTACTCTCCGTAAATGACAGTTGCAGACTCCAATCGGGAGAAATTGCCAGCACCGGAAAAGAATAAAAGCTAAAATGTAACCGCTGCATCTAGCATATGTATTTATTTTCCTCGTTCAAATTTCCGTTCGTGAGTCTTCTTTCTTGAAAAGTTACACACAATTCCTGAAGGCATGAAAGGATCATTCTATTAATTTGGGGAAATCTCACCCTTCCCCACACAAGGCAACCATTGACTGGTACAGTAAGTCACACGGGCCTGGAGTCCAATTTTCTGAGTCATCGTCTCATGCTGGACTTAGTGTTACATTCATTTTTTTTTTTTTTTCATTCAAGTCAGCCTTGTCTTTGAAGCTGTATACCTTTTGTGTGGATTTGCTACAGATTTTCGCTTGACAGATTTCGAAGCAAATTGAAAGACTTTGGTATTTCGGGGGTGTCTCACCATTGATGCTTGCAGGATATTTTCAGATGTTTGTCGATTTGGGTGGTGAGATTTTCCTCTTTGTGTTAGGAAGAAGCATAAAAGATTACTCGGGGAAGGCAGCTAACATTTATTGAACATCTATTACGTGCCACCATCTTTCTACTTTTTGTTCTTCATTTTATTTCACCAAGAGGTTTGGAATAATGTTTTATTAGCAGGCAACAACAATCTTTACAGTAGCTATTAATTCCACGTAACAGATGGGGAAAAGAAGATCAAGAGAGCTGAAGTAATTTTGTAAAACTATGAAGTGAACCAAATATTTAAGTTAGACTTTGATGTCTCCCTGGTGAAAATTAGCTTATCTGCTAGTCTTAAATTCAGTACCACTGACAACAAAGTATGCCTTACACCACATATTCAATGCCTTCCGATCACGCCTGTATCAAATGCAGTGACATTGTCCTGTGGCAGAGCCACTAGAGGAACTTTGGGTTTGCCACACGTAGGTCCTAGCTGATCCTTAGTGACTGAATCTAGGTAATAAAGGCCCCAGAGCTTCACCACTTTCCGTCGTACTGTCATTTCCGGTTGCCTTATGGAGAGAAAGCCTATGTAGGAAAGGTCAGAAACATGTTAGGTAAGCATTTAAGAATTATGGTCCAGGACCCCATACTTTAAAATGGTTCATCTGAAACTTTCCAAGGCATTTATCGCTAACAACAAATAACACAGCTCTTTGAATTCTCAGTTGCTGTATGATCACCCCACCAATTTAAATGTTTGTTTGTTTATTTCGAGAGACAGGGAGAGAGCAGAGCCCTGCGCGGGGCTTGATCTCACAACCCTGCGATCATGACCTGAGATGAAATCAAGAGACAGTGGCTTAACCGACTGGACCACCCAGGCACCCCTACCCCACCCATTGAATAACAGCTTTTCAGGGGAGAAAACACGATCACATCGAATATATGAATCAGTTTCACATCCTGATTTCAGAAATGTTGAAATGTTCAGAGAAAAGCACAGTTAGAAATGAAGGAAATAAGGAGCTACTTGGGACATAATTTTCTTAAAGTAAACTTTTTCTCCTATGGTCGGCTGTATCCAGATGATATTCTGAAAACAAGGAGGAAGGAAAATGCGTGTTGATTCTGAATTGTGCTATTCTGGATGACCCATTTAGATAGGGATTCGGGAAAATGGGTCAGGACGGAGCAGTGCCCCTCCCCTCTAGGTGGCTCCCGAGTTAGTCGACTCAGGATAAAACTGTAACTCTGCCAAGAGTCTCAAAACTTCTCCAGGCTTCACTGATTCAGTGGGCAGTCGAAAGCCTGTCTGGTGAGGCTGGTGGAAGCCGGGCAGAGCTAATGTGTGCCGGCCACCTTGCTCAGCGTCAGGGGCGTGGTCGGAACTGTTGCTATGTGTTTGCCACGATGCTTCTGTCATCTGTTGGTGTCAGCCATCCTGCCTGGAGTGAAACAATAAACTAAAACACAGTCAGAAAGCATTACTCCCCTGAGCCTTCTCTCTGGCTGTATCTCAGGAATTGAGAAGCCTTTCAGGTTCTCCCCTCTCTATTCACCAGCTTATGTCTGGAGTATGTCAGGTGCGGCTCATTGTCATGGCGTTCTTCGTTACCTTATGGTGTCTGCACCTTCCTCTCTGCTGCTCTTTCTCCCAGCCAGGGTGTCTGCAGGGGCTCCCCATTCCTGGGAGATGCCAGCAACTTCCCCAGCGAAGTCTTCACTGGCCCTGCTGAAATCCCAGCGTCAGTGCTGCTCAAGCTCATGTCCCTCGGAGATTCCCTGGGAAATGCTTTTAGTTTGCACTTACACTTTCTTAACAGCTCCTGCAATGCCACGGGACATTTAAGTTTTTATGAGGTTAAAATATTTAAAGTGAAAATCTCCATCCAGGTCCTACTTCCCGCTCAGTTGCAGACTATTTGTGTCCAATCGATAAGTTGCTTACCTGTCTGGCACTCAGTTTCCTCTTTCCCAAAATGAGGGCTGGAAGAGCTCGTGTCTTTGGTCCTCTCCAGCACTAATACTCTGTTAGAACCGTGTTGGCCATTGTGAAAAAAAAAAATACCAAGTTGCACTTGTTGTGTTTAGAAAATGTTAGTTTTAGAATATATGCAAGCAAATACTGGGTAGCATCTAAAAAGTAAGCATCTGTTTAGCGTTGGGAGAAATTAAGTGGTGGGTTCCAGATGTGTTTCAGTTCTCTGTGGAAATATGTGCTTAAATCATAGCTCTCACAGCTGCCTGGAGGCAGCTGCCAAGACTTCCGTCCTCCCCACCTGTTTCCCTCTACCTGCCTTCGACTCTTTGTGGGATGAGGATCTGTGAAGCTCTGGCTCCGTTGGCTTCTCTGTCTCTTCTGTGTTTAACACTTTTTCTAGCCTGGTTTCCTATCACAGCCTCCCACTGCCTTCCCTCTCTGATGTCTGAGCAAAATGTAATGACTCTGGAGCCCCACTGCCTTGGGATTCAATTTGAGAGCCAACCCGGTGGCCCTTGGATTTGAAATCCCTGGGGGGGTTCGGGGGGGGGGGGGGTTCCACGGAGACACCAGAAAGCAAATTTTTCTAGTTTGATATAAAACCCAGCATTCTGAATCTTTATTCTCCTTTTCTTTTCCTTTTCTCCCTTTTGCGTGAAAGGTACAGGTGAAGCCGCAGTGTCTTCGTCTTTTCGAAAGTTAAATTTTTGCGCTTGGAAGACCTGAGTGGAGTTTGATGGAAGGTGGAGGAACTCAGTCAGGGAACGTGGGTGCAAGTGGGGGAGAGGGAGCCTTGTTCGCTTTTCCCCTGGTAACAAGTATCCCCGGGTCTCACATATATGAGAGGTTCAGAGTTTGTAGAGGGTGGGTTGTTGTTTTTTTTTAATTCTGTATCCCACTTTCAACTCCTATACCCATTTCACTTACTTACATCAACAGAAAACACTGAAAGTTGGGACCCATTTACCGTTTCATAATTCTCCAGGGTCCCAAGCCTCTTAAAATGCAATTTGTGCTTGTAACTGAACTTAAAATCACTGAAGAACTTCATAGCTAGACACTAGACAACCCCAGAATTCAGATATCAGAAACCAAACAAGGGAAACTGGATTCTTTGTAAGTAATAATAGCGAGTGTTATTTTTTTATGATGACAGTTGCTATCATTTGTTAAGCACTGGTAACTTTCCAGACTCCATCCTCTGAGATGTCAATCTAAGTAAAACTAGATTTATGTTCCATTGGGTTGTAGCACACCAGGAAGGCTTGATGGATTTTCCCCAATTTTGAGGCACGGATTACAAATATTGATTAGTTCGCTCGCACTTGGTTTTCTCTGAGGTCAGTCATAAATATGAGCCTTTCCCTCCGGAGGAGCAGAGTGAGGTCCGACCCGAGACTCCTGTGCCCACTAACATGGAGGGAGAGACCATGCTGGGAAGCATATGCTGAAAATGTGAACGACGGCTACACCTAGGAGCCCCTGGATGAAAGTCACGAGACCAGGTGCCCCAAGGGAAATACATCTATGTTGAGTCAAGTCGCTTCTCACGTGGATGACTGTGTGTGATATGTGCTGGAGGGAGAAGGAACAGGGAGTCTTTAACATCAGTTCATCTCGCGAGCAGTGCAAGGAAGGCTAGGCAACATTGTGTGTGTGTGTGCACACATGTGTGTGCATGAGTGTGTGTCTACACATACGTGTGCATGAGTGTGTATATATTATGTGTGCACATACATATGTGCATCTGTACCTGTGTGTTGGAGTACGTATGTCTGTATAGAGCATGTATGTGTGTTTGACTGTGTGTCTATACTTACGTGTAAGGAATGTGTCTATACGTGTATGTTACATGTGTGTATACACATATCTATGTACATGTGGGTCTATCCATATGAGTATGTATGTGTATTA
>NW_026057586.1:54892152-55057417 GCF_023721935.1 Panthera uncia | reverse complement strand
GTGTTTATATATATGTGGTGTCTATACATATACATATGTGTGTATACCTTAGCTGTTAGGAGCTGAGGCGACTGAACCGTCAGAGCTGGGTTCATTACTCTTGCATCATAGTTGCATGACCTTGGGGACATTTCTTATTTTTTTTTAGCTGAGATATAATGGCTGTATATATATATGAGGGAGTTTCTTAACCTCTTTTTCTTTCAATCACTTCATCTTTATATTGGGAATAATAATTCATGCCTCGTAGACCGTAGTGAGGGTCATAATAAACAATGTTGGCCAAACTGTGGCTTATAAGCAACAGAAAGGATTAGTCGCTATAATCATCACCTTTGCCGTCATCCCCAATCCTCATATCCCGAGGAAACTGAGGCTGGGCAAATGAAGCATTTCCCTCCGGTGACCCCGGCAGTACGAGTAGGTCCGGGATTCCAGCCGAGGAGAGTCTGTATATTGCCCAGAAGTATCTGGAAGACTGGTAATATCTTTCCTGCCTTTCTGTCCTGTCTGTTTCTATCCTGATCAGTTCTTGTTATGATCCGTAGACAAGGTCACTCCATCACTGTGGGCGAATGGGAGGAACTCACTCTATTTTTGTGCCTCTAGTTGAGAAAGAAAGAGTGGCCCCTTGGGGCGCCTGGGTGGCTCTCTCTCTGCCCCTCCCCTGCTCACCCTCTGTCTGTCTCTCTCTCAAAAATAAACATTAAAAAAAAATTAAAGAGTGGCCCCTTCCTGGTGGCAGCACAGGCTCTGGAGTCTGACAGACCTGAATTTGAGCCTTTCATAGATTCGCTGTATGATCTGGGCCTAGTGTTTGTTTATTTGTTGTTGTTTTTCTTGGTTATTCGGGTGCTTCGGGAAGTCAGATATACAAAGCTGGACTACCAATAATCCTTAGCTAATGAGACATTCTCATCAGTGTTCCTTCTTTATTTATTTGGTTATTAGTCAGACACTTTAAATAATGCATTGAGTCCCCACGTGACCACCTCCCAAACAAAATCTAGGATTTTGGTAATCACTTGGGTCTTCCCTCATTTCATCCTGTCTCCACCTACATTGACCTCACCCTGAGTCTCGTGTTTGTTGTTCCTTTATCTTCCTTTATATGCTATCTTATTCCACTCATTAGTATTCTGAAAACGAAACTTTCGATGATAATTATTTTTCCTAAAAGGACCTAATGTTGCATGTACTCCTTTGAGACTTTTTATTGAGAAGATTCATCTCTGCTGTGATATGCTGCACTACATTTGTTCTGTTCTATCTAACATTCTAATGCGTAAAATATACTTTATGCGTATCCTCTCTTGTCGATGGGCATGTGGGTATTTTTTAGGATTTTACTGTTGCGGAAAGAGCTGTTTTGGCATTATTGAGCGTAACTCTTCATGTCCACGTGCAAGAATCTCTCTTGGGGTAGGAGCAGAACTACTGGACGAGTGTTCAATATTAGGAGATGGTTCCCAATTGTTCTCCAAAGTTGGTTGCACCCATTTTAACTCTCACCGGAATGTGGATTCACCGTCTTTCAACGCTTAGAGTTTTTTGATTTTTCATTTTTCCTAGTTGAATGGGCATGAAATGGTCATGTCCGTGGGGTTTTCATTTGCATTGCTCTGACCACTAATGATGCCGAACGCCAGTTCTCAGGCCGATTGGCACACGCGTTGTCCGGCCATGGAATGTGTCTTCATGTCTTTCGGTCGGTTTTCCGTGAGGTCGCTTGTGACTTTCTTATGGGTTTTTAGGAGATGTCAGGCAAATTACTTGATCGTTTTGGGGACATTCCTGCATCTGTAAAAGTGGGGATGATAATACAGTGTTCATGGGGTCAGTGTGTTAATGGGGTTCTGTAAATATGGCACATGACGTGATAGATGATCCCAAAAATGTTAGTTCTCATTCCCTTCTCGGTCTCCCTTGCTCTGAAGCTTCCGTTTGGCTTTGTCAGACTTTGCCCGGTTTGCTCAGTGGAGAATCTTTGCTTATTGGTGTGGCCAGCGTGGTCCTGCTCATGCTGTACTCGAGGGAATAAAGGAAGTTAGATGAACTCAGAAAGTGGAAGGGAAGTGCTTCAGTGGGGCCCTCGGCAAAATGAAGGGGAACACGTCAGGATAATCATCACGTTCCTCTCAACAGCTCTGTCTGTAGGTGTTTGAAGTGTGTATTCGTAAGGCAATTGGGAAAACGAAGGATTTTAAAAATATCCACGTGCATCACTGAACTGAAAACTCTCACCAAGCAAAAGATCCTATGACGATGCTTGGGAGCCAGTGGTCAAGGAGCCCTATGCCGCTTTCTGCCTGCCTGCTGCTGGGAGCTGCTTCCATAGCACTTTCGAGACTGCTGCACAGTCATGCGGAGAAGCCACGCTGGGAACCGGGGAAAATACCGGGAGAGGAATCTGAAGGGCAGCGTAAAATGCCGTGCAGTTACTGCTTCCTGTTCCCGGCTTGTCTTTCTGAGTGTTGAATTCAAGGAGAGTGCCTGGCTGTGATAGTAAAACAATTGCTTGTACCCCCGCCCTGGATCTTGGCGTGCCTCACGGGGAATATTCCTGGAGGCACAGAAGCCCGAATGTCAGCGCCCCGGTAACTTCGGAATTTGCTGCAATGCCATCTTTCATCTGTCTCTATCTGTGTTCAAAGTCCCTCCTAGGATTTGGAGGTAAAGTTTTTGTATTCCTAACATGAAGTATACTTAGGAGAAGTGACCGCTTTTAGTGGTTATAGCTCTGAATTTGATAAATATTTAAGCAATACCACGTGTAAATTCAACCAGGGAGACGTGGAAATTATTCTTTGTGCAGGAGGCTTCTTAAAATGTTTGCTCATTCAAGGCTATGCTAATGGTTCTCTGGGTTGTTTTTTTGTTTTGTTTTGTTTTGTTTTGTTTTTTCCGGCTTGAATGCTCTGCTTTTCAGGGTTTAGTAGGAAAATCTGGAATTGAGAACAGGTGGACGTTAGCTACAATGTCATCTCACCTTTCCCTGTGTCCTTGGTACACGCCAGTCTGACCGATTCATCTGAAACGCTTTACTTTTTAAGGCCTCACACTTAAGAGTTTGGGAACACCGTTTAGCTTGATGGCAACTTCAATTTAGGAAGTGGTTAAGGGAAAAGTTTGAATGCTCTCCAAAGACGAGAATGCCCTGTACTTATGCTTAGCCTTTGCAGTTCACAAATGATCACGTCTTTTCCTTTGTGCCAAAAATTACACAGAAGAATAATGAAATAGAATTTAAATTTCTTGGGGCGCCTGGGTGGCTCAGTCGGTTGAGCGTCCGACTCTGGCTCAGGTCACGATCTCGCGGTCCGTGGGTTCGAGCCCCGTGTCGGGCTCTGTGCTGACAGCTCAGAGCCTGGAGCCTGTTTTGGATTCTGCGTCTCCCTCTCTCTCTGACCCTCCCCTATTCATGCTCTCTCTCTGTCTCAAAAATAAATAAATGTTAAAAAAAAATTAAAAATAAGAATTTAAATTTCTTTTGTAAGTAATTATCAAAACAACTTCAATAAAACATGAACAGGGAGCAGGGAGGATACCTCGGAAGGATGGAACCACTCATTTGACTAACCTGGGAACCCATTTCAGGCTTGAGTTCTTTTTCAAGTTTTTTTTTTTTTTTCGTGTTTTTATTTTTGAGAGAGACAGAGACAGAGACAGAGCATGAGTGGGGGAAGGGCAGAGAGAGAGGGAGACACAGAATCTGAAGCATGCCTCAGGCTCTGAGCTGTCAGCACAGAGCCTGATGCGGGGCTTGAACTCATGAACTAGGAGACCATGACCTGAGCTGAAGTCAGACACTTAACCGACTGAGCCACCCAGGCACCCCGGACTTGAGATTCTTTTGTATGGTCCCCTCCGTGGCTTTTGTAAGCCGTTTGTTGATCACTGGGAAATAAATTTCAATAATTGGTATTAGAAGTGAGTAATGAGCGAGGGGTATATGCAAACATACCAGTTAATGCGGAGAGATTTTTCAGGGGGCTCTTGTTGAAGCCTTCTGATCTTGATGGTTTTCACAAAGGGAGTCCTTAATGTTTACGAAAGAGCTGTTTCTTATCTGTCGACTGCCTCAGCCTGAGGGACATGGGGCCCTGGCTGAACAGAAATCCGCCCCTTTTCTGCCAGCTACTGGCTTGCTAATTTCTCTTAATTCTTTTCTTTTCTGATAGTAACGTTCAAAAACAATACCATTACCCTGGAGATTATGGCCTGATATTTTGAGTATCATTCCTATGTTTGTAGTATGTTATATTTTCCTTTAAATGTCTAATTCTGAATTGTTTCTCACATTTTTGCCAGTGCATCCAGAAATTTTTGCAGAACTGCACAAAAATGGCTTTGCATAGTGGAAGGTACAGAGAAAATAGGCCTGCCTTCGCAGTGCAGTTTTGTTTTACAATACACTCTGATCGAATGTACCTTTAGCTGCAAATCAATAAGAAATCATTTATACAGAGAGCCAAAATCTTGCACCTGGATATTATATGTATCTGTAGTTTTATTCATATTGTATGTGTAAGGATATTAAGACCTAGAGAGGTTGTGAATTACTCCCAATTAAATAGGAAATAGTAGGACAAACTGAGGGAACTAAGAACGGAAACCAGGTGCCTTCACACCTGAGAACTTGCCTTACACACTTCCATCTCTCCTGCGTCGATGATGGTCTACCTGAAGTACAGGGTCCACCTTGGAATCCGGCGGAAGCTTCTGGAGAAGTAACGTCACGGCAGGTTCTGAAGGGCTCAGAAGAGGCTAGACGTGATGTAGCAGGCCATACGAGTTGGGTCGAGAGTCCTAGGTGCAGTGGTTTGCTAAGAGGACGCACAGGATTCCACCTACCATGGTACTCACAGCGAAGGTTTCTTGCACTGAAATGATACAAGGCCAAATCAGCAAAGGGAAAAGGCACAGGGGGCAAAGGCCAATGTAGGACCCGCGACACAACTCATATGG
Source organism: Panthera uncia (assembly GCF_023721935.1). Lineage (NCBI taxonomy): Eukaryota > Metazoa > Chordata > Mammalia > Carnivora > Felidae > Panthera > Panthera uncia. Next base: position 55,052,449 of record NW_026057586.1, on the reverse strand, counting down.
CTACGGAGGGAACTGCAAGCTTCCAAGAGTCCTTTCCCAGGACAGTCACCTAGGATGTGCTTCCTTCCTCCGGCAACAAACTGTGACAACACATAGAAAATACTGTCCACCCAGGAAGCTTATTATAGACTCAGTGCCCAGGATTTTTCCTGGGGGCTGGTCACATAGATAGCCTCTGCCTCGCACCTATCAAAATTCCAGACTTCCAGAGAAAAGCATGTGTTTGGCATAAACCGCATCGTTTTGTACTACCAGTTTGGGCACAGTGAGCCACCCTGATTAGTTGGGGAGTAAGTTTCCAGACTCCAGACGAGGGTCAACCTTGCAAGGAGGCCTTTCTAAGGACAGCATCTCAGGCTTGCTATGGTAACTCTGTCGCATAGGGTGTAGGGTGGTTTACTGAACAGCTACAGTAACATTGAAAACAATTATTTCAAAGATTTTATCAGATCCCATCAGAGAGAGCTGACAGGAAGAATAAACAGATTGGAAGTAAGTAATGAAGGAATAAGAAGATACTTTCAAGTCTGGGAGATGAAATACATGGAAAGGGTGTGTGTGTGTGTGTGTGTGTGTGTGCACGTGTGCACACATATGCATTTCCCCTGGCAGAAGAGGATTATTTAGGAGTGGCTGGATGGGAGAGGGAAACAGTCTACATTCTGGATATATTAACTTTGAGATGACAGAAGAATCAAATTAGAATTTTTTTTTTTTTTCCCAAAAAGAAAAAAATTCAAAATATTGGTAGATTACTTTAAAAAAACAAAAAACTGATTCTAATATGAAGTTGATGTCCATGGTACGTTCCCATGTCATGTTTACAGACACATCCCACCATTAAAGAATTTGGGACTCCTGGGTGGCTCTGTTGGTTAAACATCCGACTTTGGCTCGGGTCATGATGTCATGGTTCGTGGGTTCAAGCCCTGCATCAGGCTTTGTGCTGGCAGCTCAGAGCCTGGAGCCTGCTTCAGATTCTGTACCTCCCTCTGTCTCGGCCCCTACCCTGCTTGTGCTCTGTCTCTTTGTCTGTCTCTCTCTCAAAGATAAATAAACATTAAAAAAAAATTGGTAATAAGAGGGAATTTTGACCTTGTATTACCTGTGAGGAACGCACTGTTAACAGACGTAATTTTAACATGAAAATACTATTTTTTTTAATTTTTTTTAACGTTTATTTATTTTTTTTGAGACAGAGAGAGACAGAGCATGAACAGAGGAGGGTCAGAGAGAGGGAGACACAGAATCTGAAACAGGCTCCAGGCTCTGAGCTGTCAGCACAGAGCCTGACGCGGGGCTTGAACTCACTGACCGCGAGATCATGACCTGAGCCGAAGTCGGCCGCTTAACTGACTGAGCCACCCAGGCGCCCCAAAATAAGGAAACTTTAAATAGAAATAACTTTTAATTGTATAAACCAACATAGAAATAGACAACAAAATCTTTTTGAATCTAATACATAAATGGATAAATGATATAAACAATTCATAAAATATAATAGTAATCCTAGTAACATGAATAACAAAAGAGCAAAAACTTTTGTGCTTTTTTTTTTAACATTTGTTTATTTTTGAGCGTGAGTGGGGGAGGGGCAGAGAGACAGGGAGACACAGAATCGGAAGCAGGCTCCAGGCTCTGAGCTGTCAGCACAGAGCCCGACGCGGGGCTCGAACTCACGGACCGCGAGATCATGACCTGAGCCGAAGTCGGCCGCTTAACCGACTGAGCCACCCAGGCGCTCCAACATGAAAATACTATTAATGTTATTAAAAGTATGTATGTTAGGCATTTTTTTCTAAGGACCTGAATTAGCTTCCACTTACTACTCATTGAAATTAAGTAATTCTTTACCTGAGCTGTCTAACCTGACCTTGCTATAAAACAAAACAAAACAAAACACCACACAAGTAGCTAATTTTTCCTTATTTGTTTATGAGGACTATGTGAATAATAAGAATTATAATAAGAATTCCCTAGAGGGTTGTGTTTTTTTTTTTCCCCTTGGAGAAAGGTCCTGATGGGTGTAGATTTAGCACAAGAACATAGGAACTGACACCCTGAAGGGTAATGTGAAATACTGTGGAACCTGCTAATTTGCACCAAACTGGTGAAACAGTGTGTGTGTACAGGCTTCTGAACATTCTAACATAAAATCTTTTTCTCGCTGATTCACCATACAATCTGGGCAAGTTTCAGCCCCGTAGGAGTATCCACGCCATACCCCATAGTGCCTTCCAAGACTCCCATCGTTATATTTCCTTCCTCTAGTTCTTCAATTAAGTATTCAAATCCTGTTTTTTTGCTCTTGATCAGAACTGGCACAGTTTTCTTTAGCCACGACAACTTCTCTACATACCTCTTATGTGTGTGTGTTTTAAATGAAGCTTGTCTCTTATTTGTGGGGGTGGACAAGCTCGTAACAGGTTTGGGGTAATTTTTAAAATTGCATATGCGTGTGGGACAAATCAGGATGTGATGGTTGTACGGCATAGGAACATAACCACTTCATAAATATGTATTGTGGAGATGACATTCTTATGTTATACAAATTGGATGCGTCAGGACTTTAAATGTCACCTTTGGTTTTAATGCACCAAGTTCCTGACTGGCATTTTCTTGACTTTCCTTGGAAGGGACCCTGTAGCCACAGAAACTTCTTTTCGGTTCCTTGCTGCCAAAGAGGGAGGTTTCTCTCCCTCCCTCTTCTGTGCCCTCCCAGCTCCCACCTGCTCCTGTTCCCCTGAACTCACGCCTTCTCTCTGGATGTCAGGACTCACGGCCACAACAAGCCGGGGGATGGCATGGGAGAAACACTTCATTCTGCTTGGAGTCACAAAATGGAAGACCAAAGACATAGTAAGAGGATTGTCTTCTCTCTCTTCCATTGACTACCTTATTTGTGGTTAGTTTTTAAAAGTCGCACACTGCATTGCTCTAAAGGACACTTGAGGTAGGCATCCCCGTCTTTAAAATAGGATAAACGAGGGGCGCCTGAGTGGCTCAGTCGGGTAAGCGTCCAACTCTTGATTTCTGCCCAGGTCATGATCTCACGGTTCGTGAATTCGAACCCTGTGTTGGGCTCTGCACTGATATCATGGAGTCTGCTTGGGATTCTTTCTCTCTCTCCCTCTCTCGCTGCCCCTCCCCTGCCCCGCTCTCTCTCAAAATAACCAAATAACTATTTTTTTTTTAAAAAAATAGAATAAACGGTTGGAGAAGTCAGGGTTAAAAGACAATATAAGAGAGAAAAATAAAGGCAGGGCAAGATGTGTGTGACAGATGCCTGCCTCCGTGCCTGGTGCAGTGGAGACAGGTGGGTTGCAGATTCGATTCTCAGGTCCTGAGCGGTGAAAGTGAAGAGGGAAACATGGTCAGTTACAGATCTGAAACATCTGTAAGATACAACCCAAGGTTTTCTTTTCTTTTTTTTTTTTTTTTTAACATTTATTTATTTTTGAGACAGAGAGAGACAGAGCATGAATGGGGGAGGTGCAGAGAGAGAGGGAGACACAGAATCGGAAGCAGGCTCCAGGCTCCGAGCCATCAGCCCAGAGCCCGACGCGGGGCTCGAACTCACGGACCGCGAGATCGTGACCTGAGCCGAAGTTGGACGCTCAACCAACTGAGCCACCCAGGCACCCCATAACCCAAGGTTTTCTAATGCTAAAACCTAAGCGGACCTTCTTCCGCGGGTACTCTCACAGGGTGACGGAAAGGACAAGGACTTCACCAACACCCTTTTAACAGAGATAGGGAGGCTCCCATGGCTATGACAATGATGCCACAAGCAGGGATAGAAATCTTCCTCCAGAAATAATTCTGGATCCACTTCAGACCAACATGGATTGTGATTCTGATTCAGGTTGTCTCACCTTTATAGCAGTAATTTGGAAAAAATTAAAAATTCAGGCTAGGAGTCATGGAACAACCACATTGCCTAGAAAGGAAATGTCATTAAAGCATATGTTAAAAAACGTTGAAAAAAAAAATTTTAAAAAAAATAAAAAAAAAAATAAAAAAAAAATAAAGCATATGTTAGGCCCACTGAAAAAGAAATCTTAAAATGCATCATGCTGAAATGTAATCAACTATCCGAGAGCTACGAATCCTTAGGGGCCTAGCATTTGGTACACAACGGACTGAAAAAAAATACACCCCAGAGATGATGCTTAAATTTTGATCACATTCTTTCTCATTTCAGAATAGACCAACGAACCTATAGAACATTTTGCATTCCATTCTCTAAAGAACAATTTTTTTGAGAGAGAGAGAGAGAGAGAGAACAAGCAGGGGAGAGGAGCAGGGGGAGAAAGAGAGAGAATCTTAATCAGGCTCCACACTCAGTGCAGAGCCTGATGTGGGGCTCAATCTCATGACCCTGGGATCACGTCCTGAGCCGATCGGATACTCAGAGCCATCGAGGCGCTCCCAAAGAGTATTTTTTACTAGGCAGGCTAATGGGGTTGAAAATGGCATATTATTTAACGTTAATAGTAGTTCAAACTGAGTAAATGTAGAGCCTATTTATATTTCTCTCTTTTTTAATTTTTTTAACGTTTATTTATTTTTTGAGTGAGAGAGAGAGACAGAGAGAGACAGAGCATTAGCAGGGAAGGGGCAGAGAGAGAGGGAGACATAGAATCCGAAGCAGGCTCCAGGCTCCAAGCTGTCAGTACAGAGCCTGACACGAGGCTTGAACTCATGAACTGCAAGATCGCTACCTGCGCCAAAGTCGGACGCTTAACCAACTGAGCCACCCAGGCACCTGGAGCCAGTGTATATTTCTGATACCTCTTGGAATGCTTCCAAATGTGTCCGCAACCACTTTGCACACAGTACATGACTTCAGAAAGCCAGAAGTTTTTCACTTTAACCTTTGAAGTGTGCTAGGGTAATACAGAAGCCCATTACAGAGCAATGTGCATATTAAAATTCTGCCTAGGACTGGGCTTATATTCAGAAAGAAAAGTCTCTAAAAGACTTGGCATTTGATAAGAAACGAAATACAGACTACTCAATACAATGAAACCTATTGAATTTCAAGGGTTACAAAGCTAGATGGAAAAGGCTGATAAGGCTCGCTTTCCATAATGACTTTAGTCTGCTCTTTAACCTCTGACATATTTTGCCACATCACTGTTGCCAGGCAACGGCACAGCAATAAAACCTGTGTGAGTAAAGAAAGTTCCCGACATAAGAATGAATTGTATTCTAGAAGCCGGTAAGCCACTTATTTAGAATTTTAAATATATTGTTTTCACATTGAACATATCATACATGGTGGTTGAGTACCCAAAGCAGCCACTGGAAGCCTATCTAACTCCCAATGCTCTTGACGTATTGAAAGGCGGCACCTTTCCTATCCAGAATGAATCATTTTTTGATTCTCTTTCTCCAAAATGCCAAATTCCAGGAAATGAGAAAATGCCACTGAACAGCTAAAATAGATGTTACAAAGCCCTTGTATTAGAGCATATTCTTAGAGGAACATTTCGATGAATCTGTAGCCATGTACAAGAATGTCATATATTCTTACTTCCAATATAATTTTAACAGATCTTTCTCTTTGATTTGAAGAGTGAAAAAGGATGGTGTAAGGCAGAACAGAGACAAAATTAAGAAGCAATTGCTGGGGCGCCTGGGTGGCTCATTCAGTTGGGCGTTCGACTTCGGCTCAGGTCATGATCTCGTGGTTCGTGGGTTCGAGTCCCGCGTCGGGCTCTGTGCTGACAGCTCGGAGCCTGGAGCCTGCTTCAGATTCTGTCTCCATTGCTCTCTGCCCCTCCCCGTTCACTCTCTGTCTCTCTCCACTATAAATAAACATTAAAAAAAAAAAAAAAAAAAAAGAACCGATTGCCGACAACCTGAATGCAGAGGAAGATACAGAAAATCTTAGACAACTCAAAGCATAGCTTTCGACTGCCTTGCACAAGAAGGTGGCAAGCTGCATCTATCACCAGACATCTTGCACTGTTATACCTCCTTGTAAGAATTATAATAACCATCCCACAACCAACAAAATAATGCTCCTTTTAAAGAGGAATCTGTGCATTTTAGAAAGTTTGAATCATAAATAGCTAACGTTTGGAAGAAAGCACCACAGACTACAAGTTTTGAAGGGGTATGTCTTTAGCTCTTAAACAAAGCTCATTTAGAATAACAAAAACCTGAGATTTCTGTACATCTGACTTTACTATAGAAATGCAGCAATGTAATTAGACATCTGATTTATGAGATGTTGCCATGGGGAAACATATTATGAATTCCAACTAGGGACACCAGATAAACATCCCCCATTCAGAGGCGCTGAAATTTAGCTATAGAAAACTATCTGCTCTTGGGAAATACACAGAAAAGAGAAGAAATGTTCTCACCTTTCTGTAAGGGAAATACATGTCTCTAGGTTAGTCACCGGGGTGTTGTGAACTATGTAGAAAACGCATTTGCCCCTGAAGACTCCAGGAGCCTGCTATCCCCGTCATCTCTCAGCTGGGCTGCTCATGCACAATGGGAATATCCCCAATCTGAGGACTAATTTATATATTACACCTCAGCGACGTTTTAATCTAATTGTTCAGGAGCCCTGCTGATTCTTAATTGTTGTTTTGGTCATGCACACAGCAGTGACAGTAATTCCGAATTAAAAGGTGAGTGATTGGTATTAAGCGTTGGGTTAACTTCCCAGAGTAAGCGCCGATACCTGCTAAACATATCTGGAGGCAGCCCACTACCTCTTTAAGATGCAACCATCTAACTAAAAATGTTCGGCTTACCCAAATGGAGCCCGCTGTTACTGTTCTGTTTCATTCTTGCTTCTTCTAGTGGACTGCTATAGCTGGAGGACTAATTTTGAGTTATTCCCATTCCAGATTACTGAAAATTGTTCCAAAATGCCGTGCAGCCTTGTTGAAAGGCAATGTTGCCCAATCAAATCTACAGATTATAATCAAGATACATTTTGTAAAACCGCATTTATGGAAATGTTCCCTTAGGAGATTCCATAGCCCGCGCTGAATTTAATCTTTACACAGTTCCTCCCATTTTGATAACTGCACGTCTTGATTTCCTTTCCCGATTTTTCAGTTTGAGTTTCTTATAGAATTCCTTAAGTTTAAAGCATGTTGGGGCTACTCCAGGGCTCTTGGAAGTACCTGATAAGAAGTGGGCAGTGCACAACATTTTCAGTAACAACTTCTTAATTTGGAAATTCAGGGGTCTGAAAGTGTGGACACGGAGAGTAGAATGTTTACCATGCTTCCTCCATTGTGGAGCCAGGGAATGGTTTGAATATGCGCGCGCGGCCAGAGGATGCCTTGGGGGAAATTAACTGCAACTAAGTCAGCCCCTCCTGTTGTCAGTATCACCCAAGGGTGTTTTGCCTTTAATCAAGGCTTGGGTGTGGGGGCAGCTCCAGTTGTGGCGATACCTCTGGGAAATCTGCATCCATATTTCACATTTAGTGTTTCAGAAACATTCTTTGATACCTCAACAAAGCCTTTCTTTTCTCATACCTGATTTTTTTTTTCTTTTTAACGATTCGGAGGAATTGATAGAAGCCATAGTGGAGACAGAAGGGAAGCTCCTGGATGTGGATTGGGATGGTGCTCCACTGAGGACCGGTGGCCTTCACACTTTTTGCTTCGTACCACTTAAAAAAGTGAAAAACTATGTATCTCTCGCACATTTTCAAGCTCGCATCTAAAATCGTTATCTTAAACTTAAATGGCTTCAGATAAAATTTCAGATCTCATGCACATATTGGGCTTTTTATAATCCAATAAATACATCACTTCTTCATAGATACCTTTTAAATATCACAGCAACTGGCTATCCATCATCATCTATTTCACAAGCACAGGAACAGACTTTTCTTTTACAGACATTTTGCATCATTTCTTTTCCTCCTTAAACTTTTATTTCCATTCTACTTCCTGCACAGAGTACTATCCTAATGTAATATTTTTACGCTTGGAAGTATCTTATTGATTACCTATCAAAATTCCCTGCAATAAAATGGGTGTACAAATTGAAATTTGAGCTTCATTTTTCATTTTATGTGGCCATGATGTTCTAAGTCTTAGAACTATTTTCTGGATTAAGTGATGATTATAATTATTAACAGTAGACACTTTAGGGCGAACAACACACATATATTACAAACTATGGTAAATATTACACATAAAAAGTAATCTGTTATTGGAAATTAATCTCTTAGTAAAACGAAGAGAGCATTTTTTCCATTAGTTCGTGCATTTGTGGGTAAATATTATGGGTCGCTAAAGTGAGCCATGGCTCAGCGTCCTCTTCTTTCCTTCCCCCTCCCTTCTTTCCTGCCTTCCTCCTTGCCTCCTTCCAACCCATGTTTGTTTCTTTCTTTCTCTCTCTCTTTCTTTTCTTGTCTTTCTTTCTTTCTTTCTTTCTTTCTTTCTTTCTTTCCTTTCTTCTTAGATAAGTACAAACAAAAGTATTGAGGCACAAAGGTAGATGCAAAAAGGGGCAACTGGGTGGCTCAGTCGGTTAAGTGTCCAACTTCGGCTCAGGACATGATCTCGCAGTCTGTGGGGTCGAGCCCTGCGTCAGGTTCTGTGCTGACAGCTCAGAGCCTGGAGCCTGCTTTGGATTCTGTGTCTCCCTCTGTTTCTCTCTGCCCCTTCCCTACTCATGCTCTGTCTCTCTCTGTCTCTCAAAAATAAAAAAACATTGAAAAAAAATTTGAAAAAAAGGTGGATGCACAGGGAAGAAAAACCATATTACAGCAAATATCCCCTAATTCTTGGAGCTAATCTATTAGCTACTTCATTTTGTCCTTCAGTTTGGTTGAAAGGAAAAAAATAGAGTTTACTTGAGCTGGGAAATATGTGGGAATCAGTTACCGAAGCGATTCCAGTCCCAGAAGAAATTTTTATCCATCTTCTAGCTCTTCGTTTCTTGCCTTGCAAATGTTTGCTGTCCTGGGACAACGCATTGTGGAGATTGGGCCTGGGGATTGGTTTGCCTTTTGCGTTGCCTAGTGGGAGGAAGGGCGTGCTAAATGGGACGGAAGAAAGGAGAACCTCAGTTGACTGTTGCTTTCTCAGGCAGATCAGTTTTAGGATCTAGAAATTGAGAATCTGGAAACCGAGTCCCTTAAAACTAGACAAGTGCCAGCATATTCCTTAAAAAAAAAAAAAAAAAAAAAAAAAAAAGTTGTGTGCTCCCAGAGGTAGCCATATTCCAGTCTGAACACCATTGTGGCAGATAATGAATATTTTGCTACGTGATGGTTGGTTTGAGGGGAAAGTTCGGATTCTCAATTTAGCTGCCCTGTAGATGTTACTATTATTGGGGAAAAAAAGAAAAGCCCTATGTCTGTGTCCCACCCCACATTGTCTGATGTCTCCCCTCTTCCCTTATGGCACAAGCCCTGATAGAGGCTGTGGGTGGCTACAGGGGACGGGGCACCACTGGTGGCAGGAAATTCAGTAGGCGTGGAGCAGCTAAGGAAAGACGGGAGAATTTTTATTTCCTTGGGGACTTAGGTGAAGCACAGAGGTGATAAAGGTGAGCTAGCTCCACTTCCCGGACCCGTCGCTCCCAAGCTTATTTGTAACTAAGCTCATCTTCCGGTCCTTCCTTCTCTTTTCCGAGAGTGGGAGGTCCTTCCTGAGCCACTTGTGCTCACGACCCCACCTCCTCCAGTGCTTCGCCCAGAGACCCACCATCTGTTCCACATTCCCTCCTCCCCTCTTTCCCCTTTAGGTATGATTACACTCAAAACTAGATCCATTGCAGACCCTTTCATAGTGAGTTAATTCAGTCAAAATTTGGACGTTGCATGCAAACTGGGTCAAGAAACGGGACATCAAGTCCTGCTGGGTTTTTCTCTGCCTCTTTCTAAATCCATCTCACTTTTTCCCACCCCTACTATTCGTGCCCTACTGACAACTTAATGTCCTGGTAATAATAATCATAATTGATTTGTTAGTATCAGTCATTATTTCTTGTTTAACGGATAGCAGAAGTCTTCTACCTGGTGTCTTTCTAATCCATCCTGTGTCTTTCTAATCCTTTCTCCTGAATGCTGTCAGAACAATAGCCCTAAAATACAAATCTAACTGTGTTGCCCCCCTCGCTACAAACCATCGCCCACAGGTTAAAATTCAAGGAGTTACCTTGATATACATAGTCACCAATCAATGAGACCTTATCTACCTCTGTTCAATTTTTTCCCTTCTTCTGTTTTCACAGTGCTTCCCATTCCCTTGGCTATTTCAAGGATCCTGTGCCTTTTATGATTTAGCTGTTTCTTGTGCCTGGAATACCCTTTCCCCACCCTCCTCTCCTCCTTCCTTGCTGTCGAAACTCCTGTTCATCCAGAAAGCCTCCACTCAGGCTGTGTAAGGTGCTCTTGCAATAGTACCTTGGCCCACCTCCAGCAGAACGCTCCCTGCATTCAGTGAAATGATTTGTTCACATCTGTTCTCCCATCAGACAAGTAGCATGTCAATTTTTTCCCTCCAAAGCAAGAGATCAGCTCTCTATTTTATCTATTTCTGCTCTTCTAACATAGTCCTAAGTCACACAGTGAGTGTTCAACAAACATCTGAACAAAACTGGGTAGGAACAGGGCCAGGACGGTTTCAGGGGGTCTCTGAGAGAATCCAAATTGGTGGTATCCAGACCAGAGCTTTGGCGACTTCTGTGGCTGAGGGGTGTGGATGGGAGATTCTCAGGGGCTTTACGGAGGGAGAAGATGTGTGCCAGTGGCCGGTCATGGGTGTTCATCCGATGTTGTTGCCATCATCTCCAGCAGTATGGCTAACACCGATTGGATTTATACAATGTGCTGGGGATGCTACTCTCCTTATATGGTGATTTCATTTAGTCATTATTTCTAGCTCCATGAGATAGGTATCCGGCCTTGTCCCTTACTTATTGATGAAGAAACTGAGCTTTAGAGAAATTGAGTAACTTGCCCAAGGTCACACAGCTCATAGTTGGTTGCATGAGAAGTGGAACCAGGTCATATGATTAATTCTTATCTTATCTAAGGTAGTTATGATTCCCATTTTAGTTACCGAACCCCAAGTTTGGCTGTCCATCACTTGAAAGGTCGATACTCAAGAGACAAGTGTTGACTGGAAAGGAATATAAGCTTTATTCAGGAGGCTGGTCACCTGGGGGGAAGGAGGACTCTTGTCTAAAAGCCAACTCCGTGGTTTCTGACTAGACAAGAGGACTTTAATAGGTCAGGGGGTCGTTGATCAGTAAGGGTATGTAGTGACCTACAACATCTCCAGATTCTGTGTAGATTTTGTGGTGCCTGTTTACAGCTTTCAGTGCTTGAGGGTTTTGCAAGAAGTTAAATTCCTGTTCTAATTCCTGCAGGGGCTTTCTATTCTCCTCCTAGAAAGGAATGTAAGATTTCTAGATATGCAAGGAGGGTTAGGAACTCAGTGAACTTAAGAACACCTATTAAAGATCACCATGCTAGTTAGGAAGATCAAGGTGGCCTCATTTTCATTGTTTAATTCCTGTTCATCCCTCAAGATACAACTCCGTTTAGATGCAGAGGAAGCAGTGAAGCAGTTTTTCAATCATTTATTTCAGTTTTAACTTTTTATTTTGAAATAACTTCCAACTTAACAGAGGAGTTGTAAAAGTAATAGAGTATAGCCCTCACCCAGCTACCCCTAGTTTTAACAACTTACAGAGACATAGGACAATGATCAAAACCAAGAAGTTGACATTGGCACAATACTATAAACTACAGACTTTGTTTATATTTAGCAATTTTTCCACTAATGTTGTTTTTCTGTTCCAAGATCTATTCCGGAATCGCTTGCATGTTAGTTGACTTCCTGGAATCTCCTTAGTGTCTTCTAATCTTGTTTTTCATGGTGCCGACCCTCTGAAAGAGTAAGGCATCTAGGTATTATGCAGAATGTTCCTCGATTTGGATTTGTCTCATGTTTCTCTATGATTGGATTGAGGTGATGCGTGTTGGGGAGGAATCCACATAGGCGATGTGCCCTCTCTGTGTCCATCACGACAGCTAATGACTTGGTAGTGATGATATTAACTACCTTGGTTAATATCAAGGTATATTAACTACCTTGGTTAATATCAAAGTTAAGGTAGCAGAGAAGGGTTGCTAGAGGGTTCTCTAGAGGGTTCTCTGCTAGAGGGTTGACATTTTTTTGTTGTTGTAATTAAGAAATATTTGGGGGGAGATATTTTGAAACTGTGCAACTTAAACTTTCACCGACTAACTTGAACATTCTCCAGTGACTCTTGGCTGAAGCAATTATTCCTGTGGTTTCCTAATACTGATTTTTCCGTTTCCTTCATCCATCCTACAATCATTAGTTGGAATCCTTCTGTAAGGAACAGTTGTTCCTTTTCCTCCTTGTATTTATTTATTCAGTCATGTATTTATAGAATATGGTCTCATGGATATTTACTTTATTCTTTGGGTTATAATCCAATATTATCCTTATTGAATTTTTTGCTCAAATCGTTCCATCCCTGGCCATTAGGAGCTCTTTCAGATTGGCTCCTGTGTTCTTTCTATATGCCCTTCTGCCCTGTTTAGCACTTCTTTACGTTATGGTACCACAGGATGCACCGGGCTTACCAAATGGAGCAAAGTTTAAAAATTAATTACAACTGTATTTGAAAAATAGTATTTCTCATTGGACATTCCATTCGGTGTGTCACTGGCCTTTTAGAAGTTTGGCACTTCTCATGAAGGATTTGCCTTGTATGGCCATAAGAAAACCACAGAAGATAGTAAGCTCTTTGTTTTCCTTTTCCCCCAATGTAAAGTCTTGAAAATTACTATGTAAAGTATGGAATGTAACATTCAAGTCACATAACAACGCCTGCCATTTAATTTCCTTTCAATAAATGTGCAAATGTTCCTTTTCCTGATCAATGTACCCGAACAAATGTAGATTTTTGGAATGGTGCAGTGGGGCATCCTGCAGTGTTCTCTAGAACTTTTAGGATCTGTGTGCTTAATTCCCCTATTTAGATGAATTTGTACTTTACCTGAGGCTTTGCCTTAGTTCAGTAACTGGCTGTCTCTTCCTACAAAGTGAATTAAATTTGAAAAAGTTAAAATTACAAAGTTGCTCTTAGCAGGTAGATTGTGCTGCCGAAATTGTTTAGTCTTTCTAAATGTTTCTCTGGGGGAGCTTTTTCTGAGAAATTAATTTTAAGGTAGGGATGAGAATTCTTCACTCTCAAAGCTCCAGAAATCTAGATTGGTGTGGATTGGGATGTTCTCCACCTGTCACTCATCATCGTTGCTATGCCATTAATCAAGGGAACCCATCTAATTTTAAATTTAGCTTTAATCAGCTCTTGTGCTATTTCCATTTTTATATCACCCATTTATACAAACACCTTAGATTACTTTCAGCATCTCTGTAAATCAGAATTCCAGAAAAACCTAGTCTAGCACACAGATTCTGGGAGGATTTATAGGGAAAGGAGCATTTGGGGGAAGCTCAGTGGAGTTACATCTGTTTTTACACTGGGATGGAATCATAGTGTTTCAGCCAAAGATCACAATAAGATGAAAAGAAAAATCAATAAAAAGTTAGGCTAAATAACATATTCATGCTGTAGAACACATGAAGGCAAAATTTTATTTTCTTTTTCTTTTTCTTTTTTAGTTTTTGTAAGTAGGCTTCACGCCCAGCATGGAGCCTAACACAGGGCTTGAACACACAACCCTGAGACCAAGACTGGAGCTGCAATCAAGAGTTGGGTGCTTAACCAACTGAGCCACCCCCACACCCTGCCAAATTTTAAATATGATAACCATTGTCATGATAGAGATGCCATATAATGAATTTTCTCTGGTCTTAATAGAAAAATATGTCAATTATGTAGGCGAAAAACATTTTATTCAGATCGCAAATAAAGAATCTGAGATAGTAATTAACTGTTAGGGATTCTGTTTAGTCTTCCCAGACTTTCCTAGCGAGGTAACCAAGTAAATGTTGCATGATTCGCATGAACTGCAAGAGGGTTTCAAATGAAACCCAGTAACTGTGAATTTATGAACATTTACATCCATGAGTTCATTTGTAGATTGATTATTTGGAACTCAGCAGACATTTTCCCACAGAAAGACTATCTTAGTGGTTGTCTTCCCAGGTAATTGGACAAAAGCCTCTTTTGTCCACGATACATTTAACGTCTGGATGAACTGTAGTATGTTAATTATACCAAATTGCCATTTTTTGTATTGCCACTATGAAGCTTTGCCGTTAGGGTCCTACCTCCGGTGACTGTTGAGTAAGCTAGGAGTTCACAGAAAGCCCCAATGTAACATTCTCTCTTCTTCTCATTGTTAGGTGGGGGAAAAGCAGGGCTCTGATGGCAAAAGTAGAGGCTTCCTATAGTTAGGGTACATAATCCAGAATACCCACCACTCCGTCTCTCTCATTTTGTATAAAATCGGCATTCTAAATTAGGAAACCAGGGAAAATTTCCCTCTGCATTACTTTGTAAATAGGGGGGTTAATACGTCCAGATCTAATGATATGAGAACATTCCATGGTAGAAAACACTATCTATCATCTACTCTATTGATCTGCAGCTTTAGACCGACTGTGGCTGCCTCCACTTCATAAAAATGAAACTGTAGTAGGCAAATATTTTGAAGATCACAAAGTTCTCTGCAGGGAAAAGAAAGTGTTTATTCATCTTCCTAAGGAGTATATGCCAAATTATTGTTTTTTTGAAGGATTCTACAGAAATGGTCCTGGAAACGTTCCACTTTAGCAACTATCATTTAATGAATTTCAGACACTATGTAATGTTGGCAAGGAAAATCCTCCTAAAGCTCAAAAAACTCATACCTGATGTAGGGTAATTGAATTAAAGCACTATTGTGAAAGACTAAGTACACTTATAGAATATGAATGTCTGTCCTGCTGTACCCTCTCCCAGATGATGATGCTTAGAAAATTAATGTATTTTTACATAAATATGAGTAATAATAGCTAACATTTATTATTTGCCGGGCACAACCGGAAGAGCTTAACGTGTTTGATTCTCATGCAACCCCACGAAAAGGGTGATGTGGTCATCCCACTTTGCAACTAAGATACGGAAGCCCTGAAGAATAACTTACTCCAGAGCCAGCAGATTCCAGAGCCAGGTTTAAACTCAGCTCTTAAACACATCGGCTGTGCAGTTTCTATATAATTAAATATAATACATAATTATTCTATTTACTACCAGCTTAAAGTTTCCATATAAGCATAATGGTATCTGGATACGGATGTCGTTATTCGTTGCTCATTTTGAGGTTTTTATTAGGCTCATTTCTGCTTCCTCTTGGACAGGGTCTCATAATGGTTCCCCTAGGCATTGGGGATTTCTGTACATTTGCAAAGCCCTCTTCCCAGTGGTTTGGGCCCTAGGCTCCATTAATCTTGCATACTTGTTTGCGGTGTTTTTGTATCAATTAAAGGAAGCATGAGCATTACATGATAAATTAAAAAAAAAAAAAAACAAATATAGCAGAGTGCATTCATTCAAAGGATTGGTGACTTCTTGGAAAGGAGAGATATTCAAGTAAATACCTCTATGCAGGTCAGTACAGTTCTACTGTTTACCTGGTTATGACCATGAGCAGTTACCTAACCTCTCATCTGTAAGATGGGTATAATAGACTTAAGGGTATTTTGTTTTTGTTTTTGTTTTTTGAATCTGGAGTGATAGAATGTGTGTAAAAGGGCTTAAGAGTGCCTGGCAGATAGTAAGCACCTAATAAATGATAGTTATTTTTACAGGTGAAGATGACTGTGTTGTTCAAGATCTTTTTGGAACTACTCTTTGAACCTCCTTCCAAGTTGGCACGTTAAACTATTCCAAGAATTCTGTTGAGTGTGCTTACGGTTAAAACTCAGGGTTTTGGTTTCGTTTGGTTTGGGTCCGACGTCCGATGACCCTGACTCTAGCTGACCTCCCCATTCATTAGCTTGGTGCGAAATCATTTTGTCTCCCTCAAAAAAAAAAAAAAAAAAGCAAAAACAAACAAAAACAAAATAACAATAATCCATTTCACCAACATGAGTACTCGCAGTTTTTGAAGCGATTGCCCCATAATGAGGCATATGCTCTTAAAAGAACTTCTCAAATAAGTGCATTAAAAATGCTTCTCACCATGGCTGCAAGACTGGAAAGAGAAAACAAGAGAGTAGGACCCGCACACGTGTTACTGTGTAAGTTCTTTATTTGGACCCATGAGTCTGTTCCCTGCGAGCAGGTGTGGTTTCCTGCACTTACCCCTTTTCCATCGGGCAGTGTGACCAAGTCAGCAGCCCCAGCGGATTAGCTATTAAGGGCTCTCGGCTGCTTCTTTCCCAGCTCATCTGTGGAGTTACAGGTTCAACACCCGCTTCTCCCCACCACCCTGAGTGAGGGTTGAGGGCCATCCTCCTTCACTTTGTCAAGTGGGCTGGTTCTCCAAGGGCCCCGCTGCTCTGCTTCTGCATCCTGAAGTCCCCTGAGGTGCCACGAAGGGAGGCGGGGACCCCAGGGCCCTCTGGGCCTCGGGGGGGGGGGGTGCTGAGGAGGGTGGCCAACAGGTATTATTGTGAGCTGCCCTCATAACTGCAATACCATTGTATGACACTTCCGTTTACTAAGTGCTTTTTAAATCAATTAGTTCATTTAATCCTCTCAATAGTCCTTGAAGCGGGTTTAGTCATTCAGTTTAGAAATGAGAAAGGAGATACACGGAGATGAAGCCACACGCTCCAAGCCGAGGTTAGGACGCTGGCGCGCGGGAGAGCCCGCAGGCTGACTCCAGGCCCCGTGCTCAGTCCCCCACGTGGGGCCACAGGCGGACGCAGAGACTCAGGGTCTGCCCGGCTTTCCCTCAGCCCATCCCTGAGGTCTGATGTATAAATGTCTCATTTTCCTGCCCTTCAGGTTAACAGGATTAATCGCTGACATCCAGAGAGCCAATGGGATTCAGTAGTGAAGTCCAGAGGCTGACGCTCTCCTCTGAGGGAGAGTTGGGTCACCCTCCCTCCTAGACTGGCAACATTTCAGGTGTCAAATGTTCCTACTTCAGCCACGCTGCTAGGTGTGTTTCTCCATGGCAAGGTTTTTGTTTCTCCTCAGTCCCTGTTTGGAAATGATACAGATGAATATTTGAGTGCCCCCTATGAACCTTACTGAAGTGCCCAAGATCCGAAAAGCCCTGTTGATTTGGGGTCTATGCTTCTCTTTTTCCTTTGTGTCATGCAGAAGTAGAGGGCCCCTCGCAACCACCTGCACAGGCAGCCACCTAAGTATATGGATTGAGGTGTTTCCAATAATGACAGTCCACTGGTGTTGATTTCTCATAGACGGTCGCTGACTGTCTCCTACGTGCCAGGAGGTGTGCTAGTTGGGGACATACTGATAAACGGAAGCAATGCCATCCTCAATCTCATGAAGGGAGACAGTGGTTCCTTCGGAAATCACACACATACACGCACACACATACACAAGCACAATGCATTGTTGCAGTGGAGGCAATGCTGGAAAACAGAGGGACTGGTGCTATCAGAGCCCCTAATGGGGATAGGTGACCTAGTTAGGGAATGGAAAAGGGGAATGGAAAAGTGGCCAGTCGGCTCAGAGCAGAGTTAGGGGTATGGTTCAGGAGCCTGGAGAGGACTCAAGGCATTGAAGCTGCATTCGTGGGTGTTGTCCTCACCCTGGAACAGTGGGATGGGAATGTTCAAAGCAGGGGGCCACAGCATCGGCCTTACATCTCTGAGAGTTTAAGCATGCTGGGGTGGGTGGGGGGAGGCTGGATTAGAAATCTGACAAGAGATTATTATAGAACGGAGGGCAAAGATGGGGCGACGTGGGCAGATCCAGGAGATGAAGGTAAAATGCAAAGGAGTTGGTAATAGATCTGATAAAGGGGTTGAAAGAGAGCAGGTGCCAGGAAGAGACCAGGGTTTCCAACTTTCGTGACTGAAGATTGGTGGTGTCATTCACTAAGCTCTCTACTACCTGGTGCTAGGAGTTTTTTCAGGTTTTTTTTTAAAGGGTTAATGTGTCATGCTGTGCATTCTGGAAAATACAAATATGAGTAAGAGATACTCGCTGCCCCCCCCCTCCAGAGCTTGCAGTATAGCACTGGGGGGCAGGGAGAGTGGTTGAGATACTCTGTCTCCTAAAACTTATTTAAATTATGGCTGTTTCATAAAGTTGGCAATGGTCACACACACAGATCTTCCTTCCAGAGGGGTGGAGGCCTTAGAACTTGGGTGCCCTGGTAGACGAAGAGCCTGGGAATGAGGAGACATTCTTGGCAGAGGAAGGAATGGCCTGATGACCTTGGAAAGGCACCGTGAATCACTGAATAAAACCTTAATGCAGACCAAATGGAAAAACACAGTACAGGCTTCAAGCTTGAAATCACAGAATTGAGAACTCATCTTTCATGGGCATGCCAAGTACAATCAAAAGAAGTGAGCCATTTATTGGGCACAAGTGGGATGAGAGTGATTTGTGAAGACAGAGGGTACGTTGCAACTTCTTTTCCTCCAGCAGCCTTTTAAAAGTATTCACTGCCCGATCGTTGCTAAATCTTTATAAGTATCACCATGGCAACCATTGATATGAAAAATAATATTAGCCTGGACACTTCCGCTTCGGTTGATCTGACATTTTCCGCCACTGATGGTCAATTTCATTGTTTGTGCAGATGAGTAAGGAGGATCCTGCTTGGATCCTGTCAGATTTTCTTTTGTCCTGGGAAGATGAATGCTGGTTAAATCCACCCGGATATTAAGTAATGACCCAGCGCCATTTTGGGGAGGTGTGGCTTTCCCATCTTTTCATCTCTGGGGACGTGGTGGGAGGTGCAGCCGACTGCTGTCATCTGTGTTGGTTCAGGGATGAGGATGGAGAGTGCTTTAGGGTGGTTGGGAGATTTTGCCGAAATCACTTCCACCAGTGGGCGTGGAGGAGGGACGCTGCGTAGAACGATGCACACACTTCTATCATAGGCCCACTGTTCTTTCTTGTATTTAGTTTCTTCCTTCTGAAGCTCTTCCTTCTAGTGTCTAAAACCAATCTGGGGCACCTGACTCCTCAATTCTATATTTTCTATTCCTCTAATCACTCTTCTCCCCAGAGTCTCACATTTTATGATCCCTACTGCTTTCTTCATTCCTTCATCCAACAAATGCACGTTGAATGCCTTCCCTACACCAGGCACTGTTCTAGGTAGCTGGGACACCAGTGAAAAGGGGCCCAGAACCCGTCTTTGTGGGACTTAAGCTGAATGGTGGGAGACAGGCAATAAATATAATAAGGAAATGGTGAGTATGTTTGGTGATAAGGGGAACCAAGTGGATAAGGGGTAGGAGTGCTGGGGTAGCCCAGGCCAAGATTTAATAAGCTTATCAGGGTAGGCCCTTTCGAGAAAGTGATACATGAGCAGGCACGAAGGAGGTGAGGATGTTAGCACAGGACGGAGAGAAGCCTGCTCATCTGAAGAGCTGCAAGGCCAGGGTGAGTGAGACAGGCAGTGTGGATGGGAGATGTGCTCAGACGGTAGTGTGAGATAGCATGCGGTGGGATGATGCAGGTCCGGGGGCCTTTGGGGCCTTTGTACGTACGTGTATGACTGACACGATCCGGTTTGTTCTACTGGGATCACAACACCTCTTTGGAGAATGACTAGAAAGGACCCAGGTGCAGAAGAGAGAAATGCGGCGAGGCTGTTGCAAGAACCAGGCGAGGGACAATGGTGGCTTGCGTCACAGTGCTAGTGGTGGGGGTGAAGAGAAGTGGTTAGATTCTGGATAAATTTTGAAGGTAGGGCCACTAGGATTTACCGAGGGATCGGAGAATTCCCCTTTGGTCTCTTTCTCAAGCTGTAAGGAGTAGGACAATGTTCTTGCTTAGTAAAATCGATACAAATCTATATAGGAATTCCACTCATGCTGCCACTTTTTAAATTTAATATTTCCCTTCCTGTAGAGGAAATCCCAACTGAACATATATGGAATTCTGTAAGAACAATTTAGCATCATGGTTAAGAGCACAGTTTGCAGAATAAAATTGACTGGTCCCAGATGTGTGACTAAGGGCAAGTTAGTTAGCTGCTCAGTGGCCTCAGTTTTATCCTTCCTAAAATATGGACCATAAGAGCTCCTGCCTCATAAAACGGTGAGGAATGAAGAGAAAATACACATATGAAGTGCTTAAAATCATGTGGCGTATACTGTATTAAAGAAAAGTTAATAGTAATGGTTATTATTTTATTAGCATTTGCCTTATGTTCTTTCAGTAGCTTCTTAAACTATAAACGACCTGAGTATTTTTTTCTATATTAGCGTTCTTAGAGACCTTTCAGAGAACTTTTCTGTTCTCTAAAATGTCCCTGGTAGTAGAGAGTCATTCCTTAACTCAGTGCTTCTCTGCATTCACAGTGAATGCAATGTTTCTCATTGAAGTGCATTATTGTACTGTAAACTTCCCATTCTTGAAAGTCAAAAAGCACAGTTGAGTATTGGCGATTTCATGAAATCTAACTAAATATGTATGTATGTGTGTGTATTTGGTTCTCTAGTTAGAGACCTTACAGGTCCAGCTAAGGAGTCAGATCACCCAAGACCATCCTGGTCCTACTGGCCATTGTGTAACCCTGGACACGTTGAACCTGCTTCTGCCTCATTTCCCCATTCTCTAAAATAGGGGGGATCAGAGAATCTAACTCCCAAGGTTCTTGTGATGGTGAAAGGTAGTCTCATAGAACAAGAGCTTGTAAAACAGCTCTCGCACACACACACAAAAAATGATCAAAACATTTTGACTCTTAGTACAAATAATGATCCCTGGGCTGGGTGCCATGATGTACTATCCCAGTGCCTGCCTGAACCCTCCTGGGGAAAATGGCTAGCTCCCATTCATAAAACATTAGGATTATATTTATTTAGACATGATTTCCTATAGACCCCTCTAATTTTTTTCAAATATTTTTCATGAGTTTCATCAAAAAGTACATGCTGGAAACGTCTATTAATTTATCACTTAAGATAATCATGAGTGCTCATGTGTATTTTCTCTGTCTCACACAAGAACTTGGAATAAAACCATGAATGATAATTTTTTTCTTTGGAGTGTTTGAAGAGCTGTTGAAATCTTCATCATGATATTTAGTGTGTTAGGCGTTCTTTATGCCTGTTGTTAAATATGCCATCACTTTACTGACACATTACAATGAAGTGGGCAGCCAGCTATAGTAATGGGTTTCCCCTGAAAAGTGTGAGTACCAACAAATCTGATGGTAGGCATGACCAGGAAACCAAATGTGTTCAAAAAACCAGCTAGTTTTATAGAGGATAATGGGTACATGCATGTGTAAGCCAATGGTTTTTATCAAGTACTTCAGGTAGTCTTTCAAAGGACATAAATAGGTAGCCAATATCTGCTAATTAATTATTAATAATCTATATTAATTCTATTAACATTTACTTTTATGGCACCTTTCTTTTGAAGAATTATGAATATTCAATTTTGTGATTTTTACTCCTGTTCTTCCACTCTGACTACACATAAAATTCATTTGGAAAAGGTTAAAAAAAATACTGATACCTGGGTGGTACTTTCTAAAGGTTCTGATCTAATTGGTTTAGGGTGGATCTCAGGCATCAGTATTTTAAAATTATACTTTTAATTTAAGCTTTTTATTATAAACTATGTCAAATGTACACAAAGTAAAGAGAATTGTAATAATAAGCCCATATGTATCTATCACCCAGGCATGATAGTGAACTTTGGTTGCTATCTTTTTTGGGTGCCTATGTGGCTCAGTTAGTTGACCATGGAACTCTTGAATTTCAGCTTAGGTCATGATCCCAGGGTCGTGGGCTCAGGCCCCATGTCAGACTCTGCACTGAGTGTGGACAGTACTTGGGATTTCTCTCTCTCTCTCTCTCTCTCTCTCTCTCTCTCAGAAGATAAAGAAAGGAATACATGAAGCTTAGTTGCTGTTTTTTAAGTGTTCCTGTAAGTGATTCTTCTAATGTACAGGCCTGGTTGAGAACTATCACGATTCTGTTTTTTTAATGTTTATTTATTTTGAGGGGGGATAGGGGCAGAGAGAGAGAGGGAGAGAGAGAATCCCAAGCAGGCTCTGCACTGTCAGTGCAGAGCCCAACGCATGGCTCCATCTCCCAACCCCTGAGACTACGAACCGAGCTGACATCAAGAGTCGGTCACTTAAGTGACTGAGCCACCCAGGCGCCACCCCCCCCATCACATTCTTCTAATAAAATAGAAAATGGAAGGAATAATTTCAATGCATATTGATAACAAGAAAAGCTGAAATTTGCCCAAGGCCACATATCATAATTTTAATGTATCATCTAGTACTCTGTTCATTGAGCCCTAATGGTGTTCATGGACATATATGTAATATGGTAGGTGTATGCCTGATTTTGTTAAACAGTGGAATAATTTGGGAATGGGCATTGAAACACCTGGAAAAAATTCAGGAAAAGGCTTGAAATATAATGGTTTCCTAGGTAGAATTTTTATACCTTGACTCAGTATCATCCTCGGCCACCTAAGGTCACTCTGCAAAACCTGGCTCAGAGATAAGAAGGGTCTGATGAGTAAGGGTAGGACAAGTAGATTAAATTTATTAAGCAGAGAAAACATGTGGGAGGGGAATGGACGGTGGATACTGTCATCAGATTCGCAGAGAAAAAGCCCTAAGCCAATGGCAAATGAATCTCAACCTATAGCAAAGAAGTTTTGTCGGAAATGCCATAACATGTAAATATATATCAATCTGTGTGTTTTAATGAAGTCAACGTTTGAGGTTCTACCTCAACAGTGAGGCATTGTGGACAATTCCTGGTTTCTGAGTGGCAAACACTTGGAAAACAATTTGATCTCAGAGTTGGACATAACTTTATTTATTTTTTTTTTAATTTTTTTTTTCAACGTTTTTTATTTATTTTTGGGACAGAGAGAGACAGAGCATGAACGGGGGAGGGGCAGAGAGAGAGGGAGACACAGAATCGGAAACAGGCTCCAGGCTCCGAGCCATCGGCCCAGAGCCTGACGCGGGGCTCGAACTCACGGACTGCGAGATCGTGACCTGGCTGAAGTCGGATGCTTAACCGACTGCGCCACCCAGGCGCCCCCATAACTTTAAATATGACATTGCCAAAGTGCCCACCTGACGGAGGACTCTATTCTGGGGCAATACTGACATTATGGTATCTCTCTGAACATCCTAGGCGGAGAGCCTACTGCTCATAAGATAGCCTGATGCACATTTCAATAGCAACCCTCTTTTATTGAGCTGAAATCTCCTCATTCTTTAACATCTCTTTTCATGAAAGAAAATATTTCTGCTGCCCCCAATGCTGTCTAGTTACCTAAATATAGGTAGATGTAGTGCTAGAATACAATTTTTCATGCTTCTAAGTCTCATCGACTATAAAATTAAAAGAACCTTACGAAGCCATATGAAAAATGTAAGAACCTTACAGTAAACCATTAATTTAATGGGATTAATGATACTGTTTTTCTGAAGCAAAATTCTTCAGATTGTACTTAAGGGTAGAAAGATATAGCCTCTGGTCAATTTCTTTATTTATTGTTCATTAGTTTCCACTCATCAGTGCAGGGGGTGTCTGTTTGCATATGTATGTTATACCAGAATGTATTCATAATTGAAAGTCTCCCTTTGCAGGGTTTGAGATCGTCAAGTCTCACACTTAACCAAAACTGCCAGCAATTAGTTCTCCATTTCCTGTTTTAATGAGACATCCCTTGGCAACTTTGTAAAGATGTTTTGTGCACTTGGAAATTAAGGTCAGAGTTGTAGTTTTACTGCAATCTTCAATAAATGGGCATCTAATCCAATTATTGCTGGAATTGGGTACAGAACAATCTTTCATTGTTATTTATTACTATACTTACTGCTAATGAACTGCTGTTGCAAATTGATGCATACGACAGGATCCAAGCAATAACTCTTGCAAAGTGCGTGCTGACTTGCAGTGTAGACTCCCTTTAGTTCTGCTCACCTCTATGCCTGACTGAGGCTAACCTCCCACCGCTTGTCTCTGTTCCAACTTCTAGGAAACATCTGGCCTAACACTACACTAACTTTGTCACCTGCGGGATTATTGTTGTGTGCTGGTCTCCTGGGTCCTGGGACCTTGTTAAAAGTGTCTGCTCTCTGGACTCCAGAGGTTCTTTTTTTTTTTTCTTTTTTTTTTTTACTTTTATTTTTGAGAGAGAGAAAGAGACAGAGCACGAGGTGGGGAGGGGCTAGAGAGAGAGGAAGGAGACGGGAGACACAGATCCAAAGCAGGCTCCAGGCTCTGAGCTGTCAGCACAGAGCCCGACGCAGGGCTCGAACTCACGAACCCCAAGATCATGATCTGAGCCAAAGTTGGATGCTTAACTGATTAAGCCACTCAGGCACCTCCAAAGATTCTGCTTTGCTTAGTCTAAGGCTGGACCCAAGAATGGGTGGTATTAACAAGCACTCTGAGTGATTCTAATGTAATTAGTGTGAATACTTTTATGACTCTCCAAGATTATTGTTGACATGAAAAGTATAAAATTTCAGCTCTTTCCAAACAACCTGGATTCAGAAACTCTGGCATCCTTCTCAGATTTGCCATCAGCTGCAAATAAGCCCACCTTGCATGTTCCAAGTTCACCTTGAACAGGAAAGAGTCAATAGCAGAAGCTTTTTAAAAAATGGCTTTGACCTATTAAACACAAGATTTATTTCTATAAATAATTCAATAATAATACAGATTATTATTCTAGATGATATTTTCCTTGATTCCCAGAATATTCTAGATGCTGTGGACTAGAGTGGAATCACATTTTCAGGTTGTACCCACGCAGTTAAAGTATGTAGGTACAATGAGGTAATTGGAAAAGGGGGAAAAAAAGTGCTGGAAAGCATGAATCAAATTAAAAAGCACAGCTGACATTTTTCTTGGTGTAGTTCTAGCTGTGTACCTCTTAATTTATAAAGTTAATTATGGCATGTTTGCCTGAAGAGGGTAACATAAACCTGGAGACAAAGTTAAGTTAATAAACCAGACATATGAATGCGTCTTATTACCCGGTTTTTTTTCTTCTTCAGCTAATTCTTGTTGATTGCTGTTAGGAAAAAAATATAATAGCTGGTTAGGATTATTTACAACTTTATAGGAGACTGAGAGGCTTGCTGGCATTTATTTTATGTCCTTTGGGGCAAAGTGATTGAAATGTTAAGTGTCTTAGTATAACCCAATATCGATCATGTTTGATATATCACAGTAGTCTCAGATGGTGATAGTTTGGGAGTTGAATTTAGCAATTTTATAGGTTACCAACTTCCATTCTTTATATTTTGCCATTATATATAAACTGGATTTTATTGGATTTTTATTTTTTGGATTTTTATTTTTACTTAATGGATTTTTATTTTTACTTAAGGGGAGAAGAGAATTGAGCATTTAAACTTTATAAAGAACCAAGGATTAGAATAACCTTAAATTTTTAAAAAATTATTCTATTTAAAAGTGCTGAGATTTCTAAAATTTACTTGAAATGGAAAAAGTAAAAAAAAAAAAAACTTGGTAAGTTTTTGTATATTTTAATACAGTGGAATTTACACAATATGGATTGGCCCTACCTTTATGACTAATATTTTTACAAGAGTATAACATACAGACAGAAAGGAGGCAAATATGAAATTCTGATGAATAGGAGTGATTTTTTAAAGTGATGTGTAGGCATGTCTAAACTTGCTTCTTCGCATGTGTACATATTTTTGTACATTTTATGCTGCATTTATAATTATTGGTGGTTTTTTTACTTCATTTTGCATCTGTGCTCTGCATGTATACAGACCCCAGAAATGATGTATACAAACCCTGAATGAAGACAGCATCTGGAAGCTTTAACGAGCTATAAACTTGACACTATTCTGAAACCCCAGAAATTCCTAAACAAATTTTTATTTCATTAGAATAAGCTTGTTGCTTTTGAATGAGGCATTAATCCCCATACTTCCCTCATTTGTTGTCCCTGGTAAGGCTGTGGCTGAAGACTTTGTATCCTGATTTCAAGGACTTGATATGCAATTCAGGCGCCTGACATTATCCTGAGCATACAACACGCCTTAACTAGTTACTGCAAATGTGGCTAACATTTTACTAAAGCATTCTAGGTTGAAAAACAGTCAACTTGAAGTGCTGGAGAATACGGAAATTTTAAAAAGTATCACAGTGCTTTATGTGATGGTAGTCTGAGGTTGTCAAAGAAGGCAAATGAGTGTTGTATGTCTATTAGAGTGGCCACATTCGTAGGGTTTGGTGGGTCTTTGATACTCTTCTAAGCCTCATGCTGGAGGGCAAAGTTCTGATGTATTCACTGGACAGATTCTTTGCCATTTCTTTCTGGGGTCTTGTTGATGAGGCTGACCGTAGGGCCGTGATACAATCTGCAAATTCTGCCCTTGCCGTGGCTATCGGGTTGGAGTTCTCTTTGCTCAACAGATAGCAGAGCAGAATACCGATACCAATGAGTCAGTATGCTGATGACACCCGTGGTTGGGTAGAGGTTTGGGGACATCCTGTTTCTATGGTTTGGGGTGAAGTTTCACACACGTCTTTTACCAGAAGTTAGCTATACCCCTTTTCTCTGTACCATGGCTAGATATCTAGATGGCTTGTTGGCCTTCAGTAATATATTCCGTGTGGAGTAGAATAATTTATTCTACTAGATGGATGTGGCAGGGTAAGCCTTAGTATGGTGCTTGAGACCAGAACAGGCATCCTGAGACGTGGGCTGGAGTCATGGAATCCTTGCCCACGTTTCTTGGATTATTTCGGTGGATAGAGTAAACTGGGAATCTGACGGACTGGGTTTGCAGGACAAATCTCTACTAACTCTAGAACTGTGTGAAAGGTATTCCCTCAACCTAAGAGCTGCATTTCTGTAACTTACTGGAAAAGCACCAGAAGGGGTTTCATACTGGTAAGAATAAGGGCTTCTCTAGGGTTACAGGTGGCTTCATTTTTGGTAGTAAGAGGGATGCAGGGAGAAGTTAGTCTTTACGAAAGAAAGCAAATCCAACTGTAATGGGATCATCACCCTGCTTTCTACTTAATTTTGTTACTTTCCTTCTCTTTTCCATGTAGAAAAGCGCATAATTAAGTTTCCCAATAAGAGTTAAAAAAGGTTTTTCGTTATTGCTTTTGCTCAGCAGGTATTGACAAGTGATCGTGTCTTTTTATTTTATAGACCCCTAGTATTTTTGAAGCATAAGGAACGTTGGAGACAGTCTCTTATATCATACATAAGGAAACTCAGCCCTCAAATATAGTGACAGTTGAGCCCATTGGTCAACATCCATTTATTTAGCAAAAATGTTCAGGGCTTGGCTTGCAATGTGCTCAGTGAGGCACTGTGGGGAGACAGAGAGAACTATGAGGGGCTCCTGCATGATATTAGTAAGGTAGAAGTAAACATTTATTACAGAGATAGGAGCATGTTACCGGTAGAGCTGAATGCTGTACATGAGTTTTTGTTTGGTATTTTTCGATCTGTGCTAGGAAAAACAAAAAAGACAAGCTGAGAGCCAAAGATTTGCATAGCAGTTGTTTCCCAGATTTACTGTTTAACTATGAAGCAGTATGGTTTTTACTCCAAAATTTGAATTCGTGGGATATTAGGATAATTAGCTAGGTACTTCTAACTTTTAAAAAATAGTATTTAGTGTTCTCACGTTTTCTCCCAAGAAAATAGACATCTGTACGTTTTTGCTGATTTTCTCCATCACCAGAAAGAATGCGATTTGTGAATCAGGGAGAAAACAGTTTGCTTTCGATTTAAAAAAAAAAAAAAAACAGCAGAAATATGGCAATAAAGTGAATGAAAATATGAAGCCATCTGTGTCTGAAATGATAATGTCAACTTGGTTTTTGTTGTAAACAATACAATTTGTTCAAGTCCACTTCTAAAGGAGAGCGTTTCACACAAACATGGAAGAAAAGCCTTTCTTCATTCACAGATCTGACATGCCACAAAGCCATATACGTACAAATCTGGTATGTGTTCTCCTGTAGCCCAGACAGAAAATTAATACGGGTAGTCCCCAGATATATCTTCCAGGATTTGAACTATCACCTTTATCTGTCACTTGACACTTCAGGTCCTTGTTACCCGTGACACTTGAGGCAATGCCAACATCGCTTCCTATCAGCGTCTTGTATTTGCCTATGCATTCTCCAGGTCACCAGCTTCTTTTTCCTTTGCCAGAACTTAAGCCACATTCTCTTGCTTCGAATTTCCCAAAGCTGCACATCTCCCACAGGATGCAGGTTCGGAGACTCCATAGCAACATAGCAACCGTGATTTTCCAACCTTCTCTCCCACGCCACCTGAAAAAGGCCCCCCTCCCCCTTTCTAGTGCTTTTGCCCTGTCCTAGAAACCCAGGCCAAGTCTCCCCACCTCCAGAGCCTTCACTCACAGACCAAGCCTGTTAATCTCTGCCACAGGCTTTGATTCTGCACCACATCTTTGGCACCCAATAGTAAATGCCATAGTTTTGTGAATCCATCACCCGCCTCTCTCCCCTTAAGTGAGAGGGTGCGTCCCAGAAAGGGTGACCAGGACTATTTAAAGAGGGCCTTAAACACTTTAGTAAATATGCCTTGGCTGCTTGGCTGGAGTTCAGGTGTTGTGACCCTACTCAGAATAATTTCTTTCACTTGTAAATCAGAGCATCCGCCCCCTCCTCTCCCTTGCTGCTGAAAGCCTGGCCGATAATGACTTGCTTCCCTGAACGACTTGGAAGCTTGGGAGACCACCTGTAACTTGTGGACTTCTATGGTGGGAGGTGGGAGTCGGGAGGCGGGAGCTACCAAAAGACAGAAAACCTCTTCCGTCCCCCTTTTAATTCAAGTGTTCCCTATTAGCTTAATATTTCTTGAACACCCACCTGAGCAAGAGGCCACCAATTTGAATTTCATCTTTAAAAAAAAAAAAAAAAGGAACATTACTGCAGTCCCTGAGCCTATAAATTACTCACCTGCTGGTCGGGACACCCTCCCCCCGCTCTCACAGGGACTGTCTGGGAGGCGTGAGGAGGGGACAGAGAGCCGGGGCAGTAATCTCAAGTGGAGACCCAAAGGCTAACGCTATTGGCGACTGTCTCGAGGCGTTGTCCCCGCGTCTGCTACCCCTGCGCCAGGATGGAGGGGCCAGTTACAACCTAACTGTCCTAAAGTGCCGCGGTGGCCCCCGCCCCCGCCCCCGCAGCTGGGAGGCGAAGGCAGGACGCCGCTGGCT
The DNA here is from genome assembly GCF_023721935.1 of Panthera uncia. Taxonomy (NCBI): domain Eukaryota; kingdom Metazoa; phylum Chordata; class Mammalia; order Carnivora; family Felidae; genus Panthera; species Panthera uncia. Next base: position 55,023,102 of record NW_026057586.1, on the reverse strand, counting down.
TGCTCTGCGCCGGCTCTGGGCGTGTGCCCCCGCCGCAGCTCCGCGGAGCCTCCGAGCCGCCTGCAAAGGGGGGCGGGGAGCGGCGGCGAGCAGCCCGCGTCTGCGGCTTCCTCCCCACGCCCGAGCCTCCTGCGCACAGCCGGGAGGACGCGAGCCCGAGCCTCGTCCCCACGCCGCGGCGCGCGGGCTCCCTGCCCAGCCGAGGTAACTTTTCTGGCCGCCGGAGCGGGGGGATCCGAGGGGGGTCTCCGGCTTGAGAGGCGCGGAGGACGAGCCGGAGGCCGGGGGCGAGGCGCGCGGGGTGCGCGGCTGACGCGTGGCTCCGGCGCCGCACGGCCGCCCGAACTGCGGGAGCCCGGCCCCGGAACCCGCCTGCCCTCCGGCCGGGACCCCCGCGGGGCCGGGCCGAGCCGGTGCGCTGCGCGCCGCGCCGGGGACGTGCCCGCTCCGCCTGCCGCTCTGCAGCATCGGCTGGGCCGGCGCGCGGAGCCTGAGCACCGGCCTCCGGCCTGGGGGCCTCCCCCGGAGCCCTGGCCGGGAGGGGCGCTCGGTCCCCGCGTCCCTTCTGCACCAATTTGCCCAGATCCCCCGTTTGGGGCGCCATGTTTTAAGTTACCCCTCGGGCCGGGGGCGAGAGAGAGGCGGGCTGCGTGGGGAGGGGCGGGGGACCGGGGGCGACACTGCGGCGCCGCCCGGGGCGGGCGGCCGGCCGGCGGGAGGGGCCCTGCGCTCAGCGCGCCGCGGTTTGCGGGCTCGTCCGGGTTGCCTGGCGCGGGCGCGGCGCGGGGCCGGTAAGGTGCGCTGGCCACAAAGCATCCCCGCTCGGGAGCGGGCCGGCCGCTTTTATGTAACTTGTCGCCTTCCTGGAACTGGGGCGGCGTCCCCCGGACGGCGGCGGGGGCTGCAACCGGCCCCCTGGGGGAGGAGGAGGGAGCGTCCTAGAGAGGTTGCTTCTGGCCCGGCACCTGCGGCGCCCCCAGCCCCGGCCTGAGCTCCCCTTGCCCCCTGCATTGGAGCCGGAGCGCGGGGAGGCCGAGGGGCGGGGAGCCGCACTGCTCACCTGGCGCTCGAGGGACTGCGAGCGGCCTCGGGAGGTGTCTGCGAGGGCGGCTTTGCGACGCGTGGGGGTGGGGAGGCCGGGGCTTCGGACCGCGCGAGTCGTGGTCTCAGCCAGTTCCGGGCGGGTGTTTCCCGGCTCCTGCCGTGGGGGCTCGCTCTCTCGGCTTTCGCCTCTCATCTCGCCCTACTTATTCCCCTCCCCCTTTTCCCTCTCGGCTCCATCCCCCGCCAAGTTCATGGCTTCTGCAATGCGGTGGGTGTGGTTACCTAGTAAATTGTAACTGGTCCTTTGCAGTGCGAGCAGTCTGTTCTTTCGGGGGGTTTTATACCTACGAATCCAAAGTTTTCTAGGGTTTTCTCCTCCAGTTGCAGCCAGGGTTAAAGTTGGAAAGAGATTGTTGCGAACAGAATGATAAAGAAAACATGTGGTATTAATTACGTGTGGAGGCTGGGCTGGGAAATCCTGAGAGGGCCAGGCAGTCCAGCTAATGCACTGCTTCCATTACGTGTTTAAGTTGGTGTTTCAGTGTTTTTACATTAGTCTTGCAGTCCTGCAGAATTGCTTTTGCAGATATCCTGCCTGACCTTTTTGGGGGCTCCTTTCAGGCTCTCTGAGGTGGCTAGGTGTACTGGTGGTTCCCTTCGTTAACATTAACATCCCTGATGGCAGAGTCTTCACTCTTAGTCCTAAGAACATTCTTTTTAAGTTTTACTCTGATACTGAAAGTCTCAAGGGATCAAACATTATAAAATTACGCTTATACCTGGGAGCCCCGGACCCAGGGCCAATTGCTGCAAATTAAGCAGAGAAGCCCCATTAAGAAACGGGAGCACATCAAGCTTGAGTGAACTCTGGGGAATAGGAGGTGATTTATATCTTGACTCAGAGTTTTTAAGAAATGCATCTTAATTTTGGTTTCAAACTTTAAAAAAAAACTTTAGTTGGCTTAACAAAGTTGTGAAAGGAAATAAAGGCTAGATTGAGAAACCCAACTGTAATTGGTTAATTTCACAAAGCACTGATAAAAATGTCTGAATACCAAAGACTTATTTGCATTATAATTTTCTGATGGTTTTGAAAAGCAAAATATATCAGATGCACAAGTTACTGCATCAAGTTTAGCTAATCCACTTCAGGCAAATAATTTTTTGCAAAAAAGGACGTTTTGTGAATGATTTATCAGTAACAAAAAAAGTAGCCACTTTAATTTGTAATACCCCTTTTAGGTGAAGGATTGAGAAGATACAGGTCAAAAATCAGTGTCTCAGCAAACTGTTTACATTTAATTTTCAAGCCATTTCTTCGTGAATGTGATTTAGGCAGTTTTTGTCAATTCCTTACAGTGCTTGGACTTTGGCCAGCTTTGAATTGTGTTGAAACAGAAGACCAGGGAGATAGATAGATATATAGATATATATAGATATATATAGATATATATAGATATATATGTATATATATATCTATATATATATATTTTTTTTTTTTTTTTTACTTGATCAGAAGCTAGTTTATACATATGTTGGTTTTTTAAAATTGTTTGGTCAAATGCACTAGGGGCTGCCCAGATGGAAGAGGGGCAAGGCTTTGTATATCGAGAGATGTGCTATTGTCATTATCTTGTGAATCTTTTCTGGATTTACTATATGTGGGATTAAAATATGGCAGGAACTTTTTGTCCAGGGTATTGTCTTACATGTTGTAATATACATATTCATCTTCTGCTTTAAAAAAGTCTTAAAATTCACAAATTAGAATTCATGTCCTCTCCATGAAGTAAAACTGCAAGAGAGGCTGAAAAATATACATGTTTCTCTTCTGTGAGAATTTGACTCTAATGAAGAGAGAGGCTTCTGATTTACTCGACTGCCCTGATCCTCTTTAATTCCCATAGTGTCTTCCAAGTTTCCAACTACAGTTTCCCCCCCTGAATGTCAGCTTTATTATGGAAGATAGACTTACTATTGAAAACCACGAATCAAATTCATCTTTAGCACCACTTCCTTTTAGAGAGATCTTGGGTGGTACAGTTGCTACATCTTTCAAAAGGCGGGCTAGCTGCTAATTTGTTGGGAATTCATCAGACACTCCTGAGGGTTCTGCTGTCATTTGCCTTGGCTGCAAAGAATTGTGTGCTCAGAAGGGAGAACTGGAGCAGTGAAGTCATTGCCCTGCCTGGTGTTGTGACATCACTATGGCTCAAAGGAAACAAGGGTGGGGCAGGCAAAACCAGACGGTCTGAAGCATCTTGCTGCCTTTAACTTTGCCTGATAAATGAATGAGACTCCTTTCTCAAGTTGAACTGCGCCATAAGGTATTGTGAATTCGAGGCTGTGTAGGAAAGTATGTTCCATAGATCAAAGAAGAAGAGGTTTTTTTGTGAAATAGTAGAACCCATTGAGTATTCCTTTTATGGGGGAAAATACTGTAATCTTTAAGAAGGGTCATTTCAAAAATTATCTAGAGAGCAAGAATAATGAGTCTATATAATTATGTTTATGCACAGAGCCAATGTATCTTTGTTTTTTTTGTTTTTTTTTTTTTTGCTATTCTTTGTACTAAAAGAGCATTCTTATTCTTGCTAAATTTTTGGTTTAGGTAATTAGCGTTGTGTTTTAAAAGTAGCTGTGGTCTATAAAGATAGTGTATTTTCTGGGTAGGCAGTATTCTGATTTATTTTTAAGTGATGTGATTGCAATTGGCAACTGGCAACGATGGAAAAAGCTAGAGATTTCACAAGCTTGCAAGATATCTGCAGTGATTTGGGGTAGTTGATTTCCATTTAAAGTTTTGTTTGGCAAATTATTTTATAATTTTAATTCTAACTTAGATTTCTGGTGCACAGATGATCACAGACACATTTCCCCCAAATTAGTATCGAATAAATTATAAGCAGAAGTCTGAAATTCTGAAGCTGTAAAGTACATTTCGTGTTTTGATTGCTGAATGCAGTGTGGTGTGAGCATGAAGAAGTGAAGACCTATAGAATGGCTGCAGACCTTCATTGTCTTTTTTTCTGCCTCCCTGGTTAAGATGACTGTCGTGTTTTTCATGTGAGTGTATTATGCCTGTGGAGGCCCTGGGCAGTTCTTAACTGGGTAGCTATTCCAGAGCACATTTCCAAAGCAAGGGGTGGGGGGGTGGGGGGGGGGGAAGCTGGAAATGGGAAGAATAACACAAGTAGAGAAGTTGAAATTAGATACCAGGACTGCAGATCACTTGGTGGAAATGTCTTCGGTATTGCATTTTTAGACCCGGTGGTGATTGGTTAAATTGCACACTTTAGAATGGTAAGCTTCTATTAGCACCAAACCTCTAATTCTTTTGTAATTTGCAGTAGGGAGAAAAAGCTGACAACTTAATTTTTAGATTGCTGACATTTTGATACGCTGTTCTTGTAGCCCTTCCTTACAGACTTAAAACAAAAAAAGGAAAGAAGCGGAAAGGTCTGAATTGGACCTAGGAAAAAATGCAGTATGTAACCTGCTTCGCGCGTTTGTTTTTTCTCTCCAGTTTTACTTGAGTGAGCGAGTGCCTGATGTGAGTAGGATCTTCTTTTTCTTGGAGCTTCCTCCCCAAACCAAGTACAGGTCTAAACACTTATAGCGTTGAGTAAATACTCTTGGACTTGAATGAAAAATGAGGCCGCTTGTGACTTCTGCCTCCCTACAGAAAACATTTGAAAAGGCTTCAAAAGCACTGCTGCTTTATTTAAAAATGAGAATTATCGGGCCCGTGTGTGCAGTCATTATTTTTCGTGGCATGATCCTTTTCATAACAAGCTTGCTATTCTGCCCATAGCTTGAATGAGGTAGGATCTGGAGGTTTTCCCCTATCAGAGAAGAGAATACTGCAGGTACCAAGAGAAAAAAAGAATGGCTTCTTTAAACGGAAGATCTGCAGGCGGCCTGCTTCCTCTCCTGCCAGCTCTAATTGGTGTCATGCAGGACATCAGTATGGAGGGAATTCTCAGAAGACAAGGAGAGGGATCTCTCTGAGTGAAGTGTGGCAAAAGCTGAAAATGGATTAGGGCTGGGTGACGATCTTGATCCTGACGTCGGACTAAAACAGAAAAACGATTTTTCTGTTGTAGATCTCTCCTCTGCGGTCATTTTTGTACATAGCGTTTACATTGTCAAACAGGGAGTTTCTGTGTATTTCTGCGAGCCCCAAACTTCGTCATTTCTGGGACAAACTTCTATTTTGGCGTTTTGACGTGTCTGAAATGGGGATGTGACTTAACAGTTATCCTCAGCCATGTGGCAACTTATTTCAGTGATTGGAGCCTGTATCAGAAATTGGAGATTGGAGGTCAGCTGATTGGAAGAAATCTCGGAGGAGTAATGGCCCTGGGAAGAAATAGTGCCTCACCAATGATACGTAGGAGATGGCTGTGGAAAAGCACAGACCACAGTAACTGAGCCGGCCTGCCATTCAAAGGAGTTGGAAATCTGACCCAGTAAAGAATTTGTAGGAATACCTTGGCCAGATGATTCTGTTTCTATGTACTTATTTATGCAAAGAATACCTAAATATTCTAAGAGTTCTTTAAATAACTTAAATGAGAATTCCAACGTATGAGTCACAGCTCGATTGGTGGAGTGCTGTATAATGTGATCTCTTGCAACGAAGGAGGTCCTGAATTTTACGGAAGCTGGTTTGTCACTTCGCTATGCAAAATTTTTTAAATGCTTTATAGTGCTCAGTGCTTATTGATGTGGCTCATTCTGTGTATTAGCATTATGTTTCTTATGTGTATCCCTTTATAGGAAACCTCTATCGAATGATCTTCATCTTCTGTTTTGGTCCTTGGAAGATGGTCGGACTTTGATTGAGATTTGTCATTGAGAAGACATTCCTGATTAGGACACTCCAGAAGTCAACAGGCCTAAATTTAGCTGGAGTGTGGCTTTTACACTAGGGAGTAGTGGGAGACAAGTTGAAGGAGGAAGAGTGGGGCCTGATCATGGAAGGTTTTTAGATACGAGGCTAAAGAATATTTTGGGCTTTACTGGATAGTGGGGAGCCCATGAGGGAAGTTGAGTAGGGAAGAAGAGTGTTTGGCTGGTGATGAATGTAAGGATATATTGGAAGAATAGGAGTCTGGAGATAAATGGTCTTGTGTTAATGGCCTAATCCAGAATTTTTCCGAAATGCATTGTAAGGATTTCTCTCCTCAGTGATTGATATTTTGGCAACTCCATATATTTTTTGTGGTCACATTTAGTCGGAGATCAGTGGCCCACTTTGGGGCTGTTTAGAGTGGAAATTAGATGTATGGAAGATGGGAAGATTTTCATGCTGCTTATTTATCCTTCCAAATAAAATACCTTTGTTATTTGAGATTTTAAAAATAGTGCTTAAAATGGCTTCGAATATATTCTAAAATCCTGAAAAAGAGAAAAAAAAAACCCTCGTCCTCTAAAGACAGCTGCTTTTAATATTTTGGGCAAACACGCTTCTGAAGCTATCTCTTGGAATGTATAATATGCTGTAGCGGGTCCAGGAATCGGACAGACTTGAGTTGGGCTCCCAGTCTCGCCGTTGGATGGTTCTGTGACCCGGGTCAGGTCTCCCCTTGGAGTCTGTTTCCTAATTTCTAAAATGGTCTTAATGCTTACATCTCCAGGATATGAGTATTAACTGATAGAACACATGCTAAGCACGGCTCATAGTCACTGATACATAAGTGCTTAGTAAATAGCAGTAGCTTTATTTTGTGTATGTATGGATTCAGATGGGTACATAATATTTTACAAGAATAGATTTCTAGCTTACACATTAATATGTAACCATTTTCTTTTTTATGTAACAGTATGTCCTGGGAAGCTCTCTCCTGTATACAAATCTATATCTATGTCGTTATTTTTAATGGGAGATAATAATTTTCTTTGGGTCCTATGCAGTAAGGTGAAGGATCATTACCTTAATGATAGTGGTTATTTGAAGTCTTGTCATCCAGCCCCTCCTCCTCCTGCTACTTGCCTGTACTTTTCATCATTTGTCTTGTAGCACACACATCAGAGGGCTGCAGTAAAAACAGAACACTTAAGCAAAATTAAAATCTCGAATGGCAATTGTGTCCATCTCAGTGTTGTGTGTGCATATTTAGTTATACTTAAACAGTCGGACTTTAGCCATATGTTTCTTTGTCACAGACGAGGAGTCTGGAGTTCTCTCTTGTCCAGCAAGAGAGTGGATGCGGAAGTGAATACGAGAGAGGCAAATGTCCGGGAGGAGACAAGAGCCCCGGACGGGTTTCATTTCTGTATTTATTGACTGCTCAAGATCTTACACACGTGGTGAACGTGAAGGAAACCATCAGACCGTAATCGTTCACTTGTGTATAAGAAGCGAAGGGTCTGGGGGGCAAATGGAGTTTGCGATCAAGGCACGTTGGCACCAGATGGAAAGTTAATTCCTGCAGGTGGTAGAACAAGTTAACTTGTGATCCCACTACAGTATCTCACTAGCTGACCAGGGGTCCTCTCGCCCTGTGGCGGCGGCTTTCCACCCTAAGCTTTTTTCTAACCCATCTATGTGAGCAGGGCCCGTTTCCCCACATTTCTTGATTTCTTTTCACCTGTAATGTGTAGTCTGTTCACAGTGATCTCCCACCAGCACAGCTTAACCTTTAGGTCCCCGGGACCCACGGTCTCCCCACATGCATTCTGGCACATTCCAACAGGCAGCAGACACCACAGCCTGTAACTGAACTAGACTCTGAGTTCAGAGTCTAGACGCTTGAGAGTCTGGGATAGTCTAGGAGGTGTGGTGGGGGCATCGGGCTTCCAGAGACAGCCTTGTTCTGACGTCTGAACCCTCCCTTTGTCTTCAGCAGTGAGGGTTAACAAATGTCAGACTCGGTTCACGGATTTCATGCAGGTGCTCCAGGGATGTGGGCCACTCTGTTGTTTTATAGACTAGCCCATGATTTTGACCCATCTTAGGTTTACTTGAAATCCATCTGGTTTTCCCTACATTCATGTGGCTGAGGCAAATAGCTTTATGGTCTCAAGATGGCACTAACTGGAAGGGTGCACCTAGACTTCTGCTAGGTTGCCATTGTGGAGTCTGAGCTTGAGGATGGCCTGGAAGTTGCTTGGTGATTTGTATCTGGAGTTACATCGTGGAGAGAGAATTCTAGATTTTTGTTTACTTCATGCCATTATTTTGTGCTAATAGGTGCTGACTTTTATGAACTTGAGCTTAAAAGGAATACTGTTCATGGACAAAGCATGGGGTTGGAAAAAGGATAGAACTGACTGGTTTGCTCAGGGCATTTGGAAAGCTCTTCCCCTTAAATCCTGAAGTCGAGGTAGCAGTAATTCACGGGGAGGAGCTATGTTGTAGAATAAAATACAGTGAGCTGGAGTAGATATGGGTCGAAACATCTGCTCACCTTCAGCTAAGTAACTTTGGGCAGGTTGCTTCATTTCTCCGGACAATGTTTCCCAGCTGTGAAATGGCGGTTATCATGCCAACCAGAAGGTTGAAATGAGACCTATATATCCCAAGACCTCTAGAGCCATGTGCAATGAGAGTAGGCACATAGTAAACATTTTGCCATTTAAGCTACTTTGTTGTTTGCCTACTTTGCTTGCTCCTAGAGACCTGTTAGGAGTTGTGAGCCTCCAAAGCTAAATCTGCAAGAGGAGTATGGAATTTGGGGAACATTCCACCTCAAACTCCATAATCCTAAAAGATGACCCTCAATGAGGCTATAGACTTTTGTCAAATTTGCAACTCCAAATGACAGCTGTAGGCGTTTGCAAGGAATTAGCCACGGTGGCTTTCAAATTTTCATGTGTAACAACTAGTGGGGGATTTGTTAAAAAGCAATTTCTAGGGATCCGTCCATAGTTCTCAGTAGATCTGGAGCTGGGTCCAGGCATCTGTATGTCCCAACGGGTGCTTCAGTGGATATTAATTCTGTGACCCCTGGACTGCATTTTGTGATTGCTATCTTACAGAATCTTTCTCGACAACCTTCTAGTTTATTGGCTTTTTTTTCTAGTGAATATGTAATCTGGAAAGGTAATGTACTAAATAGTACTAAGGTTTGAGAGAATGCTCTGCATAGAGAGCCCTGCCTCGTTTTCACTGTGGCTGGTCTACAGCTTAATCCCTCTTGTGGCCCTAGGAAATTAACTTACAAGACTAAGGAAGTTAGGATTAAAGGTTAGTTTTCTTATCTGTTCAAACAGGATGATGGTAGTTCTGTAGCATAAATGTCGGGAATATTAACTGAGTAAGTAAAACTACGTGGCTCAGTATGTCTTCGGTTGGGTTAATTTTCTTTCTTTTAAAATAGAGTATAATCAGTGGAGAAGATATGCTTCCATGAGTAAAGGTGATTCTATTGATCAAAATCATACTTAGCTATTTGGGTTTTATAGATATTTTTAAGCTGCTATGAAGTTCTATATGTGAAAATTAAAAGCTTTGTGTGTACAAATGTTACCATTTTTAGTGGTATCATATAAATGGTAAATGGCCCGATTACATAATGATGCATGTTAATTAGCACTATTTTTCTATATTCCTGTCCAAGAAGGACATACTTTTCACTTCTCTATGTACAGAGGCAACAAAAGTCAGTTGTGTTTCATACTTAAGTTACATCAGTTTCTCAGGATCTAAAGATGAATTCCAGAGGGAGTTTCCAGACCTTGGAGCTATAGCTACAGTGCAGCTTGAAGGGTCTTAAGGAGCTTTCCTGACAGCATGGCTCTTGGTATAGAGAGGCAGCAAGTGAGATGAGTTGTTTAACCATCTTCAGACATTGACTTTTCTCCCTCTCATCGCTATGTCTCCAGATGTCACCAAACTTGCATCTTGGAACCACCTGTAAGAGTGCCTGAACAATAAGATCATATATGGGAAGGGTAAAGGCTGGAATATACAGATATCAGTAAATTAAATTTCATAATCTCTTTTTCTACTTAATTTCCAATGCAATGTTCCTCTGAAACATTTACTAGTTTTACCGGCTCACCATCATACCTGTTATTTCCACATGCTCTTATTTAAGAGTTGGCTTTCAACCTAGTGATCTCCTTGCCCGCAACTTCCTCTGGCTAGAATCGTAAACCACCTTCTGTGGACTTCTACGGTACCAAAGAGTCGGTGTTGCTGGTCAGATCAAACACAGCCCCCTGAACGAGCCCCTCCACGCTGCCCTTGGCAGCTTTCCACACTCTCTGTCTCAGTGAATATTTTAACTGTCCTCCACGGTGAATCCAGGTCCTCTCCACCCGGGCCAGCTTCTGTCCCAACTATTCCTTCTCCAGATGACTCCGGTTCCAGTGTCTGGCAGCCTAAAGAAAGAAGCAAAACAAACCAACCCCGTCTTTTGACTCCGCTTCCTCCTCCAGCTTATTGCCCGTGTTTCTTTTCAGCTGCTTGGCGGTGAGCCAGACTTCTTTGAAATTATGATTTGTCCAAGCAGGATGCTCATTTGGCAACAGTGATAGTTAATTTTAGGACTCACTCTAACGTATACCAAAATACACATCTAGACTCTAAAGACCGGTGATATGCGCCAAAACATGGCACTTTGAGCCTTTGTAAAGTTTTGCTCCTCTATTCGTTTGTTTACTCCACAGATACTTACAGAAGGCTCCTTATGAACCTGGTACCTTGCCTGGTGCTAGGATTACAGCACTGAACAGGACAGAGCAGACCTATGCTTTCCTGTTTGCCCTGGATTTTAAGCAGGGGGACAGGCAATCAGCAAATAAGTGTGGTTACAGAGAATGATGAATGCTCTGAAGCAGGACCAGATCACAGACTGTGGGTGTAGAGGACTACTTGAGATACTATCATGTGGGGACTTTTAACATTATACAAAGTCCTTTCTGTTTGTATCCCTTCTCTTTGGGTGCCACACCAATTCTCCGTTGTAAGTGGCCCGGGGGCAGGAACCGCATCTGTAATCATCCTGTGTCGTTTCATTCAGCCATGTCAGTGCTGAATTAATAGCTTTCACTCTTGTCACGCCTTTCCTGTGCGTACCTTTCCGGTGCCGTTATTTTGACTTTGAATACACATTCTCTTCTTTCTCGTTTAGTTTCTTCTCCTGTCCCACTCAGGTGTCGGCCAACTGTGAAACTAATGATGCTTGTTACTTAAGTTTGAGTTCGACATTTTATAATCTTAAAGAACGTCCCCCAAATCGTAAAAGCTTTTGCGCTTACAAAACCCACATCTGCCTCTGAGCCTAACCCACTTTCAGCTGCCCCTTTGCTGAGTTCGGACTGCAACTCTGGTTAACGGGATCCAGAACCTTGGCCGTGTCCCAACTCATTCATGTTCTGAAGTATCTCACGGGTATACACGGCAGACATTCCAAAGGCTTGTGTTTATGTGCAACTTGGCTAAAAGAAGCCCCTGAACCTCTCTGAGCAAGAGTTCTAAATTTACAGTAACCTCTTGCTTCTTCCCATAGAATTATGATGACGAGGTGTGTAATTGATGTGAAAGCACTCTTCCAGCTGCGAGGATGCATACGATAATAATCAACAGTCTTGGTAGGGAGTTAGGATGGCAAACGTTAGGGGAAGGAACATGTTTGACTTCTTTCCTGCTCTGCTCCCACAGTTCTGTGCCTTCACTTGCGCCGCTCACAGTGGAATGTGTGCTGAGTACTCACTAAAGGCCGGCACCATGCAGGTGTCAGCAATAGAGCAGGAGGGAAACGAACAGCAGTACTGACTCTCCTGGGGCTGCCTGTCCCCCAGGGCACAGAGATAAGTAATTGCCTGCTTGGCAGTTCCCATCCGCCATGACTGGTGCGTAGTAGGGGAATTGGGGCACTAAATGAGACAAAGGAACCTCACCTACGCACACTTGGGTGTGTAGTCCTGGAAGGAGAGGACAAGATGTCAGACCTAAGACCTGAGCACCGTGACCTAGCATGGGCGTGTGATAGAAACAAGGGAGGGCTGTCAGCGTCTAGGGTAGGCTAGGAGGGGGTGTTTGAGGTGACTGGGAATCCTGTACCAAAGCCGAGAGGAAAGAGGGAGCTGAGTCACTTCAGGGAATCGAAGGAACTTGCCTCTGGCTAAGAAGCAGGATGGGATCCAGGGATAGTAGGGAGAAGATAAGATGAGCTTTGGAGGCCGCTAGGGTCAGCGTTCAGGGCCCCATGAGCCATCACCTAGTGGGTGGTACGGAGGCAGTTGCCCTGTTGGAGGATGTGGTCAAATGTGATTTTCAGAAAAGTTACTTTGGCTCTCGTAGTAACCTGGGGAATTTACTTTTTTGAGGGACGATGTATCAGGTGTAGTTAAAATTACTGTTTTTGAGTCATTTGAGTGAACAAATGAATCAATAAACTTAATAAGTCCTGACTGCACAGCAGTCTAGATTCATAACTTTGGGAAATACTTAGCCTTAAAAATTTCACTTTGGTTTTCTATAAACTAGGAATAATCACACTTCACAATAAATCAGCCCTTCCAGGAACCCTGTAAGTCCTTTACACGTAGTAAGTACTCACCGCCCAGGGAAGAGTTCAGGGTAGTTTGAAGTAAGGACATGGTCCTGGAAATGGAGGGAAGTGAGTCACTCGGGGAAAGTGTTGAGGAGGTGGGACTTAGGAGGTGGAATTGGGACGCTAGGTGATGCGTCAGGTTGGGGAGGTGGGGGAGAGGGGAGTGGCCCCACTTACTGCTCCTGAGCTTACATGCACCAGGGGGAGCCCTGGGGTGATGGTGGGGTTAGTGACGGTGGCACAGTCGTCAGGAGTTGGGCCCAAGGGTCCTGTGGGACCTCCAGGAAGAGATGTCCAGGAGCCTTTACACAGGAGTCTGCCCACTGGAGAGGTCCAGCTTCAGGGTCAAGACTCGGAGTCATTAAAATAGGAAGGTCATTAAAGCCGGGGAAGATGAGTGCAGTATCCTACGGAGAGGACGTCGGGGAAATGGGTTTCAGGAAGGAGCGGTGTCCCGGGCTCCTGAGTACCCAGGAGATCCCGTTCCCGAAACAATTTTGCATTTAGTGGCCTCGAGGCTGGCCAGCTCTCAGTCAGGAGCCCAGAGAGGTGCCCATTTCCCTGCTCTCATTTCTCTCCCCGGCCCAGGGTGTCCAAGGGTGGGGTGAACTGCAGTGGGTTCAGGAGAAGAGGAAAGTAAGGAAGTAGGAGAAGCGCGCACAGTTGCAGGGCTGGGTTAGCTGGGTGCTCATAGAAAGACTGGAAGCATGGGCTATGAGGTATGAGACACCCTATGAATTTCTGTCCACAGTGTTTTATTATTCTTTTTAAAGAAGTGTATTGAGAAGCAAAGGTGACATTGCTAAAAATACCACCCATGTAGAGAAGGGGCTGTATTTAAAATTGTGACAGGCAGCTTGCTTTAAAGCACTGAGCATAGATTTGCCGTATTTTCTTTTATACAGCCCTATTCTGTAGACCGTGAAAGGTTCTAATTTGAGAAAAGTGCCAGAAAAGTGATGACGGCCTTTTCATTCCCTTCATTCGCCCCCTTTTCTCCTCGTGATAACAAATGATTCTACGAGGGGTAAAATATTCTTGATCATAGCTGAACACAAGTGCTGCCTTTTACTCCAAGGTGAATGTCAAGACGACCCACGGATGCTGAAGGAACCCGAGGATGCTGGGGTAGGGTTGAGGATTCTTTTCTGAAAACAGTGCAAAATATTTCGGATCCACAGAAAGGTTGAGGAATAATATGGTGACCCCCTGTGTACCCACCGTGCAGCTTAAGAAGTAGAACAGAAGTGCTGGATCTTGCCAAGCTCTCCTTCTCAGTTGTGCCTTCCTCCCTCCCCTGAGCGGCCATTTTTCTGGATTTGTGTTTAGCCTAATGATAACCGTTCTTTAGTCCTTTCCACTTATGATTTATAGTATCACCAAATTACTTGTGGTATTGTTTTTAATGTTTAAGAAACCAAATGATGTGCTGTATATATATCCTTTAGCAGCTTGCTTTTGTCAGTCAGCGTTACGTTGTGTTCGTGCACATTGACATCTGTCTTATTCTACGGTGTATTTCTTGGTGGGGATCAGATGCGTTAGCCAGTGTTCGTGGCGTCCTTACTCATCCTGGAACAGGGTCATGCTTCCACCTCAGAGATGTGGTACTTGCTGTCCCCTCAGCCTGGAACATTCTCCAGCAGCATAGTTACCCAGCTTGCTTCTGGCACGTGAGCCCCCCCACCACCTCGCATTCCATCCAACACTACCTGTTCCCTTCCTTGCTGACATTTCTTTATATTAAACATATTTTACTTATTTATGTTTCTCGTGCATCTGCCCCACCCAGAGAATATCAGCTTCGTGAGGACAGGCCTTCTAGCTGTTTTGTTCACTGACATAAACCCCAGCTCTTAGAACAGTGCTGAGCATATAACACGTGCCCAGGACATATTTAAATGAAGGAGTTGTTTAAAATATAATGTGAGACCATCTCATGAATTTATGAAGGAGAAGCCTAAGTCAATCTTTAACATTCAGTGGCTCTGGTTTAGTTACAAGTGATTTTAACTTTAAATTGTAAGTATAACCTTAAAAAAGTGAGATCGTCTGATGAGAAAACATGCCCGTATGGCCTGCGGGATGATTCTTGGGATGTAAAAGAATTGGTATGTGTGCCAGATCAAGACATACGTCACTGAGCAGTGTCATGCTTCCAGAGTGACAGTTGGGTTCCAGTCATTTTCGATTAACTTGGACTTGGTATTCTTGATGGCTCGTTAGAATGTCGTAATTTACCCCCTCCTTAAGAATTAGCACTTGCGCATTGTCAGTACCTTCCCAGACATACCATCTGGCCTGCCCCCTTTTTCCCCTTCCAATTTTAGCACAGTCTAAGGTAAACAGCTTTTTTTTTTCCTTGCCAATGAATATTCCATTGTCTTGTAATTTAGAAAATCATTTGTACATCTCTCGTGTTCCCTCTTTGTGCTGGGAAAATCAAGGTGCAGTTGGTTTTTAATTCTGAGCTCTTCCGGGAAATATCAAGTAGATAAGTGAGGTTTTGATTAGGCATGCATTCTAATGAAAGCAAACTGAATGATAATTTTTCATTTGGAATACAGTAGGAGGTGGAAAGGTATAAAGCTATTTGTATTTTCACAGCTGGCAAAATCAGCCTCAACTTAAAGAATTTCTTATCCAAAAGAAAGTTCTCATTACTGCCTGATTTCTGTTTCTTTATAGGAAATTTAATTTTTCTCTAAATCTAAGTATCATGTCTAGAGTACAGGGGGGCGGCAATCCAGAATTTCTTTCTGTCTACCTCCACATAGTCGGCATCAGTGAAGTGGAATGGGCTCTCTTCGTTCTTCAGTTTGTTTTCAATTACAGTTGACCTTTGAACAACACCGGTTTGAACGCAGGTCTACTTCATGTGGATTTTTTTCGGATAAATATAGTACAGTGTGTTCTGATTTTCTTAATATTTTCTTCTCTCTAGCTTTATTATAGGAATACAGTACGTAATATGTATTACAGAATCGTGTTAAATCACTGTTTGTTATTGGTAGGGCTTCAGTCAACAGTAGGCTATTAGAACCAAAAGTTATACACAGATATCCAGCTGTAGGGGGTGGATAACCCTCATGTTGTTCAAGGACAAACTGCGTATTCCTTTTTTCTTGATGCCAAAAGTGACTTATTCCTTCATGAGGCTCTGAGATTAGTGTGAGTTGAGCATGTCCGGTTGATAAAGGACGGCTGACTGATAAGATGCCAAATTAGATATTCTGACAACTGACGATGTGGGAGTCCCACACCCCCCCATAGCCGTTCCTCGTGAAGTTCTTCAGCTGATGGCCCACAGGATTAGGTTTGCCCAAGACATCCAAGTGTTCCACCCCTTAGGGTCCATCTGCGGTTGGCTTCACAGAGTCTAGGATGCCTGATGGCCACCGCGACTCCATTTGAAGCCATTATTCTTCAGCGTGGGCTTTAGTCAGGATTCCGTCTCAGGCCCGGGTCAGCAAAGCTGGTGTTTTGAAGTTCTCTTTAAAGAGACTGTGAGGACATAGATCGTTGTTTTTCTGGCTTTCTCGTGAAATGGACTGGTCTGGTGAGACAGTCTTGTTTCTTGGTGTTCTTTTATCTGATACTGAAAGGAAGATGAAGTTGAAAACATTTTAGGAGAAATACTAGCATCATTATGATCCTCATAAGCCTTAAATATGCATCGACCATTTCTCCTATAGAAAGCATCTTTTTTGGAAGAGGTAACTAGAGACACTGACTGCAACGATTTTAATGCATCTGCCTGATAGAGAAGTTGATCGAGTGGTAAAGATGTCAATTTAAGTATTCCTTAATAATGCAAGATTTAGAAGGCCTGTGTGCTTGCAGATCATTCTCTTCATGTTTTGTATTGTATATGTAATACCTATATAATAATCGTACATATGTATTGTGGCTATAATATATTTATATGTGTTATAATTGTGGGAGTTTGGGATCAGATTTGTGACAGGCAGTTCATTGTCTGTATATATCATACAACGTGTATGTTTAGTCCCAGCTCAGTCACTTTTTTCTAACAGTGCAGTCATGAGCAAGTTCTTGAGTTTCTTTCTTTCTTTATTTATTTATTGAGAGAGAGAGCGCGAGCGAGCACATGATCAGGGGAGCGACAGAAGAGAGAAAGGGAAACAGGATCCGAAGTAGGCTCTGGCTGACAGCAGAGAGCCCGATGCGGGGCTGGAATTCACAAACAGTAAGATCATGACCTGAGCAGAAGTCGGATGCTCAACTGACTGAGCCGCCCAGGCGCCCTCTTGAGAGTTTCTTTACCACGGTTTCTTCACCTGCCAAGTGTGAATGGTAATACTAGCCTTGGGTTTATGTGACATTCATGCGCATGTGCATATCCAAGACGGGAATTGTAGTAAAGCTGGCCTGATTGTGTTGTTATATGGGTTATTAATAGTACTAATACTTCCTAGAGTTGGATTCAGAATGTGAGTTCACGGAACAGCGCTGATCCACGTGAAAGCTTTCCTAGGCCATGCTGTTGCTCTTGGACAGACTCCTCATTGCTTTGGTTGTCTGGCTCCTACACTGACCACCCAGGCCCCTGGGCTGTCCAGCCCTGCTCTCCTTGGGCCCAGCAAGGAGCAAATGTTGAAAGGGCATCAAAGAAGGGGAACTTATATTACTTGGCTGCTCTCATTATTTCATTTCATTTTGAATGGAATACAATGAAGTGTGGCGTATCAGTGCTAAAACTGAGTTCCCTGCAATGCATGATTAAAAGTGAAGAATTGAAATAAACTAGACAGGTGATCTCACCGTGTTAACATTTGTCGTGTGCATCTTTCAGTCTGACCAGCACCTGCTCCCTTTTGCTCCAGAGAATTGCTCCTGACTCCTTTGTTGTGATTATCTGGGACTGCCAATCCAGGCTGCCTGCTCCCTGGCTACAGCGGTAGGCTGGGTACCCAGGCCTTGTCTGTCACGCTCCTCCGTTCCAGCCATGTGATCGGGCCAGCTCAGCAGATCCTCCCAGGACGTGTCCACAGATAGAGTGAAGGGGCCTTAATTTTCCGAGCGGTGGAGATAGAACAATGTGGCCTCCTTGTGTGGCCCAAAGGGCATCGAGTCAGAAGGAGACATGAGATTCTATTTTAGCAGCATAGAATCCCTGATCTGCCCTGTTTCCTGAAAATGACCGAAGGAAGTAGTTTGTTTATATTTGTTAATTAAGGATGGCAGGAAAGCAGCTGTCAGCAGTATAATACTGTAGTTAAGAGCCCAGCCAATTACTGTCTGTATGACCAGAGGAAAGTTAAATAACCTCTCTGTGCTTCAGTTTCTTCATTTGGGAATAGTGATAATACCCACTCCATAGGTTTGTTGTAAGAATTAAGTAAGCAAATATATTTAGAGATATCTGTATATATACACATACACATATGTATTTGTAGGGCATTATAAAAATATATACATATTTTTAAGATCCTTTTTATTTTAATCCAAAAGCTTTTAAAACAAAAAACCTAGTAAGGGCATGATCTTGGACAGCCTTTCTCAAAGAAGACAAACTGATAACCAACAGGTATTAAACTTTAAAAATTGAATATATCTTGAAAATTAAATGGGGAAGAATTGCATTTTATTTTGCAAAAAGATTGTGCCTAACCCTTTTAGGCACAAATTTACGTATACATTTATCTATAGCAGTTTGAGAGTATCAGTATGTTTGACTTGGAGTGTTGGTTTATTGTCGATTGACAAAAAACCCGACTCAAATAGTTTGAGGAAGGAAAAAGAGAATTCATCAAGAGGAGGCTGTGGTGGTCTAGAATCAGAGGAAGGCATGGGGGCAAAACGGAACTTGGAGAGATCCACTTTAAATAGCTTCTGTCCAGAAACCACTGTGGGTGATGTTTGGCCTAGTAGCCACATCCAGTGCCATTTCATGTTCTGTGATGTCTGTTTACCAGTTTGTGAAATCAGAATATATGGAAACCGTTGCCTTCGTGGTAACTGTGGCCCATGTAGAACGTACACAGACCTGGCCTCGTGGAAATTTTAGTGGGTATCACTCCTTCTGTATATCCCTGCTGGCTTGACCTGTGATGCTTTTGAGATTGGGTCCTTGTTCTTTCAGTCTTGAAATACAGTCTGTGTAATGTGATTTGTGGTGCACTGAAGTAAAATGGAAAACTTGTCTATTGTGTCTACGGCTTTGCTTTGTTATGTTTCATTGTTTACTATTTGGCTTCTCGTGGGATGACTTTTAGGAGCGATGTTAGTTTTTCATGGTTTCAAATCACTGAATGTAGACGTGGGTCAGAAACCAGGGGAATAGATGTGTTCTAAAGGCTTTGAACTCTAATGACATTTTATGGTGAGCAGGCTGATGAAAGCACTTACGTGTTTTTGAAGTCGAGCACAAAACAATGAAACCTACAGCCTCGAAAAGAGAGTCTATCGAGTATGACTTGCATGAAAAATACCTTTTATCCAGATCACCATTTACGTCCACAGATATTACATTGTTTGTGTTATTATACTGTAACTATAAACTTCTGTTTGGTATTGAAAGGAGTAAATGTTTCTGTTTATTGAAAGGAGTAAATGTTTCTGTTCTACAAAGATAACTCTTTTAGTTACGGTCAACAACCTCCTGAGATGCATTGTTTGATAATGTTGTGTTCTTGCTACAAGTTAAATTTTTGTTTATATCGTATATGATGTTTAAGGCTTTTAATAGCTGATGTTGAGACTAGGTGTCAATATTTCAACATCCTGTGACTAAGGTAATCACAGTGATATTGAGTGCCAGCTGAATTGTTTATACTCATCCACTTATTCACCAAATTTTTTCATGAGAACCTATTATATGCCGTGCACTTTACTACTTAGTGGTGAGCAAAAACCAGAAAATTTCTGCCCACATGGAGCTTATATTCTAGTCAGATTTTCTGCTATCTCCTCTTAGCCTGCAAAATCCTTGTTAGGTAGGTATTATGCCCAGTCTCTAAGTTCTGAGTGCAGGTTTGAGCTTTAAACTCTTTGAACCTGGGAGGTGAGGGAGGGAGGCATGGGTGACATTACCTGGAAGAGAAATAATACAAAAGCTAATTAGTGTCGCATTTTCTCATTATGTTCCCCTAAGTGATGAATGTCAATAAGTGTTATTCTGTGTAACACAGATGGGGAGAAACTAGTTTAAAGTGTTACTGTTTTATTATTTAAAAAAAATTTTTTAATGTTTATTTTTGAGAGAGCGAGAGAGAAGGAGGGAGGGAGGAAGAGGAAGAGGGGAGGGACAGAGAGAAAGGGAGACACAGAATCCGAAGCAGGCTGCAGACTCCGAGCTGTCAGCACAGAGCCTGCTACGGGGCTCGAACTCACAAACCATGAGATCATGACCCGAGCTGAAGCCAGACGCTTAATCGGCTGAGCCACCCAGGCGTCCCTCTGTTTTATTATTAATCAGATTTCACATATTAGTTTTTAGATATTTTTTCTTCAAATAGGATTTTTACCATGGAAACGTTGGGTTTAAATTCCTGGAAAATATTTGAAGTGAATTTATCTTTAATTTTTTTATTTGATTGGCAGTGACCTTCATAACTAATATTCATACGGAAGATAGATGATTATACTTTGGCCTTTCCTAGCCAGGAGATTTTTAACTCCTGGGGAGTTGCTTAACCATCCCGACCTCGCTCCCTTCCTTTCTCATAAGAGGCAGGCAGCTTAATTGTCTCTCCTAGATTAATAGTCTGTGACTCAGAAACATGTCCAACTGACACAACTCAGAGATAAATCTGTCAACCTAGTTGATTTGACCTTGATTATTCTTTCCATGACTTGAAGCCTGTTTCTTCTGGGGGCATGTCTGGTTTGACACCCTTGAAATGTTGTCAGTTACCGTGTCTTGCCGTTAGTTGGTATGTCGTGAAGCCCAAACAGTGAAGGCGGAGATGCGGCCACAGGTCGTGGCAAAGGCCCTTGACTCGCCTCGGAAGACCGAGAAGTCTCCTTGCGGAGCAGCACTCGCCACTTTGATCCACGCGGATGTTCTGGGTTTTGGTTGTCCTCACCAGCGTTTGCATTGCTGTGGACAAGGAGGATATTCGTCATTTTAGTGATTTCCATTAAGATTGACCAGTGTACAGCTTGTGGGGTGACCAGCTACTGGAGGAAAAGTTATTCCTCAGCTAAATCCACCTCAAAGATGGAGGGAAGGCGTAAAGGCTTTCTATGGGGAAACAAAGCCTGTGTGTTGGATGGACCTCCCAGCTGAAAATGAAGAAGATCCTACCTTCACCTCTGGCAGAGGTCCTACGGTGACTCAGTGAGGAGACCTTGCAAAGGTGTCTTCAGAGCCCAGTTCATGACTCCAGGGGTGGGGGACACCGAGCTGGTGGCTTCAGCACTGTCTTTTAGGAAAGGCATCCAACAGTTCCATAGGAACTGACCTTTGCTATTAAAACCTACTTGGGGGCACCTGGGTGGCTCAGTGGGTTAAGCATCCGACTTTGGCTCAGGTCACGATCTCACGACAGTTCGTGAGTTCGAGCCCCGCGTCGGGCTCTGTGCCGACAGCTCGGAGCCTGGAGCCTGGAGCCTGCTTCGGATTCTGTGTCTCCCTCTCTCCTGCCCCTCGTCTGCTTGCACGTGCTCTCTTTGTCTCGAAGATAAATAAATATTGGGAAAAGAAAAGCATAAAACCTATTTGGCACTTTGTTTGTTGAGGCCTAGCAGTTCTTGGTTACAGGCGATGGCTAAGTGACTATTTGCCTGAGGAGTTTGGAAAAGGAGAAAAATGAGAGACGAGATGAACACATCAGAAGTAATTGAGGGGTTGGGTGGGCAGAAAAACAAGAGGGTTTCGTCGTCATCGATCTCCCCCTTCCTTTACTGGAAGTGGTGAGGAGCAGTTTGACAGGCTGGGAGGACATCCTCGCACGTGTCTGCACCTGTACGGGGCGGAAGAGCGGGCCCGCGCCGCGTGGACCGTGTTCGCTGGGAACGTGATGTGTGCTTTCACCGCAGAACAACTGTTGAGGATTTGTTGTCGTTTCGGTCATGTTTTCTTCTCCTCAAAGCTTCGCGTGGGTCGTTTTCCCTGCAATTTTTCTCTCTTATCAACCCTATAATTTTATTGTAATAATTCACTGTGGGATGTCACTTGACACACAGCCGAGCCGACGTCTTTGCGGAGCATAACAGATTGCCTGCTAATTTGCCAAACAAACGGGTTCAGACACTTCTTCGTGAGCTGCCGCTTATTCTCTGAAACTTCTGAGATCCTCGTACCAAAAGAAAAAGTTGGAATCGTCCCATTCGGATACTCCTTTTTGTCTTCAAATACGTGTCCACGTAGAAGGACGTTTGTTGTGCCATCATCCCTCAGTTGAGAGCACAGGGAAACCCTAAACGACAGGGGGAAGCCAGTTGCCTGAGTGTTTACATCCCTACAGTGGCCACTGGTCGCTGTTAAACATTAGGGGATAGTCTCATCCATCTAGTACGGAAACTGTTAAGAAATCGTATTCACGCTACGCTGCTTATTCGTTAGTTCATTCCGCAAATATTTTCCGAGTGCCCGCCGTTGAGTGCCAGGCATCATTCTGAGAACTGAAGGTAGAGCAGTGAACGAGCCAATGCAAGTCCTCGCTGTCCCGGCGGTTGCACTGTAGCGGCGAGAAACCAGAGAAACCATACGTAAACGATACGCTAACACAGAATGTGCGAGGTCTGAGAAGTGTCACGGAGCCAACAAAGCCGGGAAGAGGAATCGGAAGGGCAGGTTGAAATTCTGGAGAGCTTTAGGGGAGGCGCTGCATGGGAGCCGAGCCCTGGAGGGGGCGGAGGGGAGGCCATGGGTGCCTGTCTGTGGGAGGAGCACTCCAGCCTAGGGTGTGAGGTGGAGATGGGCCTGGCGGCTTTAGTTGCTCCAAGGACGCAAATATGGCCGGAACGGAGAGAGGGAGAGTAATAAGGTGGGAGGTCAGGGAAGAAATGGGGCCACGCGCGGCACAGCTTTGGCTTCCCCCTAGTGCGATGAGAAATGTTTGGGGGCTTCTGAGCAGAGCGGTCCCCTGACCTGAGCTTCGACCCAACCTTCTGTCTTAAGACACGAGCTCTAGGGGCGCCTGGGTGGCTCAGTCGGTTAAGCGTCCGACTTCGGCTCGGGTCATGATCTCACAGTTCGTGGGTTCGAGCCCCGCATCAGGTTCTGTGCTGACAGCTCAGAGCCTGGAGCCTGTTTCATATTCTGTGTCTCCCTCTCTCTCTCTCTGACCCACCCCTGTTCATGCTCTGTCTCTCTCTGTCTCAAAAATCAATAAACGTTAAAAAAAAAAAAATTTAAAGACATGAACTCTAGAAGATGTGTAAAGAATCGATTCTGTGGGGAAGAGAAAGAAGGCCAGAGAGAACAGTTAGTTCAGTACAGTGATCCAGGAGAAGGAGACGCTGTCTAGAGCCATGAGACTGGTTAAGCTCTTCGAAGACTGAGTGTAGGTAGAGAAGAGCAGAGCTCTAAGGACTGAGCCCTGTCGTACTCCGGTGTCTACAGACCCAAGAGCAGTTGGGTAGGGGGAAAACCAGGAGCCTGGTGTCGGGAGTCCTAAAGGAGAAAGCGTTTGAAGGGGGAGATGGTGCCTGTGCCCTGTGTTGCTGATAGAAAAAGCAGGGTGTGGAGCCGTGTCTAGAAGATGTTTGCCTTTTGTTTAAAACGGGAGAGCTGGGAGACATCTTTGTGCTTGACAACTGAGTATCTGGTGGGGGGGCGGTACTCAAAAACCTTGACCTTGTGTCCTCCTTAGAGGCACAGTGGGGCTCCAGTAAGGTGAGAGGGAGACTTTGAGTTTAAAAATCACAGGAGCGGCGCCTGGGTAGCTCAGTCGGTTAAGCCTCCGACTTCGGCTCAGGTCACGATCTCACGGTCCGTGAGTTCGAGCCCTGCTTCGGGCTCTGTGCTGACAGCTCAGAGCCTGGGGCCTGTTTCAGATTCTGTGTCTCCCTCTCTCTGACCCTCCCCCATTCATGGTCTGTCTCTCTGTCTCAAAAATAAATAAACGTTAAAAAAAAATTTTTTTAAATCACAGGAAAGTGGGTGATGGGCATTGAGGAGGGCACCTGCTGGGATGAGCACTGGGTGTTGTACGGAGACTAATTTGACAATACATTTCCTATTAAAGAAAGAAAAATCAGTTAATTTGGGGGTGCATATAAGCTGTTTCTAATTTCTAATTCTTCAAAACATTTAAGCTGAGAGCAACTACCACGTGTCCCTTCTTTTTTCTTTCCTTGGCACTTTGAGCAGATCTTCCTGTGGGACCATGACAGGCTCTCACCCGGTCAGACTCTCAGATCGTACTTGGTGCATGCTCTTCATCCATTCACGCGCTCACAAACATTGAGCGCTTAATTGTGCCAGGGATTGCTTGAAATGTTGGGCGACAGAACCGTGAACCAAACAGACAAAATGATACTGCTGGTCTTTGATACCCAGCCCTCTTCCCTCACAACTAATCCCTGCTTGATTTATGGAGCCATATGGATCTTAGAGATTCTAGTAAAATATTGTTCATATGCATCTGGCTTAAGACTCTTCCAGCTTAAGGCTTCCTTGAAGCCTAACTCTAATTTATGACACTGTTTCTGTGAAAAACAGGATTGTTGGCTCTCGACAACCATTTTACAAGTAGCATTTTAGAAATAATTAATTGGCAAGTGGGACCTCCCCTTACCCTACTTTAGCCATTCTGATCAGCAGCTTTTGTGCAATAATCAACCCTTGGTTACCTCTGCTGATAGAAATATGTAGCAAATAGTATACATCTTACTGCCGAGTTAAAAGAAATCAAATCTGTCTCACTAATTGTTTTGCTTAGGTCAGTCTTAAAATGAGTTTACGTTCGTCAAATCAGCTGATACCCAGGACAATAATCTAGCTACACGCAGTGAAGTGGAAACTTTGGAAGTTCATGGTGTTGAGCGTTTTTGGTTTAAGGAGTCCCGGGCGGGGTGAAAGGAACAGTGACCCATTATTTCCATCAGAGATGGTTTTAAAGCCCTATTTTGATTCTGGAAGAAGTAAGCCAGTTTATTGGGAAATTCACCGGGGAAATAACTGACAGTGTCAGGAACCAGCATGGACATGCTAGTCCCCTGTTGACCATGTGATTTCTGGCTGGAGAAATTCTCTCTCTCGTCAATAGAATGAGTAAGAGGAACAAGAATTCCCAGATGCTTGCTTCATATAACAGAGGGCGCAGGGAGTCCTCGGGCGGGAGAGCTGGTCTTCACATCCATTCCTTAAATATTTCCCTAAAGTATCCTCTTAATTTTGTGTTAACCGTGGCATTTCAAAACCCACAAAACAGATGAGCCCTTGGTCTTCGTCGCTATCCTGTGCTTTCAAGTAGCAGAACGTGTTAGTTCCCAGAGGAGGCCCGGTGTCCGTTGTGTGGGAGGAACACGTGCGTAGGTTGTGTGAGCATCCACCCCGGACTGGGGCGCTGAGTGTGGTCCGCAGACCAAAGGCATCTGTAGCTTCTGGAACGTTTGTCAGTAAACACCATCTTACCATCCCAAGGAGCCTGTTCCAGTTATTAGCTCCGGAGGGATCTGACTTCTTATGGGCCCTTGAGGGTTGGTTGATTATAACAGTCATTGTTTTGGTCCGAGAAATGGGTTTCCTGAGGTTGAGGACGACCGCTCCCTGCAAACGCAGCAGGTCCTTCTCTGTAGAGAAAATCTGCTTCTGTACATTTGTTTCTTGTGAGTACCGAGACCAGAATCAGAGGGGCGGAGGACGGGGCTGTGTGTTTTGAAAATGGTTTCATTTTCTTAAAAATCAGACTCCTTTTTGTCTCACAGACTGACTCCAATTTGAAGCGTGCTTCCTCTTTGACTTTTTCACTTGCCCCTGTCTCGGACTTGTACTCTCTTTGCGGGCACTGTTGGCCTTAAGGATTTTTGAAATGGTGAGATTTTTGATGCTCTCTCCTAGTTCCTTCTTGCCACACCGTTTTGGTTAATCCTGCTGATGGTGCCTGGAAAGGAGAATTACGTAAAAAGCTGGGCGAGCTGCTGTAACTGGTTCAGTACTGATGTTCTCTGCAGCTTTGAATTAGGAAGTTTCTAGTATCATTTTGAACTTCCCATTTTTTTATGCTTAGTCTCAATTTTCCTACTCATGTAGTTGGCTCAAGAGTTCATTCTAAAGCAAACCTCGCCTGTAGAACAGACCTATTCGTTGCAAACAATTCACATTTGCTCCCCAAGCTGAATGCTGAACAGTGGTATTCCAGTGGTACCATCTCGAAGAGGACTTTTTAGGGAATGCTGTAAAGCAAAACATTCTCAGTTCCACCCAGCAGTGTATGCTGCGGCAGCTGGAAAGTCTAATTATAGGCTGGGAAGTCCCTTAGGAATTACAGAAAGTGTTAGCAGAAGGACTGCGTGTAAATGACAGCTGTTTGCCTTGGGCACCCGGGAGCCAGAGTGCATATAGACTAGATACAGTGTCCTGTCCAGCATCTGTTGGCTTGAGACACTTGCGAAAATCACCCTACTTAGTGTTAGTAATAATAAATTGATGGTCAATCACCGTAATCGTGTTGGCTTAAAAAGCCCTGTGAGGAAGAGAACGCACACCTTCCTTGTGTAGGTCAGAATTGTGTGTCTGAGAATCTGACTCTTCGGTTCATGTAGACTTAAAGATAGCACAGAAATTAAATGTGATATACCTGTAATTTGGAATAGCAGACTATGTATGGGTGCAGCTGGGCCCTGTCTACACTAATGGATGCTAGGACCAAGGAAATCCCACCTCCCTGTCAGAAACATATGGCATGAGAAATATTCCGTCTGTTTAAAAAAAAAAAAAAAACAAACCCTCAAGCACCAAAGTAATACCAAGAAAGTGCTAATGATTCCTCTGAATATACTTCTCAGATAGCATTTTTTGTAAGTTCATTTGAAAATCTATGCTTTCAAACTGAGGGTTGATGGGGGGAGGGGAAAGTGGGTGATGGGCATCGAGGAGGGCACCTGTTGGGATGAGCACTGGCTGTTGTATGGAAACCAGTTTGATAATACATTTCATATAAAAAATGAAAATATATGGTTTCTTTATAACTTTCATTAATGTTTTGACATTTCTTGATAAAATACATTATGTATTTTATTACCACATACATTAATAGTATTCAATGCAAATAAACTAACTTTGTGTACTTGTCTTTGAAAGAGAAGAAAATGACACTGAAAATGAAAAATAATTATTTACAGGTGGGCGGTAATGCTTATGTGTAAATGGAGGAAGAAAATGTATTTCAAGAGTAATCATATTACCTGTATTTTCACCACTCACACAGTACAATGTCTTATTTTGGTTGTATTTTCAAATTTTTTTTTTAACGTTTATTTATTTTTGAGACAGAGAGAGACAAAGCATGAACAGGGGAGGGTCAGAGAGAGGGAGACACAGAATCTGAAACAGGCTCCGGGCTCTGAGCTGTCAGCACAGAGCCTGACGCGGGGCTCGAACTCACGGACCGCGAGATCATGACCTGAGCTGAAGTCGGCCGCTTAACCGACTGAGCCACCCAGGCACCCCCTTTTTGGTTGTATTTTCAAATTCCTCTTCTAAAGAGTGCAAGAACGTGTATGCTATTTGTGATTGGCATCAGATACAAAAATGTATGTCAACTTTTTTTGTTGTTGCTCTATCCTGTAAAGGGAAAATGAACCTCGCACCATAATCAATGGTGAGGATTATACTGTATTAACAGCTGTTCTGGCATTCTGTTTCAGTTAGGTTGGGGCCGGAAGGAAGAATTGCTCCATACTGAAATAATCATTGCATAAGGGTTGATGTCAGCTATGTTGCTGTTGAGAGTTGTAATTTAATACAGAAGATATACTAAGGAAAATGCTCATTTTCTTCTACTTTTGTAACCTTATAATTATGCTTTTGCCTCTGTATTAACCAAGCCAAAGTCTTACTGAAGTGAATTTCAAGTTGAAAATGCAACTTTAGCGTTATCATTTTAATCATCAGCTTTCTGTTAGGAAATACATTTGACATGATTTTCTACACTGGATAAGCCGTTATTCCTGTAAGTCACTATATCCTGTACACTTTGGGTTTAGGAATCTGAATATATGGTAAATAATGGCTAATGTTTGAGTACTTAATAAGTATTTATATGTGTCAGACTGTAAATTAAATGAATTCTCTCATTTGATCTTCAACCTGGTAACAGGCCTCGGAAGTTAAGTAACTTACACAAAGTTACACAGCTCATTAACTGTGGAGCCAGTTGAACTCAAGCTCTGATTCCTACGTAGGGTTTATGCTCTTACTGTCTCTGTTGTACCATGTCTCTAGTAGAGGGAGACCAGTGAATGGTGTGAGCAGTTTCCTGACATGGCCACAGAAGAGATACCCCGTAAATATTTAAATGAGAGAAAAGTCTGTCCGGTTTTTAGGTTGCCACCTTCAATTTAATCTGGTCATCCTCCCCTTTTCTTTTTTCTAGGTCTTTCAAATGCAGCACAGACTTACTGGGGTCTCTCTTCTCATTAAATTAGATATGTGGCCTTCTCCAGTTCAGCCCATTAGGATAGGTGAGATGATGCTGCCATAACCACCCCAGATCTCTGTGGCTTAAAATAGCAGAGATTCACTTCTTGCTTGAGCTTTATGTGCCTAGGACAAGGAGAACCCAGAAATACTTGGGAGAGACCGCTGTTAACTACCTCAATCACTAGGCATGTTTCCTGATCAGGAGAACTTCCTACACCATCCTGCAATGCCCAGGCACCCTGCTTAGTGCCCTTTACCCTGACCCGCTGCCTTCAGTGGATCCCCTCTCTGTGGAATGCACTCTTGTCCCCTTGCTGGTGGCTCCAGCATTCTTATATAGATGGGACTTAGCCAGGTAGGCTATTGGGAATGGGAACCTGGAGGATCTGTCTGGCACCTGCATTTGCCCTTTTTAACTATGTTTTTGGCATGGGGGGAGGTGGTTTATGGTTTAATTTATAACTGATGGAGATAATGGGGAGCGCTGCAGTCCCCGTTCTCCCTGTCTTTCAGCCCCAGGTCTGCTCTCTAACTCATTGTCTCCCTTGTAGCCAGCCCCATGTGTATAAACTACCAGTCTGACCTCACCACTCCAAGTCCTAACCCCCCTGAATTGTCCTCCAGTGTTCCCACTGTGCATGGGGTTCCTTTTGTGATTAGATTCCTGCTTGCCTCATGAGCCTCAGCTCTATCTTACCATCCCCAGCCCCCTCCCCAAACTCAGACACTCTCTCTCCACCTTGCTATCTTCTTTGGGCCTCACATCTTTCTTTCTCTTGAAAGGAATTCCTGGTCTGCCAAGTCGAGGCTGAGTGCCCGGTCCCTATGTCTCCTAGCATCCAGGGCTTCCCCATGCCGTGGCATTTCTCAACTCTGTTTCAGAACTATTTGCTTGTCTGTGTTCTCTCTAGATTATGACATCTTTGAGGGTGGGAACGCATATTCATGTCTTTTTGTGCATCTTTCCATCCCTAGCATTAACACGCGGTGCTGTGTTGGTTGAAGGAACAACCAACATGGCTGTTCATAATAAAATCCACACTAATGGCTGTCTCATTCTTCTTCCAACCTGTACCTATTTTCTTATGTTGCTGAATTTGGCCATAAAGGAAGTTCGAACTCTACCTGACCTTGTCTTCTTGAAAGCTATTCTCATATATTGCTTTGTTCCTAAAACTTTCGGAATGATGTGGGTACAGATTATTGTTTATACATTTTTAATCTCTAGCAACGTGACCCTCCTGTGATTTTTCAGCCCCATCCCTGGCCTACATTTCTAGCCAGGAGGTGTTGTGTGTGTGTCTGGAAGGTCAGGATGTTGAGGACCCTTGGAAACCAAGCACTGGGAATCACCACTTTGATGATTACTCTAATCACACTCTAAAACATTACTCTCAATGTTTTATATGATAAATGTAGAAAAGAAACCAAAAAAAAAAAAAAAAAAAACCCTGCCATTTAGCATCATGAAATAGAGATTACATATTTGACCAAAACTTCTGTTGTTTGAATCACTGTGGAGAAAACAAAACAAAACACGTAAATCTGGGCCAAAGCCTAGTCTCCTCTCTTCCCATCTTTGAAGGAGCCTTTGACCACCTTTGCAAATAAGGGAACGTTGTGTGTATAGACAAAAAGCCATAGCTATTGAAAGAATGGGATTCAGATCCTTTTAACGTCTCTTTGTATCTTTTCTTCAGCTCTATTTTTCTAAGGAGATATTGGAAGGAAGTCAAAGTGATTCACTTGAATTGCACATATTCTTTTTCTCCTTCCTTACAATGGAAGTTCTAAAGCGTATCAAACTCAACAGTAGGTCCACGGCAGGCAAGATGGAGGCACATGGTTAATAATCCATTGTCGGCCTCTCTGGGTTTATTGGGAATGTAGGTCTTTGATCAACATAGATTATTTCCATTCTTTGTACTTTCCTTGTGGGACAGGTACCCCAAAACTTCTGGAATGCTGACTGGTTTTTCTTGACTAAAGGGACAACACACAAGTATGGTTACTTCAGACACTTTCTTTTTTGGGAAATTGATGCCTCCAATGAACTTTTGATTCCTCATGCATTTCTCTCCTAAATTAACAGGCAAATGGAACTAGCATTTAAGTAAAAAAAAATATATATATATATACTGTTATAAATTTAATAATTCTTAGATAAAATTTGAGGGTGATGGGGTAGACTTTAAATGAATCTAGTAGTTCTCTCTTATTCAGTATACATCTGTTGAAAAAATATGTGATCTATGTGCTAGGCACTGAAAAAGCTGAAAAAACGGCTTGCTCCCTGCTGAAGGAGACCCTGTTGTCCGTTTGGGTCCTAGGTATCACCGGGGCAGCGTGGCCTGTGTCCAAGAATGTGAGCACTGCCCCTGAGCACAGATGCTCTGTTGGAGCTCCCCAAATGCCGGGCGTTTGGTCTTGGCTTTAGTAAGGGATGCTCCACCTGGGTCCTTAAGAGAATTGCCACCTCTGGGCCCTCTTGTCCCCACGACTAAGTACGGTGTGTTGGACTACATGACATAAGGCAGGTTAGTAGACCAGCTATCCTACGGATGATAGAAGTTCTCTGGGTCCTCAATCCCAGCTTCATAACAAAATTATTCAGTACAGATGTAGTCCTATCACATTAATGGCTTTCCGGATGTGCAGAGGAGTTCTTTTTCAGAACTACAAGCCCTCAGGTATTATTTTAAAACTGATATTGCAATACTAGTTTTCCCTTTCTATGTCAAAATAACGCATCTGCAGAGTGGGGCGAATACTTGTGTTCTAGGAGTACACGTGCCTTCCGACCTGGGGCTAGGCTGGTGTTAGCTGTAAGTCACTCATTCCTGTGTACGCATTTATTTATTTTAAAGTTTTTATTCATTTTGAGAGAGTGTGCACACCCATGCACAAGCAGGGGGAGGGGCAGAGAGAGAGGGAGAGAGAGACTCTCGAGCAGGATCTGCGCTGTTAGCACAGAGCCGGATGCAGGGCTCCATCCCATGAACCATGAGATCATGACCTGAGCCAAAATCAAGATCGGATGCCCAATCAACTGAACCACCCAGATAGCTTTGTATTTAGGTATTTTAATAATTACAGTGTACAACACGTTCAGTGGTTAAAAAAAAAAAAGCCAAGTCAAAAGTGAAATATTAGAGCCTCACATCCTTAGGACTCAGCATATAGCATATAAATCTTATTGAATGATGGGTTAAATAAGTGAATGTTTATGAATCAAGGGTGATTATAAAGAGAAAGATCGAACAATTATCTTACGTAACAAAACAGAATAATAGAAAACAACAAAAATCCTACAGGAGAAATTTACTTACAGTGCTTTGGAAAAGAAGGCAAAGCAGAACAATTTGAGGATGATTCCAGTGTTTTTATGTGAGCTGGTATCTTGGGCTTAAGCATATCCGGTCAGAGGCCTACAGACTTAACTTTTTGATCTCTTTCGATTTAACCTTTTAGATTAGTGTGATTCTAAGGTAGCAAACCGTGAAATAGAAAGATTAATGTCTTCACTCTGGCTTAAATTTCCAACCGTTTCTTTCTTCCTACCACAGTTAAGTCTCTCCCCTCAGATCCCTGTTGTCCAAGGCAGCTGTCCCTGACTGATGGAGTCACCAGGAATGGGTGCTTTGGTGTGGCCCTTTAAGACTCAGTCCTGAACTCAAGGAAGTGTCACCAGGGGGCTGGTTTGGACCAGAAGAGGAGCTGAGCCCACCAGTGCTGCGGAGGCCAGCCTCTTTGGGGGATGGTCCTAATTGCCCTCCGGTTTATCTTCTCCTCTCAGAGTTAAAGCATCCTCTCAGGCAAATGCAAAACCAGTTTAAGTGTTCCTGAAGAGTTTCTCAGCATTACACAGCGTCTGATTATGAAAACTGTTGCTTTTATTACCTTCAAGTGCGTTTGCCTGACTGGCTCTGAAGTCTGGCCTCTTCTAGGTTGGTCTTTGTGACTCTCACAGGAGGGACTGCTCAGCACTCCAAGGCTGAGGGCATTGAGGAGAAGTCTCCAAATATCGTCTTTGTTCTCACAAGTAAACGCAGTATGCTTTTCTGTGTTCACATGTAATCTGTGCTTAACTGCCCTGGGTGTTGGCATCACAATTAAGTAATAAACAGATCAAGTAGCTCTGATTCGGATTAGATGCTGTTATGTATAAGAAGCAGATACGTGGTGATGGGGAATAAACGGATATGCGGAGAAAACAGAAAAATGGCAACAGAAATGAATACTTTGCAAAAGTTTCAGAAGAAATGGAAGATAGTCCAGCGGGAGGTAGATCTTCTGTGTTGGATAATGTTAATATAAAAATTATACTGCGGTTTTAATTGTGGTCTTTTTTCCCCCATCACCAGGGGAGAACATAATTTAGAAAGTGGAGTATGTTGGGTTCTTTTTTTTTTTTTTTTTTCCATTCCTTTGTTTTAGCATGCCTTTTGGAAGCTAAATGAAGAAGAGGAAATATTTATAGGATCAGATAAGGATTCAGCTGTAGTGATTATGACTTTATAGTTGTGGCTCCTTGATGCCCAGAAAATTTATTTTCATCATCTTCCTGGCTAACCAAGGGCGTCATTGTTCCATGTAACCTTTGTCTGAACTCTTTTTCCTTATCTCCCTCTTGAGAGAGCCCTGGAATAAGATCATTATCACACAAGCTCTGATTTTCAACAGAGTTCACGGAAGCACGTTACTGGTAAGCAGCAAGTCCATGGACTTGATGGATGCTGCTGTGAGTTTTCTGACAGAGTGGCAGGAGGGTTCAACCTTCCCTTTAATTTGCTTTATTAAATGTGATTATATTCACACTGGCAGCCCTTAAGGCCTATAGAGCTCTAAAGGAGGCGATAATATTTCATAAGCTTTAGGAACTTGGCCCAAGTCATCATTGGATTTTCACATAACGTTCATTTTCCCCCCTCACTAACATTAGAATAAATTCTAGCCCGGAGATAGGAGAGGACTTGCTCCACTGGTTTAAAATTAATCCCGGTCCATTTCTTGAAGGCCTCCGATGCGTGTTGTACTCTATTAAACGCTACCCTACGTGCGTGATTTTACTTAATTCTCAGCTATTGTAAGAGGTATTTTATCTGCACTTTACCCTTGATAAAAATCTATTTTCAGAGAGTTTGAGTAACTTCAATTCACAAAGCTGCTAAGTGGCAGTGAAAGTTTGAACATGGCCTGTTAGATTTTAACACTTTGTGGGAGATTGGTGACTTTTACCAGCTGGAAAAAGTGGTTGGTTAATGGCTCTTCTTAATGTCTCTTATAATGTCTTTTAAAAAAATGTCCTTTTGCCATTTACCGTTAATCCCCTTTGAAAGAGAACAGTCTTGGGCCAAACTGTCAATGCTAAATATTAGCTAGATCGGTTATCTTAGGCCGCTTGGAGCTTCCACTGATGTTTTCCATGTCCCTTGGTTGCTCTGTTACTTGACAAGCTTGGACAGGCCTTAGCAGAGCCTCCTCATACGGGGGACACTGTAAGGGACGTCAGGGTCAGGACAGGGCATGGATGGGGCATTCTTTGAAGTGCCTTTCTGAGTTTGACTTGACGCGGAATGGAGTCCTCCTCTTTTAGGTAAATGTGGAGCAGGTGCGTTGTACGCGAAATCAGGGGTAAGTTATTAGTGTATAAGTACTTCTAATTCTGGCCACTCCCAAGGTGTGCTTGAGGCTTGGCTTTATTCAGCCCACCAGCCAAACTGCCCTGCAGATCCCATGCATTTGAGGGCCAGCCGTAGCCGTGGTTGTGAGGAGAATGGATTCCAGAAGTTCTTAAGGCCCAGGATCTGGAGACCCTAATGCTGTCCGCTTCATTCTGGACAAGCCCTAAAGGAGTCCACCCCAGTCAAGGAAGCGTCTGTGACTGCAGTGTGTCTGGAGGATCGGGCACTAATGGGCTGATTTCCCAGGTATCAGCACTAGAGATCACAGCGACTGCTTTCCCTGGTCAAGGACCTGCATGTGCCTTTCTCTCCTAGTGGACCGAGCCCTCTGGACTTTTGTCCTGTCTGCTGTCCTATTGAAGAATAGTCCACATTGGGCAATGTCTCCAGAGCATTCCAGGGAATTAATAAGGGAAACAATAATAACAGTAATAATTAAGAGCTGTAGTTTATCAGGGGTCTGCTACGTGCCAGATGTTTTATATACATCATCTCCAGTCCTCAAAGCAGCCTTCTGGGGTAAGATGTTAACTCATTTAAAGACCAAAAAAAAAAAAAAGCTTAGATTTGCAAGGTCGCACTGTTCATTTACTAGGCCGTAGAGCTAGAATTCCAGCCCATGCTTGTCTGACATCAGCACCCAAGCTCCTTTCACTAGGCCACAGTGTCTTTGTGTTAAAAATGATTCTAGGAATTTGAACAAACATGTTGATTGTAGTGCCATTTTGCCTGGAATAACTAACAGCACAATTTCAAATAGCGTTTCAGGAATTCAGCAGATGGGTGTCCTAATTCAGTAAGCATCATCTAACGAGTGCCCGTTAAGTGCCTGACATTCACTGTTCAAGGGCCTGCACACCCGAAGCTGAGTCCATACGTTCGACAAATATGCACTGAGCACCTACTGTATGCCAGCCACTCTTCTACACGATGGGGTTGCTGGGGCTTGGAGCTTCCAAGGAGGAGGCAGAGAAAAATAAGTAAGTGAAATAGTTCATAGGTTAGAGATGTGTTGTAGGAGAAGAGCAGGGAAGGAGGGTAGGTAGTGGAGGAGGTTACCAGGGATGCCTCACTGAGGTGGTGAATTTGAGCAAAGACTTTGATGAGGTGGGGGAATGAGCCAGGGGAGGACATTCCAGCTGGAATCGCAGGTCCTAGAGGGGAGGGTCCCGCTATTTCAGAGATGTGATGGAGAGGTATACCCGCTCAGAGCAGGTAAGTGGGAGAGAAGAAGATGAGTAAGCATTTGTGGATCATTTTTTAGGTGGGATAAAATGACTCTACATGAAATGGGGAGTCATGGAAGGATTTGGGGTGGAGAAGTGACACGATTTGCTTTATATTCCACAAGGATCAGCCTGGCTATTGTATGGAAAACACTACAGAGCGTGCAAGGGCAGCGGTAGGGAGACTAGTTAGGAGGATAATGGAGTAACTGGCAAGCCAAGATGGTGGGCTGGATGGAGCGCCAGTGGTGGAGGTGAAGGTGAGGTGTGCCATGAGGGGTGCAGTGGCCACACTTGGATCTGTTTTGAAGGTAGAGCCACGTGATCTACTGAAAGGACTGAATGTGGGCATTTTTGTTGGTTTTTTTGTGATTGTATTTTCTTTGGCCTGAGACTTCTTGAAAGATGGCGGACTGGCCCGTGGGGTAAGAACGGGGGGACGACATGATTTGGGGGAGAAAACTCAGGAGTTTACTCCTGGACACCTTAGGTTTGAGAGAGACTTCTAGTACAGAGAGTAAAAACCATTCCTTGCCTTAAAAAAAAAAAAAAAAAAAAACGTGTCTAGTAGCAGACTCTCAGAAGAAGCAAATGTTGCTACAAATACGGTGAGATCCACATAATGGTAGGAACGTGCACAAGCGCAGTGGTCGCCCCGCCGAGACTGTTTCCAGGGAGGCGGCAACTCAGCATCCGAACTGGAGGTGGGGTCAGGGCCAAGTTTTGAAGCATAAGGTTCAGCAGTGCTCAGGGAAAGTGGGTGGGCTGGAAGCTTCTAGGGGGGGCAACACATTCGGCCTGGAGCTCTTGAAGAACGACATGCTATTTAGTAGGTCACAATTACTAAAGCTCATGTTGTGAGGATAAAAGTAAAGCTTGAGGGTCAGGAAGGCTTAGGATGTGGCTGCCCTTAGTGTTGAGTCAGGGAGAAGAAAGGGATGGGGAGCTATTGAAAATATTGCATAGAAAGAAATAGCTTCTCAATTCCAAACTTGTCAAGAATCCAGCTAGGGACAAATATCGGTAGAAAACAATAGCAAGTAGGTTATAATTTGCCTTTATTTTGTTACTCTGTTATACTTTTTTTCTTTTCATAACTAGTGTTTCTCAAGCTATAAAAATGCTAGGTTCCTAGTTCTTAGTTGGGGTAACAGACTGAATTTGGTGAGAAGTGCTTGAAATGTCCTTGGACCCCCTGGCCACTCCACTCCCACGCTGATACTCAGGGGAAAGCTCAACAGGGCTGCTAGGATGAAAAGAACATAATCAAGATGTTATCAGAAAAGGGTATGACAGGGGCGCCTGGGTGGCTCAGTCACGTAGTTAAGCTTCTGACTTTGGCTCAGGGCACGATCTCATGGTTCATGAGTTCGAGCCCTGCGTTGGGCTCTGTGCTGACCGCTCAGAGCCTGGAGCCTGCTTCAGATTCTGTGTCTCCCTCTCTCTCTACCCCTCCCCTACCTACGCATGCGTGTGCTATCTCTCTCTCTCTGTTACTACTAAATATTCTGTTGGGAAAGAGACTGAGCATGACTGAGACACAAGAATATATCTATTTTGGAGTGTAGCTTATAATGAGTGTTACAGATTGTTAAAATGAAGTTCTTAAAATGCAAAAACATACACTCTGCATGCACCTTTTGCATAAACCAAAAAAAAAAAATGTATACATCTGTGAAAGGCACAAAGCAGCAAGACTGCTGACTCAATTTGGTGGCAATAATCAGAAGAAGGACAAATGGATATAGCCTTGACTGGGGCCAGTGATTTGTTATCTACTTGTCATTTCTGTCTCCAAATGCAGTGGATCCAAACAAAGCTTTGGGACTTGTAATTTCCTTATAGAGCAGTGGTTAGCAAACTTTAGTGTAAGAATCCCCTGGGTGTTCATTAAAAGTGTAGAAATGCTGTCCTGCTGTTCTCCATCCAGCCTGTATTCTAGAATCCCAGCGTAGCTTTTAAAAATTACCTACGCCTGCGACCTGCCACCTGGTTGAATTGGTGGGGGTGGAGCCCAAGGCATCTGAGGCCAGAGGTTCCCCACACCTGCAGCTAGGTCAGGAGACTATGCAGTTTTTCCAGAGCCCCAGGGGATCCGATCCGAGTGGCCTATGACTATCGGTCTCTGTAACCTTAAAGCTTCAACTGGTTTGCTCTATCTGCTGAATGGTGGCACCAAGTTATATGTAGAGGAATAATAGGTGTATTTCAGAAGTATGAAAACATTTTATTAGAATCCTTTTTTTCCCCCCCCTGTAAACAAATTAAGTTAAAACGTGGGAAATTCACCTAGCTGAAAGAGTATTTTAAAGGATAAATAGGTCTAGGTGCGCCCAGGTGGCTCAGTTGGTTGAGCATCTGACTTCAGCTCAGGTCATGATCCCACAATCTGTGAGTTCAAGCCCCTTTTCAGGCCCTGTGCTGACAGCTCAGAGCCTGGAACCTGCTTCAGAGTCTATGTTTCTCATTCTCTCTGCCCCTCCCCACCTGTGCTCTGTCTGTCTGTCTGTCTCTCTCTCAAAAAATAAACTTTAAAAAATTTCTTAAAAAATAAAGAAGTGACAAATATGTCTTTATGAAGAGAGATTTGGTAGATTTGTTTTCTTCTGCGTATGAAAGTCCTACTTTTATAGAAAATCTGAAAAAGACAGGGATTCAACCCTCCATAAATGATCACTCTTATTATTTTGGTCTATCACGTAAATTTTGTCTTCTCGTGGGGAGTCTGGATGTTGAATCCACAGCCTCTCCAGAGTCCTTCCCTCTCCAACTGTACAGCCACGATTGGTTGTCACCCACCTCCTCCGTGAGGAAGAATGGCCTCCCTGCTCTCAGGGAGTAGTTTAATCTGTCCTCCTCTGTCCCTCCTAGATTAGAAACACCAGTGGGAGTCCAGGAGACTCCTTTGCCCTGAATGTGTAGGACCCTTTTCATTAAGGATAGAGTTCCCCTGGGGCGCCTGGGTGGCTTGGTCGGTTAAGTGTCTGACTTCAGCTCAGGTTATGATCTCATGGTCCATGAGTTCGAGCCCCGCGTGGGGCTCTGTGCTGACAGCTCAGAGCCTGGAGCCTGTTTCAGATTCTGTGTCTCCCTCTCTCTGACCCTCCCCCGTTCATGCTCTGTCTCTCTCTGTCTCAAAAATAAATAAACGTTAAAAAAAAAAAAAAAAAAAGATAGAGTTCCCCTGGTAAACGTGTCAGGACCTACATTTATCCTCTCTTCTTATTGGTCCCAATTTTGCTTTGCAACTTTTCCTTCTCTTCTGCAACTGACGAGTTTGAGGGAGCAGACCCTCTTTCCCTGGCCGTTTGAAGACCCCTCTCAACAAAAGAATTTGAAGCAAGGCATCTTTACAGATAAAGTTTTCACCTAGACAGATTTATTTTGCTTCCATTTTAAATGGACAGGTTGAAGGGTTTAAAATGAATTTCATTGTGAAAAGTTTAGTATTTAAAAAAATTATCAACATAGGAAGTGAAGCAGGTGTTGCTGTAATTAAACCTTAAAAAAAAAAAACCTAGACCATGAAGAACCTATAAAACATTTCTTAAGATGAACTGCCTTTCAGCCTTTCAGTTTT
This sequence comes from Panthera uncia, assembly GCF_023721935.1. Lineage (NCBI taxonomy): Eukaryota > Metazoa > Chordata > Mammalia > Carnivora > Felidae > Panthera > Panthera uncia. The sequence goes on along the minus strand of NW_026057586.1, from coordinate 54,984,499 downwards.
TCTTCAAATTTATTTTTGTCTGTAGGGTTTTAAGTTAATCCCCACTGAGCTGGAAATATGTGGATTTAAAAATTGAAAGAGCTGTTTATTGGCTTAGTTGCCCATTAGAGGAAAAGAATATAAATGTATAAATGGAACATCACACCTGTAGCCGTTCAGTCATTTTTAGTACATTGTGTGGGAAATTCAATCTCGGTAATCAGAATATCCGAAGGCGGCTCCAACCATGGCTGCGTTTTTATCTCCTGAGTCACCTCGGAGGCAGGAGGCAAGATGGTGGCTGAGCTGGGCCCCCGAAAGCTTTAATTACAAAGAATTGGAGCAGCCAACGAGGAACCCTTTCAGTGCTTCAGGCCCTGAGTGAACAGCCCTGGAATAAGGAGTCCTGTCTTCTCAGCACCTTCAGAGAACTCGGTGGGGCACTGTTCTCAGGCAGCTCACTCGTGTGCCAGGGAGATCTTTTAAGAACATTCTTTGTAGTCTTCATCCATTACCAGCAGAGAGATAAAAGCTGAGGCATTACAGTAAAAACAGAATAATTAAGTCCTTGGCCTCGCGTTTGAATTAAAGGATGAAAACATTCAACGTTCTGTCAAAACCCCCAAAGTACAGAGGAGGATCCGGACTGCCGGAGGGGCTCCCGTTTCCTCTCTCTGTGTGACTTGCGATAAGAGTCAGCGAATGCTTGGTTAATTAATTGTGGGATGGCAGAGGCACCCTGCTGTCTAACTTTGGGGAAAACCAGGTTCTGTTAATTTGGCTTTGGAGTACAGACAGGCCCTAGAAAATATCGGGGTTAAAAAAGGAAACTGATCAAATTGAGCGTCGTCTCTGAGGAGAAGCTGAGAGGTAATAACTTCTATTCATTTCTGTTCGGTGCGGTATTCTAGGGTACCACAAAACAGCCAAGGGCTTTGGGGGTGAGAGTGAATCGGGTGTGATTTTGCAAGACTTCATTCGTAGACTTGTGACTCGGCGCGTTTATGTTAAATGAGGCTGATGTATTCAACCATTCATTCGTTTATACATTTATACATTTAATGACCACTAGGCTGGCAATAATGGTGACTCTGTATGACTTGATAAGTATTAAATGGAAACTATAATAGAATGGCTAGAATTTCCCTGTGTAATTGGTTTCTTTTTCTTAGCAATGGAAATGCCCTCCCTCCCCCATATTTCTCTATCGATTCAATCAAATGTTACTCCTGCTGTGTGACTCTCGTCTGGACTCCTCCGAAAGACTCGGATTTGTAAAGATGCAAACACTTACAGGCAGCCCACCTTTCTGGGGTTTTCTCTTTCTTGTTTTCATCACATATCCTTCTGGTGACTAGTTTTGGGTGCATGCAGGCAGCTTGCCGTGAGGAGCGAACCACAGAGATAAAAGCCTTGAGACATGCATGCAGTGACCGAAAATGGGACAGGCCAGCTCGTGCACCTGAATTTACTGGGCTCCGGGATAGAAGTGAGACCTGCTGTTCTGTCTCGTATTCGTGAAACTCAGAAATGCAAACTGTTTGTTCCTTCACGATTTATTCACCGTCTGTTTGTATGCAGCATTTCTCTGGACAGACAGGGACTTCGAGGACAGGTTATTTGTTCTTCGGTCATTTTGAGACAGCCATTCTTCTTGCTCTGGCTGTCCCTGACACCCATGAAAAGAATCCTGAAGTGTGGATTCTCAGCCAGCTAGCCCCAGATGTCAGAGGGTATATTGCCCCTCATTAGGGTGCAAAGGTTGGAGGTTTTTGCCATAACCTTTCCCTTATTTTTAAAATGAATGGTTCCGTGGGAGAGAGACCCATTTCAGAAAAGAGTTGGAGAGCTGTTTGCTGTTAGATGACTGTATGGAATCTGACTCTGTTTTAATTTATTCACTGTCTATATGGTTCACACCTCATTTCTCACAGATGCAGAGTCAGATGTTGGGTAATAGAAAAATATGCTCCTGCATTAAGGTGCCAAAGATACTTTTTGCTAATACGTTCTTCCCGGAGATAGTGCATTTCTTCTGCACTGTTGGCCAATTCTATCTCCTTTTCTCTCCTCTTTTCATTTTAGCTGTGAAATTCTTGAAAATCTTAAACAGTGGCATTGGACGCTTATACACTTGAAACGTGTGTTCCTGGCTTCTTGTCAGTTTGAGGCCTTCCACCCACACACTTACAAAGTGGAAACTGATTAAAACTTAGGTGTGTCCGTTGGAAGCTTAAAATTAGCCACTTATCAGTGAAAAGTTGTAAATAGGAATCTAGAAGCAGAGTGGGTATCGTTCACGTTTTCTCTAGGCGTGACAGTGATCATTTATTTTTTGGTTTTCCAGGAATAAAATGGCAACCTGGGACAGAATCCTGAAGGGTCATACGAGATTAGAAACCTTTTTCATGAAGGAAGAAACTAGTATTGTCATTTTATATTATGTATATGTTATATATATTGTATATTATATATAATGTATATATAATATATATAAATACATAATTTAAAATAGGGAAAAGAGTAGAATTTTATACTTTATTATTGTTTGGCTTACGTTAAGTAGAAGAGTAAAATAGCATATTAGCAATATGGAATCATAGATGATCATATAAAACAATAACTTTGAGGGGTGCCTGGGTGGCTCAGTCGGTTGAGCGTCCAGCTTCAGCTCAGGTCATGATCTCACGGTTCGTGAGTTTGAGCCCCGCGTCGGGCTCTGTGCTGACAGCTCAGAGCCTGGCTCCTGCTTCAGATTCTGTGTCTCCCTCTCTCTCTGCCCCTCTCCTGCTCATGCTCTGTCTCTCTCTGTCTCAAAAAAAAAAGAAAAAAAAAATTTAAAACAATAACTTTGAAAAGTTGTCCACTTCTATAAGAGCAGATTTTATTGGTGTACCCAATAAACTTGTGTGGAAGAAAGCTTTGCTCTTGGAGGCAGAAAGTAGATTTAATGCTTTGCTCTGTGTTTATTGTTACATGACTTTGGGCAAGGTCTGCACTAACATCACTGTGCCCACCTGTCCTGTGGGTGTAACGTCGCTTCCGAGTGGTCAGGGGTGAGCTTGTAGGGGAGAACGGAAGGGAGGAACTTAGCACCATGCACCTGTGGGTGACCTGAGACCAACCTCCCTTACTTTCTCTAATACCATACCCTGTTAATTAAAAAAGTAAATGAGGGGCACCTGGGTGGCTCAGTCGGTTGAGAGCCGACTTCGGCTCAGGTGATGATCTCACGGTCTGTGAGTTCGAGCCCCGCATCGGGCTCTGCTGTCAGCTCGGAGCCTGGAGCCTGTTTCAGATTCTGTGTCTCCCTCTCTCTCTGCCCCTCCCCCACTCATGCTCTGTCTGTCTGTCTCTCTCTGTCTCTCTCTCTCTCTGTCAAAAATAAACATTTTAAAAAAAAAAGTAAATGAAAGTACAAAAGGGTTATGAGAAATTATTTCAGCTGTTAATTCAACTCATGAAGGTCCTCTGCGTTTGAGAAAGTGAACTTTGCTTTTAGGAAGCCATATAAAGCAGCACTTTATAATATTTGTAGAGTGTTTAGAAGCAAAAATGCTGTTTGAATTATGATATACGTGTTGAGGACTTAATGACAGTTTCTGCCTAAGAAAGATTTATTTTTAACAGAAAGTGGAGAGAATAGTTGCTATGATTAGCATATTCTCTCCCACTTTCTAGGATTCACTTTGCCATAAGGGCTAAACACTCTGCTCTTTCTTTTGTATTTTTTTGGTGGCCTGAAATTTCCGTTATGATTTAATTTTTTGCTTAAAAGCTCAAGAATAGTATGGGAATGCCTTTGGCTAAGGGAAATGAAGTCCTCATCCAGTCTGAACTCTATTTCAGAGATAGGGAACGCTAATGAACTGCTATAAACATAGCTATCAGGGAACTAAATTCAAATATTCATGTTAACTCCTGAAAATAGATAGATATGTGGCAATTTCCTATCCCTGGGAAAGCTCTGTAGAGTGTTTTTGCTGTATATCGAATACTACATTCAAATGCTTGTCAAAGTGACAAACATATAAACATGTTGTGGGGGAAAGCACTGCCCTGTGTTTTGAAAGGTGTTTTTTCTGTTTTGTTTTGTTCTGTTTTTCTGTGTCCGACCCAGAGCAAGATACAGTTCATATACGGACAGTTTAGGAATTTAAATAAAACCCTTTAATAGCGCCAGCAGGGCTCTTGTGTAAAGCTCATAGACTAGAAACTCTACTGACAGTTCCTGATAATGACAGCATCTTGGTGGTAATCACGTTAAAGCTTCACGGGGACTAAGATTCTCTGCCAGATTATGTGTGAAACAAGCATATAGGTACAAATGCCATTTAGCCATTAGCTAGGTTCTCAGATGAAGTCTACAAAAGCATTCTATACCCAAAGGGCCAAAGCTTTTCAAGCTAATGCCTTTTTTTTTTTTTTTTTTTAAAACAGGAGCGCTCCCCCCGCCCCCCACAATATTTGCATTGTAAATAAAGGGAGGCATTGTTTCTCACCTGAATGAGATGTTTTTATTTTTTAACGTTTATTTATTTTTGAGACAGAGAGAGACAGAGCATGAACGGGGGAGGGTCAGAGAGAGGGAGACACAGAATCTGAAACAGGCTCCAGGCTCTGAGCCGTCAGCACAGAGCCCGACGCGGGGCTCGAACTCACGGACCGCGAGATCATGACCTGAGCCGAAGTCGGCCGCGTAACCGACTGAGCCACCCAGGCGCCCCGAGATGTTTTTAAAAATGGTGTAGGGCTCACCGATGAATTCCCTTGCTGAAGGTGATGGAGTGCCGCCTAGAAGAGTCCTGGCTGACCCCTGACCTGTGACGGTTGGGGGCTCCCTCCCTACCGGAGAATGCATTCTTTGCCACCTTCTCATCTTGAGGGACCCCTGTGTTTCTGGGAGACCTAACGCTTGTAAGGGAGTTTGCCTGCCAGCGTAATCCATTCCTCCTCTCATCTCACAGCCCCAGAGTTTCAGCTGGCACTGGCAAGGTGCCCCTCCTCTCTGTCTCCTCTTCTACTGCCCTGCTCCTTGTCTGGACTGTTGCCACAGCTGCTAACTGCTCTCCCTGCTCTCACCCTTGCTCCTTCACTTGGAGGCCAGACTGTCTTCTTAAAGTATCAGTAAGACCTCATCTTGAAATGTTCCATTGTGTTTAAAATAATACCCACCTACATAAAGTGGCTTACCAAGACCCTTACCGTCTGGCCCCGGGTCACGTTTTCTACTACGTTGGGTGCCATTCTTCCCCGCACCTGCTGGGTCCCCGCTACCTCTGCCTTCTTTTCATTTCTTGACCACCCCAAGCTCATTTTGTCCTTGCGGGCCCCAGACACTAGTCTTTTCTGGAGGGTATTATCCCAGCCCCTGTATCCTCACAGGGCAGATTATTCTCGATATTGGAATACTGACTTAAATATCTTTTTCTTGGGGCACCTGCATGGCTCCGTCGGTTAAGTGTCCAACTTTGGCTCGGGTCATGGTCTCATGGGTCATGGGTCTGAGCCCTACATCAGGCTCTGTGCTGACAGCTCAGAGCCTGGAGCCTGCTTTGGATTCTGTGTCTCCCTCTCTCTCTGCCCCTCCCTAGCTCATGCTCTCTCAATAAATAAATGTTAAAAAATATATATATCCTCTCCTTAGAGAAGCCTCCCTTACTGCCAACGTAAGCAGCCATCCATCTGCTTTTTTTTTCTTTTTTCTTTTCTTTTCTTTTTTTTTTTTTTAAGTTTATGTATTTTGAGATAGAAAAAGAGTGCTGGGGAGAGGGAAGAGAGTGTGAATCTCAAGCAAACTCTGAACTGTCAGTGCAGAGCCTGACTCGGGACTCAAACTCATGAACCACGAACCCAGTGATCATGACCTAAGTAGAAGTCTGGAGTCAAGAGTCAGATGCTTAACGGACTGAGCCACTCAGGTGCCCCACCCGTTTACCCTAGATTGGATTATCTAATAACATCTATCTGACTCTGACAGTTTTTCTTTTTTCCAGTCAGAACAAAGGCTCCACTAAAGCAGAGACCCATTTGTCTTTATGAAGAAATGATGCAGCCAGTATTTCTAACCTTAACTGATACATTTCCAACCACAAGTAAAGAAACTTGGTTCGCGTGAGCAGCTCTGTCATTGCCATGAATGTACACTTTCCTTTGCAATCTCAGAACAACCTCTCAGACCGAAGGTTCTCTTTCCCCGTCTCTAGGGTTCAGGGATCCCCGTTTGGGAACTTTATTTCGTTTATCAGAGTGGTCATAATGCAAGCATCCTAGAACGGAGCCTGAACCGGCTCCTCTACCTGTGTCCCTGTTGATTTTATTTGCAAGGGGCTTGTCCCCTCAGGAATCTGTGTCTCCTGTCTGTGCTGTCACTGAACTCTGTTCAAGGCTCTTCACTAACACGAGCCGCCATATAAATAGCAGTCAGCTGTTTCCTTGGCTTGTTGAAATGTATTCGGGCACTTCTGGGAACAATCAAATATTCTTGACACGTCAAAGATATGTGGGGTTTTGTACCCCGGCGTGTGGCACCAGTCGGATTAGCAAATATGAACCCATATCGATAAGGTGGTCACTTACATAATCATAACCATCATCTCTGTCTGTCTGCATTCGTTAATTTTTCTGCTCACACCTAGCGCTGAACGTTTTTGAGCTTTTGAAAAGCTAAAAGCCTACCAAAAACGAACCGGGTTTTCCAACGTATTACGTAAACTCTGAGTAAGTTTCCTTCAGCTTTTCCAGATTATCTGGGTAAAGCGTTGCTTCGGTGAAATGAGACCTTAATTGCCTCAGTTAACGAAGCCTTCAGCTGACCGTGCGGTGATGGGGAGGTGGGAGGTTGGCTTTCTCGCCAGTGCCTGAGATTACCTTGCCCTGTTTGCGTTCTGGCCTTTGGGGCCAGTCGGTAAGCACTGTATCTGTCTTCTTTTATCTTGAAGGACAACGTTTCCTTAGATTTCATGCTGTTAACACAACAGCATCTCCGGCCCTCGGGAATCCTAGAATTTCAGAATTTTGGAACACAAGAGAAGACACATTCCATCAAGGTCAAGAGCCTGTGGCGGACTTGAAGATGGTTTGTGCCCTTCTGCCCTGGCAGGGTGCCTCTCCTGCCCTTTGGTTTATCGCTAATTTCCCTTTTATCTTCCTGAAGTAGCCTATGATTTTTACAAAGCTTAAAACTAGTCCTTTCACTTGGGACAGGAGGTTAGTGATTATTTTTCCATCAAACTAGGGTTATTTCCTGTGTAAACCCTCTCTGCCCTCTCAGACTTGTTGAAAGCCCTCTTACTGCATCCTGGGCGCTGTGGTTGGTTTGCTTCATAGGGTCACCGTCAGAATGTACACTCCTTGAAATGGGACTGTGGCCTTATGGGCGGCGGGGTCAGGGTGGGGGTGGGGGTGGTCATGTTTTTTAAATTCCCAACTCTGAATTGTAGATGTACAGTCCTGTCAAAAATCGGTCTCCATATTGATGGATCTGGGTAATCCTCTGCAGGCTTACACTGGTCATCGTGAAGTTAATTTTTGAATGATTGTGTCATCTTCATTAAAAAAAAAAAAATCCAGCTTTCTGCTTCTTTGATCTTAAAGTCAGCCAACGCCATAGGAATTTCCATATCGGCTTATAAGAGTTGAGGTTCGTATGGCCAAAAAGCTTGTTTAAAGAAAAAATATATATATCCATCGCCCCTGCTGCGAGTCAGAAACACGTAGCACCTCAGTTCTCTGTTGTCAAGTTGTTGAAGATCTTTTGTAACGACCAGTCCTTGAATTCCACTGTTTGGTGCTTTGAGGAGTAACTGGTCCACTGCTGCCCCATCAAGGCCTCCTTGCTTTGTTAATTTGGTCTGATTTTGAGCTGAAATAATGAAAAAGTCCGGCTGGCCCCTTCTGCTGTTAGTTGTCCTTGTGGCTGCCAGAGTGGTCTCTGTGTGATGCCACAAGTCTCCTTAGCGGGATCCGACAGCCTCGCAGGACCTGACTTCCTCCCCGCGTGTCTCCTCACCCCTCGCCACTCCCCACACACCCCTTATGTTCCAGCTGCAGCAGACTGCACACTCTCACACAAGTAAATGCACTTGACTTTTCACGCTGCTCTGCCCTCAACTGATGACCTCTGCATAGAACTCTCTGCTGTTTTCCTTCTTTGCACACGACTCAAGAGGTGCAGTAGCCTGCCGTGAAGCGGATTGCGTGGGGGGGCAAGGAGAGGGGTGCTGGTCCAGTCCCTGGCTTGAGCAGCTGGACAGATGGAAGCCCACCTACTACTGAGATGGGGAAGACTGCTGTGGAAGAGATGGGGGGTTGGGTGGGAATGTGGGGGCATCAGGGGTTTGGAGGGAGAAGTGCTCAGTTGGGCTGCCTCTGAGATATCCAGGGAAGGGAGGTGGGAAGTCAAGTTACATATATGGATCTGTAGCTCAGAGAGGTCCCAAACTGATGAACTTCTATTTGGGAGTTATCATTACATTTGAAATGAAGTAGATGAGCTTTCCAAGGAAGAGGGTTGGGAGAGTGTGGCGGACTCCTAGAAAGCTATCAAGCTGAGAAAGAGAAAATCAGAAACAGGCCGTGAAGAGGCAAAGGGAGATGAGAAAGAGTAGCCAGAACAGGCAGAAGGAAAATCAAGAGAGTGTCCAAAACACAGAGAATTCAACGAGAAGGGATGTCCCCTTCACCTGGGGTCTATTGGCTTGCGGGGAGGTCATTGGTAAGGTGTGATAGAATAGCGGGGGACTCTCTGAAGACTGGGTGGGAGGGAGGCTTTGGTGACAACACGAGAGGCCAGTTCCTTCCATAAGCATGGCTCTAAAGAATGAGGAGGAGCTGGGACAATGCTGGAGGGGGAAGATGGGGCCATAGCGGGGTGGAGTGTGCGTGAGCCCAAGAGCAGGCTGATTTGCTTTCCTTGCTGTCTTGGGTTTGTTTTTTGTTTCTGAAGATGGATGGTACTAGGGCTTTTTTTTTTTTTTTTCTTTCTCCTTTTCTAATGCAAATAGGCAGGATCCAGGAGAAGGGCCTGGAGATATTACTGTCTTGTAGTCTGCTCACAGTTGATGGTGAATACTATTCCGTCACCATAAATGTTAACTTTTATACAGTTCTACTAGCTTCTCTTCTCCTATGAATTGATACTTGAAATGTAAGAGGAAAAAAACCTTGCTTTTTAAAAAAACAGTTTGTCCATTTTAGTCTTGTATCCCCGATAACAAGTAAATGGTCTGAAGGGTTGTTGTTGTTGTTGTTGTTTTGGTTTTTTTTGTTTTTGTTTTGTTTTGTTTTGTTAAAGTGCTTGGTTATTCAGTAGGAATCCTGCTTTGTGCAGGTAAATGACACTGCACATTTTCCTGTCCTAAGTCCTAGCTAGGTTGCTGTCTTTTAACATGATTGAATTTTCATATCAGCAAGAGGGGGAGGTAAATTTGAATAGAGAAGCTAATTAAGCAGTCAGGAGATGGAGATTTTAAAATGCTCCTTCTAAAAGTGGGAAAGATGAGGACAGAGTGGCTTTTTTTTCTCCCCACAAATAGAAAATTAGAGCTGCGGAGGGAAGCCATGACCATTTTTTATAGGTGAAATGGAACCATGACTTCATTTATACCTGCACGCCGTCTTCTTTGAAACTCCTCACCATTTCCTTTGGTAGTCATTTCCTAAATCTGTCCCTGAGAGAGGCATAACGAATACAATCCATGTTTTCATGAAAAGATAGCGGACCCTTCTTGCCATCCCACGGGAATACTTAATGAAAGTCCTTCCCCAACTTTTAGGATGCAGAGTTTCTAGCGATCCAAGCCTTTTTTTTTTTCCTTAGCTTAAGTAAAACACAGCAGATCAGGTAAATTTGGTTTAAAGAAAGGGCGGAGTGTGTCCACCAAAGAATTTTGTATCTCTTTCAATTTGGAATTACAAGTGCTGGTGTTTACTTCCAGTAACTGAAATAATTGACAGCTACGTTTACCCCCAAGTGAATGTATCAGAAGGAAAGGGGACACTGGAAAATAGTGGCCTTTAGTGAGTTGGAAAGGGAAATGTTCAATTTTAAGTGGAAAGGGGCATCCAAGAAAGCAAGGAGTGCGTATAAGAAACATCGAAGCAATGCAAATACCCTACAAATCTGCTTTAAGAAAATGCTTTGGCATTTTGGTACAAGACTAGAAGTGCACACTGTAAAGTTACAAAAACAATGAGTTAAAGTTAAAGGGGCGCCTGGGTGGCTCGGTCAGTTGAGCATCCAACTTCAGCTCAGGTCATGATCTCACGTCCGTGAGTTCGAGCCCCACGTCGGGCTCTGTGCTGACAGCTCAGAGCCTGGAGCCTGTTTCAGATTCTGTATCTCCCCCTCTCTCTGCCCCTCCCCCGTTCATGCTCTGTCTCTCTCTGTCTCTCTCTCTCTCTGTCAAAAATAAACATTAAAAAAAATGTTAAAGTACTGTATTTAGATGCTTATGTTTTTAACTGTTTGCAATTTAAAAAGCAGTTTATCATTTGCTCATATGGGCAGGCGGGTAGGGAAGAAGACTTAAAAGTTTTGAAGCCTAATTGATTGATGTAGGGTGCCGATACTGTTTACTCCTATATACGGTACTAACTTACGCCCTTTCAGATATGTGGAATTACATACTGACTCTAGTGAGATTCCAGAACTAAAATGCCTTGCATTTTTAAGGTTTATCACTTTACTATCTCTCAGCAGCAATGAAAATTTTATTACAATTAGTCAAGAAACAGCAATGATTTTCATTCATTATATTATGCATATAGTGCTGGCGAAAATCTTATACTTAAGAAATATTTGACAAGTGCCTAGAAGTTTATTCAAGGTTTGAGTTTCTGTGATTTGTGTGATATATGGCAGGTAAAGTATTACGTGGTAGGTAGGTAGAAAATAATGGTAGATTATTTTATAATTGAAATAGTTGATAAGTGGTTGCTGGGTTCTATCCATTTTGTATTTTTATTCAGCTTCTGTATAGCTGGCTCTCTGCCTTGGGGACAAGTCATGAAATCACAGAGAAAAGCAGGTCGCAAAATGGTTTCATGACCAGAATAATAAAACTGAAACTCAAAATTGGGATGTTTCTGTACTAATTTTTCTCTTTTAGTTCACGTATAGCAAGGAGCGAAGGCCATGCATTTGGAAAGATTCCTATTTTAACATCTATTAGACAACTTTAAAAAAAATGCTTTTTAATATTTATTTATTGAGAGAGAGCACGAGCGGGGGAGGGGCAGGGAGAGAGGGAGACACAGAATCCGAAGCAGGCTCCGGACTCCGAGCTGGCAGCACAGAGCCCCACGTGGGGCCAGAGCTCACGAACCGCGAGATCATGACCTGAGCCGAAGTCAGACGCTCAACTGACTGAGCCATCCAGGTGCCCCGTGGACAACTTTTTAAAGTTGAGAGTGCACTGATACATCCACCCCAATGGAGGCCATACTACCAATACATTTTTGTAAAAACTCCTTATGTTTATAAAGACAAGGAAGCTGAAGGAAGAGATGGTGAAAGAGGTGACAGACTTGTTGGCTTAAACTGTAAGAAGATCTGACGTTTGGGGCCTTTCCCTTCCCTCCACTGCCCCTTCCCCACGCCCAGCGTCCTTGGTCATCACTAATTTCTAGGCTGAACCCTTTGTTTTATGGAAGAGGAAGCAGGAGACTAAAGACATTAAGTCAGTCACCCAGTCCCCCACATGAAAACTTACTTGCTCCTAATTATTTTCATGTATTAGATCTATAGATTATACATAGATTTATGAAATTAGCATAGTTCATGAAATGAACTAAAATGTTTATATTTTGAGATACGATCCTGGTTCTACTTCTGTAATCATTTTGACTTTTGATTATTAAGTTGTAGTTATTATTTGCTGAAACACACATAATAACAGAATGTGAAATATAATACTCATAGAAAATAGAAGAAGATACTGAAGGTATCTTTTTTTTTTTTTAACACGCGAGTTGGGGAGAGGGGCAGAGAGAGAGAGAGTGAGAGACAATATTAAGCAGACTTTATGCTCAGCGTGGAGCCCAACTCTGGGATTGATCCCGTGACCCTCAGATCATGACCTGAGCCGAAATCAAGAGTCAGACGCTCAACCAACGGAGCTACCCAGGCACCCCTCAACATATGATTTATGCGCAAAAACGCCCTGTCGAGGAAGAAAATTAGGCATCTTTTTAAATGTACTTTTTTTAGTAGTTGTTTGCATCTTTTTAAACATTTTATGATCTAGTGACTCTTTGGTTACTCTTCTAGAGATTTTCTAAGCCACCTAAATATTTTCTGTTTGAGTTTTTGAAAAACCCTTTGGTCTCCTGGTAAAAGCATTAGCGTGTGATCAGACCAATAGTGTCTATTACCTTGTAGGGAGATTTCAGTTCTGAAAGTTGTAACTGAGTTCTGTTTTCCATTAAACCTTGAAATACCTACTTTTTCATCACTTGAGAGATTTTACAATGGTTCAAGACTGTAAGGAAGAGTTATTACACATTTACATAGGTAGGTAGATATGATAATGGGGTTGGTTTTATTCTCCAAAAAAGTATTGAAATACCTACTCTGTCCTAAGGTACTATGTTGGAACTGGGTATATTGGGGTATAAATACACCTGTTTGCCACTCATGAGGATGTTGGAAGGAGGTCAGGGGAGGGTTTGAATAACCATTAAGTTTGATAGATAATAGGTAAGAAACCATGAGCACACGTAGAGTAACTGTGTAAAAAGGGAATGCCTCTCTCAGCTGACACTTGGGGAATGGGGAAGTTGGTCACTTGAAGGACAGGAAAGAACATTCTTGCAGAGAACAGCATACCTAAAAAATCTGGAGGCAAAAAACTTTGCTGGGCTTTGCAAATCAAAAGGCAGTCACTTGGCTGGATCATAGTGGGGGAGAGGGGTAGGCAGTGCCTCTGGGCAGGGATAGGGTGTTGAGGCCGAGGCTTGTGCTTGAAACCCATGGCAATTACGAGTTTGGATTTTTCTTTGTGCACATCGGGAAGCTATTAACAGGAGTGATATGAGTACATTTATGTTTTATGAAGATTAGAATTAGAGGTGGGTAGGAATCGGCAGGGAAGAAGAGGTTATTAAGGAGTTCAGGAAAGAAATGATAGCTTGCATGGTGGCAGGGGGCCAATTCAAGATATATTTTGGAAACATGTTTTTATGTAGCTATTTGAATATGTGCAAAATTACATATTTTGCCAAAGATAGGGAAGGTAAGGAAAAGGAAATGTCAAGGCTGACTTGTGGAATTGTGGCTTGAAGGAATGGCATTGCCATTTATTGGGGTGAGGAAGAAGAGTGAGGGGAGGAACAGATTTGGAAGAGGAAAATCGATAGATACTTGTGAGCTGTTCGCAATGTCAAGCGGGCAGCTGGGTTTGAAACCTCAGAGGTTCAGACCAGAGTTACAAATGCACGAGCAGTTGGCTTCTAGGAAGTATTTAAAGCCCCGGGAAAGCGTATCATTAGCTGGGGAGCAAGCGTAAAGTGAGGAGAGAGCCAGACGGAGTTTTCCAGGAGATTCCCACATGTAGAGGTTGGATAAGAAGTTGCCCATAAAAGAGAATGAGAGGGTGTAGCCTGAGAGACTGGAGAAAGGGAGGAGGGTGTGGTGCGTTCTGAATCCCAAGAGAAGGAAACGTGCTGACAAGAAAAGTCTTACCACCCTTGCTGGGGCTGCCAAGAGATCAAATGTGATGAGGATGACAAGAGTGGGTTGTCCATGGCATCGTCCACCCCAGTGGAGTCAGACTGCTGTGGTTGTAGGGAGAGGGGAAGGGAGGAAGTAGACGACGATAAGGGTCAACGATATTTTTTTGAGAAGCTAGGAGTGGAAAGCAGAGAAATCCGGTCGTAGCCGATGGAGGACGTGAGATTGAGGGAAAGCTACTTTGTTTTACTGAAATGGGAACCACTGAAGTATGACTGTATTTTAGTAGAATTTTAGTCTGAAGAATATGTATTAGATTGGCTCTGAGCTAGCAAACTCACGTTCAAAGAAGACAGAAATGGATTTCTGCCTCGTGGCACAATACAGAGCAACTGAGCTGTGCTCCATGGGTTCATCCAGGGGCCCAGGTTGGAAGGGACAGCTCTGGCATCCTTCTGAATTTGAGGTCTCCATGACTGAGTGTGTGGCAGTCATGTTCACCATTTTTTTCTAGCCAATGAGAAAAGGAAACCTAGGGCAAGGGCCCTTGCCTTTAGGAAAATGACCTAAACATTTTGAATACATATGCTCTCTTTTCTCATTGGTCCACACTTCATCACGTGGCCTCAGTTAATTGTGGTCTGAAGCTGGGGGGGGGGGGGGGGAATACCGGTTAAAACAAAGTTTAATTACTAAAAGATGGAGAACATGGATTCTGAGAAGAAGTCATTTGTGCCACTCCTTGGGGTGAGGAGGGGAGTTACAAACATGTTTATTTCTAAACCATGGACAGTACTTGGCTTCTGTTTGGTACTTAATAAGAGTTCAGTGAATTGAATTGACTGTTAAAATTAATCGTCCCCTTCTAAAAGGTAGACTTTGATCGTAGGCTCTGAATTACACAACACCATCACCTTTCTTCCTCCTCCACTGTCTTTTCTGTAGACTTGATGCTTTCTAGTGAAAGCACACAACAGAGAATATACTGTTTACTCTCAGATTTGCTTAAAAATCTAAAAGGTAATGTTAGAGGCAGGAAGGAAATCCGATAGTTTTATTTGGATCACTATCTTGTTCTGTGTTTGGTCTTGATCTTTACATATGCTTTGGGCAACTGCACGCTGCCAGGTTGACGTCTTTTGTGCAAGAGGGAGCATAGCTGCTGATTGTTAAAAATAAGTAAATAAATAAACAAACGAACGAACGAGCCCTAAATGGAAAGCATGGACGTTGAATTCCATTTATAACATAGACTGGCATTTGTGTGCTCCCTCTTCTTCTAATTATTAAACCTATTCCAGCGCATATTGTGAAGATCGGAACTCCATGGTGATTTTACTGTGGAGTAGTATTTTGTGTAATTCTGTATTTCACTAATGGGTGTGTCATTTGCTTACAGTGTTACACTAGCCCTTTGTTCCTGATATATTTTTTTACCATGAAATTAGAATTAGGAAAGGAGATTCCAGGGTAGGCTGGGGTATTTGTTTTTGAGCTATTAACCACATGCTCAAGAAATCACCGAAAACCACATGGTAGCCACTGGCATAGCACCTCTCTTGCTCTTGAAAGCAGAAAACTGCTTTAAACACAGTGGTGTGCCCCTTAGTTAGGGGGAAGAAGTCACCACAGAAAATTAAGGTCTCCGGATACGGTCACGTTCGCTTCCCTCATTTGGTAGATGTAGAAACGAAGGCACAAAATGCTTGGCTCGCAAGCCATTACGAGATGGTGATTATATACTTTTTAACGTTTTTATTTATTTTGAGAGAGAGCAGGACAGAAGATCTGAAGGCGGCTCTGTGCTGACAGCAGAGAGCCCGACGCGGGGCTCAAATACACGAACTGTGAGATCATGAACTGAGTTGAAGTTGGGTGCTTAACCCACTGAGCCACCCAAGCGCCCTGATGGTGGTTATATTTTAGTAGGGGTCTTTAGACGTAAGAGCAGATTACGATATGATAAGATCTGTTGTTTGAGTCCCCTAAAGAGCTGAGACAGACTCCTTTTTCAACGCTCAGGGGAAGGAGGAAGCCAGGAAGAAGCAGTGAATTTTCACTCATGAAGGAGAGGTGAGACTGCTCAGCCTCCCTCCAGCCCCAATCAGGGCTTGTGCAGGGTGGGACACCTTCCACGTCACCAAGGAAGCCTCTGGTGTAGTTGTCATTGTTCATTCACACGGGGATAACAGGGTTCTGAGAAATCGGAGAAAAGGCATTTGCTCATGGAAGTAATGGATAGATTCAGGGGTTCTGGAGGCAGAGCAAGGGGCCCTGTGTAGGGACAGAAAGGGAGAGGGAATGAGAAAGGATATCCACTTCCATTATTAGATCATCCTTCCCAGAGATTAAAATATAGACCCAGCTGATGGGGCAGATTCATTTTCTGAAATTAAATGTATCTCAGTTATGTAATTATTGTGACGTTACCTTAATGACATTGTACGGCCATCTGTGGCAAAAATCTAATAGGAATAAAACCTGTGATCATTACAAATAAATTTTGACTTCTAGTTAAGTGTTAATTCTGAACCATTCACAGGCACCCATCTTTGCGGTGCATTTAGGTCGTCTGCTAGGTGCGTGCAATAGGATTGCGTTCCGATTGCAGGCCTGTTTCGCTCCTTTTGCAAAAGTGGCTCCGCGCAGCCCCTCAGGGGAGCATCCTGGCTCTCTTGCTTAGGGAAGGTAATCGCACCAAGTGATGGGACCGTGCCATTTTCTGTTTGCAGAACAATCAACCATGACGACCGAATCCGGCTCAGACTCAGAATCCAAGCCAGAGCAGGAGGCCGAGCCCCAGGAGGCAGCGGGGGCGCAGGGGCAAGCCGGGGCGCAGCAGGGGCCTGAGCCCAGCGGTGAGGACCAGCAGCAGGCCCTGGAACAGTTCGAGGGCGCGGCACACAGCACCCCCGTGAGGAAGGAGGTGAGCCCCGGGGCACAGGACGCAGGCGGCCACCGGCTTCCCCGCACCTGCTAGCATCACCCGGAAAGCCAATTAAGGAATGTTTACTGACCTTTTCTGGGGTCTGGGGGCCGACCTTGGTCTCTTAGCACTAGAGGCAACTATGAGGGGTCATCTGTTTCCCCCTTCTCGTCCCAGGCAGATGGAAAGTTTTTGCTATTTTGAGACTTTCAATGAATGACATTCCTCAGTCTTGCTTGGTAACTCCTTCATTTGATTAAAGCGCTTCAACCCACTGAAATCTGCACTGGAAGTTATTGGTTTTATCTGGATTTCCAGGAAGGACAGACCCCACACCTTCTGATTTGGCTCCTGAGTTTTATTCAGGCCTATGGGTTAGAGCTAATTTGATTCTTCCCAGGGGTCACTCTGAACCTAATGTTGCCAGCTACTTTTAATGGGTGTTCAGGTGGATCTCTTTCCCTCTCCTATGTGCACGTATGTTCAATTCTGTTACCAAAATAGACACACTTAAGTTGCCACATGTGGTGTGAATATTTCTTTTAAAAGCTTTCATACAAAATATAAAGCATGGTTTATACTGGGCTTTGAATGAATCCATTTTTAAGTTATTTTGGCTTAAAACTTCAAACCTGAAATCAGCATGTGTTAGAATACTGTCTCGTGTGGTAAGCAAACCCAGGAGTTCCTGCAAACAGTTGGCCTTTTCTAGGTTGGAAGTATATGTATCAAGCTAGAAATTCGAGATATTGAGGGAAGAGACACGAAATTCTTTGCAAGGTGCAACACATTATTATTACCTTAAACTGTGTTTGCATCCTGATTATGTTTTTTCCCATGCTATTTAAGTTCTGCCTTTAAACAGTATTAAAAATAACATTTATTGGAGCACCGGGGTGGCTCAGCCGGTTGAGTGTCTGACTTCAGCTCAGGTCGTGATCTCACAGTTCGTGGGTTCAAGCCCCACGTCGGGCTCTGTGCTAACAGCTCAGAGCCTGGAGCCTGCTTCAGATTCTGTGTCTCCCTCTCTCTCTGCCCCTCCTCAGCTCACACTCTGTCTCTATCTGTCTCAAAAATAAATAAACATTAAAAAGAAATTTAAAAAACATTTATTTTCATGCTCTGTAAATAGATGCTGTGTCTAGCCTAAGCTGTTTCATGATGGGGAGCTGAGGGATATCCTTCCAACTTAAGGAGCTATGCTTGCCCTCATGTTTTTTCTTTGATGTTTCTCTCTCTCTCTCTCTCTCTCTCTCTCTCTCTCTCTCTCTCTCTTGGAGATGTGATGGTGTTTTGCTTGTTTTTAAAACTTCAGAAATGTCAAATTATTAAGACTGGATTTTTTTTTTCCCATTCTTTTCCTCCTAACTCTGAAACGAAATAAACGTGAGAGTGGGAAATAATTGTAGAGAAGGAAGAGTTTCTGTGCCAGGACGTGATACATGTACTTGATCTTCTGGAAGTCAGATGTTGGAAACAAACTCAGAGAGATGATACTAAGCCCTTCGAGGGAAAGGTAACTGGCGGTGGAGTCCAGAGAACTAGTAAACTCCTGCCTCTTCCCTATTTGAGTCATCTCCGAGAACTTGTCTAGCCTCTGCCCCTCGGCTTCCTCGTTCACAAAGTGAAGAGATGAGAAAAGATGGTTTCCTTGGGTTCTTCTCCCCTCGGTTTCTGTGATTCATACTAGGAGCCCAGTACACTAGAGGTGAAATGAAGCACATTTTGGTTATCAGTGATGATTAAATCATGGGCTTGGCGGGATTTGAATTCCAGGCTATTAGTTTTATGACCTGGAGGAAGTTTGTTGAGGTTGTGCCCTGCACCCCTTTCTGTCCTCAAGTGTAAATGAGGGTGAGGATACCTAGATACCTACCTCCCAGAGCTGTCATGAGAATTAAGTGAAACAGGATTTGCCTAAAGGGTTTTACTGATATTTTTAAATCGTAATGAATTATATGTGACTACAGTGGACGTTTCATTTGAGGTCCTTGGTCTGCTCGTCTGAAGTTAATGTTGTTGAAAAAATGGGCGTGAGAGACTCAATGATGGGTGCGTGGAAACGACCCCTGGAAACACCTCCCTTTGCACACTGGTGGTTTCAGGTGCGTCTGGCGTTGACTGATGAATAGCCCAGAAAGCTTTTTCTCACACAGATACTTTTATTTTATTAGAGGAAAAATGAAATTTCACCTTCCCTAATACATCGAAAAAGTTGATTCTAGGTAGTAAAATTTAAATAAAAATGTAGCTTCTGGTGACTTTGCCTGCGATGAGATGAAAATGTAAATTAAAAGTGCAAAAGTCTCACGGAAGTTATACGGGCACTTAGCAAATGTGCGGTATAATATTCCAAGGTTACCAGACTTCTTCAGCTGGCCTAAGCCAAAATTAATGTTTGACTTTTCTGTGGCACTATTTTAATGCTTTGATACGGAAAGACTAACAGTCAAAAAAAAAAAAAAAAAAAAAGTTGGACAAAGTCACCAGACCTGCAGGTTTTCTAATATTTACTTGTTTTAGCTACGGCTAGCCTTCTCAACTCTTTGGGCCTTTGAAGTTGGTGTTTCCATTTTTCTTGGTTACTTCACTCAGCAAATGGGTGTCCTTTTATCCTGAAGAACTTCTCGCAACTTTGCCCTGACTTCCTGTGCAAGGTAGTGGAGGAAAAGACTGTATTTACAATATTCTGGATGGAAAACCAGATGGAAGATGCCACTTTAAAAGCAGAAATCCGGGGGTGCCTGGGTAGCTCAGTCGGTTAAGCGTCGGACTCTTGATTTCAGCTCGGGTCATGAACTCATGGTTCGTGAGTTCGAGTCCCACATCAGGCTCTGCACTGACAGTGTGGAGCCTGCTTGGGATTCTCACTCCCCCCTCTCTCTCTGCCCCACTCCCTGCGCTCTCTCTCTCTCTCTCTCAAAAAATAAACTAAAAAAAAATTTTTTTAAGCAGAAATCCATACCTAAAATCCAAAATAAATACATTGAAAGACAACTTTGTGATTAGAGTGTCGCAAAATGGTAGCCACTGAATAAAAAGACAAGTTGAAGTGATAAGCTGTCAAGACTGCCTTCCTGCCAAGGCCATGTGCTTTCAGCTACCAGTATAATAGTATGTTCATGAGAGAAGAAATTTCATGCTTACTCAAGGGGCCTAACCTGAACTTTGGAACACGTCTTTC
Source organism: Panthera uncia (assembly GCF_023721935.1). Lineage (NCBI taxonomy): Eukaryota > Metazoa > Chordata > Mammalia > Carnivora > Felidae > Panthera > Panthera uncia. The sequence goes on along the minus strand of NW_026057586.1, from coordinate 54,964,738 downwards.
TTTGCGTTGTCAGTGTGTATTTGCAGACTAGTGGAAATGATAGTCTGGCCCCTGAGTTGGATCAGCACTAATACCGTTGGTAGTTTTTTCATAGATAGAAGAGGGCATTGAATGGTGACAGACGGCAGCTATCCTGTGAGCACAGCATAACGTATAGAAGTGTTTAATCACTGTTGTGGGCACGTAAAACTATTGTAGCGTTGTATGTCAACTATACTTCAGTAAAACATAAGTATATAAACACACGCCCACACACATCAAGAAGAAGGCCGTAACTAGAAGAGTCGCACAGAAAGATTTCCACGGGGATTCACGGGAGAATTTCACTGTTCCATAGGATGTCCTCTGCAGTTTTGAGTCTAGCCTGGGCTACACTGTTGTGCTTTGAAAGCAGATTAAAGCTTTTGAACAGATTTGATCTGCTCTTACAGTGGCTTATTACAGTGGGGGGGGAGGGGGGCTGGAACAGACTAAGGGGATTACTTTGTGATGAATTTCAGTGCCGCTGGCTTCATTGAATTGATTTAGAGCTAAATCAAATATTTTAACAATTGTAAAATTACTGAGAAGGTTAACACTTGAAGCTCTCTAGGCCTTACCTTGTATGCAGATGAGGTGTCGTGGGTCGTGGATTATAGAAGGACCCAGTGAATGAAGACAATAGAGTACAGTTAGATAAACTCTAAATGACTTAATTTTTTAATGTTTATTTTATTTTTGAGAGACAGAGACAAAGTGTGAATGGGGGAGGGGCAGAGAGGGAGACACAGAATCCGAAGCAGACTCCATCCAGGCTGTCGGCACAGAGCCCAACACAGGGCCCGAACTCACGAACCGTGAGACGAAGCCGGACGCTTAATGGGTTGAGTCACCCAAGCACCCTTAAAGGATTTATTTTAAAGACCGGTACTATCTAATGCGTTTTGAAAAAGTCAGGAGTCCATTTGTATCGTCCTTTACTTAGTGAAGTCTTGATGCCATTTGCAAACTCAGTGTTTCTAAACTAAATCCTCGAGTCAAACTGAAATGAAGCCTTATTGGTACATTTAAATGGCAAAGTTATGTAGGTGAAACTGTTAGCAGTTTAAGCATCTGTATACGTATATGTGTCCATTCACAATATCCTCATCCAGACATCTCTCCTGCTCTTGGAAATAGGAAAACCAATGTCTGAAGGGTTCTGCTATTGCCTGAGCAATGCAATATTTATTTCCTGTCTTGCAGTGAAAACTGTTCATTGTTTGCTCTTCACAGGTCACTGACAAGGAACGGGAGTTCGCTGCTGGGGCTGCAAAACAGCTCGAATATCAGCAATTGGAAGACGATAAACTTTCTCAGAAATCATCTAGCAGTAAACTATCTCGATCTCCATTAAAGATTGTCAAAAAGCCTAAAAGCATGCAGTGCAAAGTGATACTTCTGGATGGATCAGAATATATCTGTGACGTGGAGGTGAGTGCACGTTTTAAAACTTTTTTTGTCCCAGATATTGAGAACTGGAGAATGTTGGTGTAAAGCATCCAAGGCACTTTCTTGTTTTCAGAACTCTGGAAAATTATTCAGACCTGGTTTCTAAATACAAAATTATTTCCAAAGTCCTTAACAGATCATATTACTAAAAATACTTATAATGTCTCCAAAATGTTACAATCAAGAGAAAAATGTGATCTTAATTAAAAAAATATATATTTTTCTAACACTTCCCATGGTAGGAAAAAAAAATGGGGGCCTTAAATCAAGTTTTCATTAATATCTTGTGAGTTATCATTTAAATGAATTTACTTTTTCTGTTTGAATAGTTATACTTTTTAATTTGAATGATTTTATTTTTTTCTATTTTAAATTATTTAATATTTTTTGTGTTTGAATAATTTCAACCATTCATCGGTATAAACTTGTAAATTTCTGTACACAGCACTGTAGGATAGTGTGAACTGAATATGTCCTCTTAGAATAACTTTTTTTAATGTACATCGTGGTGGGCATTGCAGTTTGAGTGTAAAAAGGTATAGTGGCTTTTGTTTGTAAAGAAAAAAAGTAAAATTCCTCTCAGAGAAGGAGCAGTGAGAGGACTTTTGTCAGAGATATTTAGCAAGATCGAGTTAACAGATGGGGACAACACTACCTGTCCATAGTGGTGGAGACGGATGATTTGTTGCATTCTCCATGTAGCACAGAGGACACACAGAGGGTGTGAACTCAGGCCACGGGAGTGGGAGTGCGTGTGCACCGGCCACAGTGCCTTCCCCCCACAGCTGGGAGGGAGAAGCTTGTTCTTTCGCAGGTGATTCAATTTCAGATTTAACATTTTCTTTCGTTTGCTTATTTATTTATTATTTTTTTAAGTTTATTTATATTGAGATAGCGTGAGTGGGGGAGGGGCAGAGCAAGAGGGAAAGAGAGAGAATCTTAGGCAGGCCGGGCACTGACAGTGTGGGCAGTGACGACGTGGGGCTCGAACTCATGAACTGTGAGATCGTGACCTGAACTGCAATCAAGAGTCGGACGCCCCACCGACTGAGCCACCCAGGCGCCCCAGATTTAACGTTTTCATTCAAAGAGCTTATTCCTCCCACCTCAGCCCCCTGCCCTTGGTCATACAGGGACCTCGCACATCCGTCTACACCAGCTCCTCCCACCACATGCTTATGGAGTTCACGTCTTCTGCTGGGTGTGCTATAAGTCTGCCCCGAGGTCCCCTTAAGACACAGCCGGTGCCAACCCCACCTGATTTGCTGTGTCCCTCATTCACTCCTCTCTGCTTCCTCTGTCCACAATGCCACATCATTCCTACTTTATTTTGCATACTGCACTGCTGTACCCAGTCCTTTTCTTGGATCAGAAGATTCAAATCCATTTCATGTTGATAATGTCATTTGTGGTGGGGATGGGGTTGGGTTACTTTGTAGGAACGTAGAGGAAAAAAGATCTTTTGAAAATAAACTCTTAGATCAAAAGTTACTTGATCACATATTAACTGATAGAATTTTTGTCATGCTGTGACCTCATAAGTATTGATGGGTTGCTGGAGGGAGTGAAATACATGCTCCAAGGATCCTGCCTAAAGTGTGCCATGCACAGACCCTTTTTTTTTTTTTTTTTCACATTTTTATGGCTTTCATTTTGGCTAATGTCTTAGTTCGAAGTGTCCCATTATTGAGTTAGACGTTTATTCTGGGAATTGGGAGATTCAATAATGTACTCCTCCCTGGGTTTTACTCTGAAGTGTAAAGGACTTCTGTAACCATGAGAGAGATTGTGTTTTTCCAGTGTGGATCCACTTTCTGGAAAAATTGACCGAAGAGAAACTTTTTTCTTAGTTTTGAGGAGAGTCTTTCTATTGACTGTATTATTAATGGAATAAATAGGGTTACCCTGCAGCCCTCTCGTCCTACCTACCAGAGCTTTCTAAAGAAGAGTCTAGAAGGAAGTTTACTGAGTTTTGTGTGGGGGTGGCGGATAAATGCTGCAGGGCTGACTGAGGTGCATGTAAGTGTTAACCATTCTGCTAAACTTAATTTATATCCCATGCTTCCAGTGTGTTACAGGTAACCTGTGGTTTTGAGTTCAAAATTTTTATTTTGTGATTAACTTTGGATATAATTCAGCGTTACTGTTAATGCCCCTGTGAGCATTTTGAGTGACGTGGTCTTGTTGGTCAGTTATTTCTCTTTTATAATTCTTTTTATCAATTTGACAGCTTCTTAAGAATAATTCTTTTTTTCTGGGGCACAAAATCCTTTGCCAATAGGATATTTTCAGTTTTTCCATGGACGTTGGTAGTAGAGAAGGATGTGGCCACTATGGACTGACAGCCTTGTCGAGATAATAGAGAGATTTGGGCATATGGCAGAGTGAAGTGGACTTATTTGTAGCTGACTGGTTGAAGGAGAAAAACGGATTGTGAATCAGTGATGTGGTTCTCAAGGTGGCAACAGGATTCTAGTTGAAAAAGCACATTCAAAATGCCTCTTGGTTTTAGATACGACGGCACATAAAACTTGGCTGGCAAGGTGCGTGGGATATAATAGGTAAACGGTGCTGAAAAACCTTGCCCTAAGGAAGTGTCCTTCAGTCTTGTTCTCCTCTAAACTGAGTTTTTATCCATGTCTTCATTCAAGACACTCATGCGCGTGCGCGCGCACACACACACACAGACACACACACACACACACAAAGCTGAACTATTCTTTTCCTTTTTTTTAAATTTTTTTTTTAACGTTTATTTATTTTTGAGACAGAGAGAGACACAGCACGAACGGGGGAGGGTCAGAGAGAGAGGGAGACACGGAATCGGAAACAGGCTCCAGGCTCTGAGCCATCAGCCCAGAGCCCGACGCGGGGCTCGAACCCTCGGACCGCGAGATCATGACCTGAGCCGAAGTCGGACATGTAACCGACTGAGCCACCCAGGCGCCCCTGAACTATTCTTTTCAAGGGACACAGGCCTTTAAAAGTGACTAGTGGCCTGTGTGTCAGAATGCAGGCATCTCATGAAGCAGACAGTGTGTGACACTAAAGCAAAGTAACAGGTCAAACTTTGTTCTGTTTTGAGGGATCAGATGCAAAATGGAAATGTGTTGGAGGAAGGGGGTGGTCAGACTTCGTAACAGTTTGGGTGAAACTTATCTTTGGGTTTAAGTCGATTACAAACTCGGCATTAACCAGTTGCGTGGTGTAGCTGTCAGAAACATCCGTGCGGTCATGGTTGTTTCTGTTTAAGTGCAGCGTGTGGTTTGCCAAATGTGGCTGGCAGCCCCCTCTTCCTGGGCGGGAGAGATCCCGTCCGCAGTGTCTTGTCGATTAGCTCGTGCAGGATAGCACTTGTTGGAGCCACCAGACCCGGGTGTGAAAATAGATTTGTCTACTTGTAACCTGTGTGATTTCAGGGAACTCAAGCTTTCTGCGCATCAGTTGACCGGAAAAAAAGGAGGTGAAAATACTTGCCTCAAAAAGCCATTATTGAGAAGATTAAGGTAGATACTTAGTTTGAACACTTTCTGCAACATGGCATATTCTTGAGAGAAACCGTGAACTCTGAACTGAGCTTATTCAGCAGAGAGTTACAGGATGGTGAGGGATCTGGAAACCTCTTCTCATGAAGAATGATTAGAGAAATAGAATGCGTTGAAGAAACAAAACATTTCCACGTGTCTCCTTCTAGATTTGGAGGGGACAGGATAGCGACTTTCAGTTACTCGGAAAAGTTGGCATTGAATGTCTGTCATAACACACAGATATTTTTTAAAGTATAGAGAGCAGAACTAAATTAGAAGTTACAGGAAGTCCAGTTTTTCAGTAAACAGAAAACACATGTTTTAAATTATTGTTGTCAACCTTGTGATCTATGTTCTGCAGTAGGATTCCAGCAGAAACTGTAGGTGCATTTATGGAAACCATCAGCTCCTCAGATGTGGTCTCAGACCAGATAACTCCCAGTACCTCTTACTACTCTCAGACTCCTGGAGAGAAGAGACACACAAAAATCTGAATTGAAAAAGCAGAATTGTTGGGGCGCATGGGTGGCTCAGTCGGTTGAGCGTCCGACTTTGGCTTCCCTAAATCCCTGTACCTAACACATAGAGTTTCAGGTGAATTAAGAACAGGACGCAGGATGGGGCACCTGGGTGGCTCAGTCGGTTAAGCGTCCAACATCGACTCAGGTCATGATCTCACAGCTTGTGAGTTCGAGCCCCACGTCGGGCTCTGTGCGGACAGCTCAGAGCCTGAAGCCTGCTTCGGATTTTGTGTCTCCCTCTCTCTCTGCCCCTCCCCTGCTCATGCTCTGTCTCTGTCTCTTTCAAAAATAAATAAATGTTAAAAAAAAAAATTTAAAAGAACAGGACGCAGGAGACAATAACAGGCATAACTTTTTTGTTGTTGTTGTTGCATTTAATACTGCATCAAGAAAAGCATTTTATTTTACTGAAATCTCGATGCCTAAGTGTTTTCCCCCATGGCTTATTTAAAGCCTTCATTACTTTACCATCAAACTCAACAAGGCTCACCTCTGCTGTGACTTTATCACGAGACTATATAGTCACATATAAAGGACCCCCGTGAGTACACTCACATGCACACACATACACACTCCCATCTTAGAATACCCTGGCCCTGTTCTCTTTTCCTTCGAAACCACAAGGTAGCATTTCCCCTCTCCCCCCAGTGCTGTAGTGGTCTTCAACTCCTGCCTCCTTGTGGTCAGATGGAAACCTTTTTCAGTTGTGCTGGCTTTCTCCTATTTTCCTCAAGAGTAGTCTTAGGTCGGGGCGCCTGGGTGGCTCAGTCGGTTAAGCGTCCGACTTCAGCTCAGGTCATGATCTCGCGGTCTGTGAGTTCGAGCCCCACGTCGGGCTCTGGGCTGATGGCTCAGAGCCTGGAGCTTGTTTCGGATTCTGTGTCTCCCTCTCTCTCTGACCCTCCCCCATTCATGCTCTGTCTCTCTCTGTCTCAAAAATAAATAAACGTTAAAAAAAAGTTTAAAAAAAAAAAGAGTAGTCTTAGGTCATTGCAGCATTTGGTGTTTTTCCGTTTGACTATTAATAATTTTTTCAAACTCTTAAATCTTCATTACCTAAAATATAGTAAAAAAAAATTACTCCTAGTAAAATATAAGAACAGATCTCATCATAATAAAAGGCCTTTTAAGCAACTTGGTATATATGTTGGGAAATGTTTACATGCTAACCCTATTTTCATGTACGCCGACAGAATAAATACTAATAGCCATTCCCTTCCCGTTTTTCTTGGACCATCAGAGAACACAAGCAACTTCCTGTAGCCAGTTTACTCTCACAACGGCTGTTTACTTCCCAGACATAAATTTTAAAAGAGAAAATAAAAATACCCCCGTCACATGCGATGAAGGAAATAGCGCTCCACCCCGCTTTCGTCCCATTGCTTCTGTGTCATGCGGACTCATCTGAGTCTGACTGAGGGGCACACGATGTATTTCCCAGTGACCATCCGGTTAGAAATGTTTTCTCTTGTTTGGGCGCCATTCTGATCGAGTCTGACTTGGTTTTAGGAAAGTCAGACATGATCTGAAATTTGAGTCCGTATTTCATAATACGAGTTTGCCTCCGTGTGTGTAAGACGTTGACGCCATTTTATGGTGTAGTTTGGTTCTCTACAAGAAAGCCGATGGCTGGAGGAGTCTAGTGCGTCACTGCAGAAGCTCCACGGGGTTTACCTTGCAGGTGTGACTTACAAGGACCCTGCTGTCTATGCATGGGAAACCGCAGCTTAGTCCACTTCAGCCGTAAACGCTGCTGGCCCGACGGTAAGGGGACACCTGGTGCTTCTGGGCCCAGTTAAATTCACACAGGGCTGGCACCTCCAGGGGTAACTGCCAGGGAATCAGCCACACTGGAGGGAGAGATTTCTATCCAGATTGGGGCAGATCAAAGAGAGCTACTTAGGCGCAACGCTGAAACTGTAAAAGCCTGCCCCCCAGGTTTGACCCTGTCTAGAGGGCCACTGGTTGAATGGGCTCCATGCCTGAGTATCACTCGGGTCACGCCAGGATGGTTCAGAATCACAAGCAAACACAGAAATGGGGCAGTTTGCTCCAACAAGCATTTCTTGCTGCCATCCAGAGATGCTTCTAAGGAGCCAGAGAGGGTAAGAATATTTATGGCTCCATATCCTAAATGTGCTTTCTGTTACCTTCTAACTATTGGTCAGGAAAGGAATGTGTGAAAAACTTTCAAATGCTCTGTCTTGCCCATGATTCAGTTAACTGTCCAAGCCACTCTTCTGTTTCGTATTTTCACTTACTGGGATTTGGTTGGAAAAACAATCAGTGTCTGAATCTTCCAGTTGCTGTAGGTTATGCAACTAAAATACCTGACAGTACCTTTGGGGGTCCTCGACTGGAGGGCACATAGAATTGTCATAATCCAAAAGAGTCTATTAGGGCACCTGTTGCTTTTCATGGATTGTAAGAAGTAATTAACTGTAAAAAGTAGAAAATAAGGATGTTTGCCAAACCAGTGCGAGTACTGTTCATTCGATGCTGCATAAGTCACAGGGTGTTTGAGTCTGTGAAGTTGCATAAATTCCGATTTAACCTCTCAGTGGGTCTCTGCTCAGCTGAATGCCTGACCACATCGTGCCATCTGTCATGTGCTGTCACTGTGTCCTGTACAGCACGGCAGCTCCCCTGCTTGAAGATCGATGCCCCTGGGGACTCCCAGGGATGGAAGGACTTTAATTAACTTGTTTTTCTCATGTGACGACTCTTTGGTGCAGCTATGGGAACACTTACCTACAAGGCTCGTTACCACACACCCTCTCGTTCACCAGACAGAGCCAGTACTGAGTGTTTCCAAGGGGTTCAGATTTGTCCTCATTAAGGCTTGGCTAAGAAAAATGAACACTTTTTACTCAAGTTGTTAAATCTTTTCTCCTGGTTTTCATTAAAAAATAAATAAATAAACTCTCATAGTCTGTCATGAGTGTAGACAGTGATCTGTTCAACACTTTATTAAGTTTAAAATTAGGAGTATAGGGGCGCCTGGGTGGCTCAGTCGGTTAAGCGTCTGACTTCAGCTCAGGTCATGATCTCACAGTTCGTGGGTCCAAACTGCACATCGGACTCTGTGCTGATGGCTCAGAGCCTGGAGCCTGCCTCGGATTCTGTGTCTCCCTCTCTCTGTTCCTCCCCTGCTTGAGCTCTGTCTCTCTTTCTCTCTAAACAAGTAAATAAAAGCATTAAAAAAAATAAGGAGTATAAATGTGAAAACATAGAACTGGTCCCCGGGCCAGGTGGTGGTGGTTTGGAAGCTGTGTGAATTTTGGAACCTGAGCGTCTGTGCACGTTGGGTGGTCGAAGCCATAGCAAAGGTACAATCACTGAGGATTCTTGTTGCTTTGCTGCCGATGGTCACGTGGAGTTAAGGCCTGGCAGGCGATTTGTTCTGCGGATGTCAGGAGTCTGACCATGTGCTGCGGGAACACTAGGTTTGCTCTTTCCCCTTACCGTCCCCCGCGCCCTTCATGTCCCCACGGTGTTGTCCGACCGCTTCCTGTTGCTGAGTTGTTGACGTGAACTTGCCTGTTCTGCTGGCAGGCAGGTGGGAGTCGCACTTTTCACGGGCACGTGGTCCCCTGCTCCGGAGAGCGGTCTTGTTTATTTCGTGCTGCTTACTTACCATAGGGTGCTTGATTTTCAGAGATGGTCATTACCCGATTGCTTAGTGAAGGGCGTGCGTGATCTTTCAGGTTGAAAACTAATCCTCGGTTTTCTACCTCTCACCGTCCTGTGATTCAAACTTCAGGTTATATTTCACGCTGTTTGTATCTGGTTTACTTGCTTAGATGTCACCTCCTTCAGAATCTTCCCCACTTTTATCTCTGAAAGTTGTCATGTGTGCTCTGGACAAAATCTTTTAAATTCCTTTACTCTTTGTGTGACCTTCTTGTCGCAGACCCTTCTGAGATGGCGGGTTGGCCACGGACCCCTTTCTTTGGGCTCAGGGGAGGGGTTGCTCTCTCTGCTGCTGCTTCAGAAATCATTCCCCATAGCACCCTGGCCTTTAGGCTTAACTTGAGGTTTAGGGAAAGACCACATAAAAGAAGGAATACCTGTTAGTGTAAGTGCCATTCTTGGGTGTGACAGACCCGCAGCCATCCCACCTGGCACCCATTCTGCTTCCACCTATTAGGTGCCAGTTTAGGCCCCCCATAACTCAGTCCTGGCCCTGAAAGCCAAGGAATTGCTTCCCTATATTAGACCAAGACAGTCCCCGTTTCCCTCCTCAGGAAGAGTCTCCCAGCATGGCAGTAGCTTGTGTGGTGACCACAGCCTCCCATTCATACAGGCTGAGCTGGCGCTGTGGCCCCAGCGCACCAGGCTCCTTCCTAGCAGTGGACCTATGTCACAGCTTCAAAACATCACTTAAGACATTGTCTCCACCAGACACTCTGTTAAAATCCTTGCATTTTCCAGAATACGTTGATCAGATTGTACAGAGTAGGCCCAACGAGAAAGTTAATCATTTGAGTTTTAATTAGCCTTTGCCTTAATGCAAATTCTTTTTTTTGTGTTTACAACGATTTCAATCTGTAGAAGTAACGTCACACTGTGTGCACAATCTTCCCCAGGGAGTTTTACTAATTTTGCAGAGGCTTTCCTATGAAGTATTTCTTGAGGACCTATTATGTTCTAGGCACTGAAAACTGAGTAAGACTTCAGGCTTCGACAGAGGACTGTCTTACTCATAGAGTCCCACAGTCTTAAGTCTGGAAGGGACATTGGAAATGACTTTGTCTTCTGTTTCGTCTCACTGATGAGGAAATAGACCCAGAGCAGTTAATGTGAGGAAACACAGCCTGGAACGGGTAGGGAAGGACTAGAACCCAGATCTCCTGCCCTCTGCTTCAGAGGTCTCATTACTATAGCTCCAGAACCATTCTAAGTCTTTGCAGAAGGAGCAAACCGAAACAGTATTTATGTCCAACTTGGGTTTGTGAAATAGTGGGATGAAAAGAGAAGAAGGAGGAAGATCCACTTTTCGAATTAATAATATATTAGATTCTTGAATATCTCCTTTACTGGTAATTCTGTATGCCTTTGACATCAAAATTGATCACTTTTTCTAAATTTTGTAGTTAATGTATGTAATTTGGGGGTAAGTAAGACCACCAGAGTCGCTCTTCCTTCTCTCTCTCCTTCCCTCCCCTCTGCTGGTGGCTGGAGAGCTTTGAAACCTCCTTGAAGCACATCTGCCATAGACGCTCTAAAAAGTGTCTCCTTTTAATAAACCGGCAGCTTGACTCTAAGCCTGGAGTGGCTTAATCAGGCCTCCCTGGGAACAAAAGGGCTCTGAGGTTGTAAGCAGATCCTGTCCAAGAGAGACAGGTTAAGCCAATGGAAAGAATGCCATTCTTTTAAAACTTCTTAAACCTAATTTCTAAAAGTGGTTGTCAAGTCTTTGCTTCTGGTTATACTAATCTGGTCATAGGGATCATGAGATAAGATACTATGTGAAGAGTAGAACTTAAGAAGCAACATTGTTTCATTTTGAATAAGAAGAGGAAACTAATACAGAAGCTCTTGAAACTGGTACGTGGAACAGGGTTCAGGCTTGGCTCAGCTCTTTGCCTTCATACAGAATAATTTTAGGCAAGTTCTACAGCTACCATGGTCCAGCTCCAAGTGGAAAGGCCAGTTTAAACTGAAGACCCTAGCCATCCCCCAGAGAGCAGCAGTTTTCATTATCCTGTGATTTTTTTTTTTTTGTTTCAACTTTCCTGATCAATTGCCAGTTCATTTTATAATTACAGCATTTCCCCCATGAAAGATAGGTTATAATTTTCAAGATTATAGCTCATCTCCCCTTAGTTAGCACTTAAATTGATGCCTTTCTTTTCATAGAAATACTCTCGGCCCTAAAGGAAGTTTAGGAGGGAGACTCCTGGTATCAGCCATAAGATTAGAAAATCTTTTCATTAGATGGGTAATAACCTGGGACCGTTTCTGTGTGGGGTGATAGTCTCTTGATTTTGATATCACTTTTTTTTCATTAGCTTGTTTCAGCAGGTGTCTTTTGACTTTGTCTCCAAGGTCAGACATCTAAGAACAGCACCTGTGACCTCTTTTTCAATCCAGAAGTGAAGTCCAGTAGAATCCCAGTTTCTTCTAGTAGGAGGAGAACGTGAACTCTAGTTCAGTCCCCGCCTCCAGTATGGATGGATGGGTGTGTGTGTGTGTGTGTGTGTGTGTGTGTGCACGTGCGCACCCATGCAGATGTCCAGCAAAATATAGAAGTGGGGTCAGGGAAGACTGGAGTACAGTATGATAATGAAGGCCTTACTGTAGGGACAGGATAAAACATTCACGAAGAAGTAGTTTTCACTTGACTCCTGGCATCTACTCACTGATCCAGTCAGTATGACATATAGTCGAAAAAGGAAGCACCTGCTCAGGCAGTACTTGGTTTCAGGGTTTGGCTGGCACACAGGCGTTGTGGTCCTGTGTCCAATTTGCATGTGAAGGGAGGTCGACATGCTTCCATGTTACTTTAAAGAATATTTATAACCCAAAAGGAACATTAAGTTGTATTTGTAAGTAAACGCCTTTTTGTCATTTATTATGTCTATGATCTTGTTAATTTTTATAGCAGAGGGAAAGGGGAGAAATCTCATAGTATGTCAGCTCATTCACATTTGCTGTTTGGGTATGGCGATTAAATAATTCAGCAGGAGACAGGAAGCATGATGAAAGAGGGGCGAAAGCTCTGCTAAAACGTTTCATAGTGATATTGAACAACTGCATATTTTTGTTAGTGACATATCCTGTGGCTAATATTTATGGCAGCCACAATTAATAAATTACAGCAGCCAAGCTTGGCACCTCTTTCAAGGCCAGTAGTGCATTCAGCTTTGAGTGTGAGCCTCATTTGGGGCTATCGTACATGAAAAATAAATTGTTCATCATTCTTGCCAGAGTTTTATATTTTTTCTTACATTTACGCCTTCTCTCAAGTTTTCCAGATCAGATAGACACGCTCAGAGAGTCCAGTGCAAGTTGCACCAGTAATAAATAGGGGGGCCATTTTAAAATTCTTATGTGAATTGAAAACTTAGATTCAGCTTTGACCTATTTTTTATTTTTTTTAAATAGCCAGAGACTTTGGCTAAGAAACTTGGCCTCTCAGTGTTGATGCTGTGCTACTCAAAATATTCAGGTTCTTTACAGACAGCCTAGTAGAAATGTTGAACTGTAGTTGTACTTTCAATGCATGCACTGAGTAGCAGAACTAGCATTTAATACTTCAGTTAAAAGGATCACTTGCAGGCAGGCTTTTAAAAGTGCGTTTATGGGGGCGCCTGGCTGGCTCACTCAGTTGAGCAACTGACTTCGGCTCAGGTCGTGATCTGATGGCTCGTGATTTCAAGCCCCACATCGGGCTCTGTGCTGACAGCTCAGAGCCTGGAGCCTGCTTCGGATTCTGTGTCTCCCTCTCTGTCTCTGCCCGTCCCCTGCTCGTGCTCTGTCTCTCTCTCTCAAATAAACATTACATTAAAAAAAATTTTTTTTAATAAAAATAAAAAATAGAAGTGTGTTTCTGAAACTCATAATATGGAGGCACCTGGGTGGCTCATTCGGTTAAGCATCTGACTTTGGCTCAGGTCATGATCTCATGGTTTGAGAGTTCAAGTCCCACATCGGGCTTTGGACTGACAGTGCAGAGCCTGCTTGGGATTCTCTCTCCTTCTCTCTCTGCCTCTTTCCCACTTGTGCATGGTCTCTCCCTCTGTCCCTCTCTCCCCCTCTCTCTCTCTCTCTGAATAAACACACTTAAAAATTAAAAAAAAAAAAAACTCATAATGTGTAGATGTCCTAAAAATTGCACACATGAATATCTGTGGAAGTACCATGAAACAGTCAAATCAGACCTCAGGATTGTTGTACAGTAGGATAAGCTTTCACAGTTGATTCTGTAAAGAATTGAATTTGGAGCCTAAGGGGATTAAACTTTGGGAAGCAACCTGTAATAGCGACAGCCTGTGACATCTTGGCTTCGCCATTTGTTTGCACATCCCCTAAGTGTTCTCAGTTTTCTCATTTGCAAACGAGAGCTCAGGGGGTGACTGCGAATGGCCAGGGGTGGATGTTAAATGCTTACAGGTGCCAGGGACCCTGTTGGACCTATAGTGGCTAGCAGATTTGAAAGCTTCCCTAACTTGATACACTTCCACCCCGTAAAGTATAAAGTGTATACTTCTAGGCTTTGCCTAGAAGAATTTAAATAAAAACACTCTGTAGAGTGGAGACTTTTTAATATAAAAATGGGATCATAGCCTTTACACTGCTTAGAGATTTGCTTTTATCCTTCAGTAGGTGAATGGGTAAGTAAACTGTGTTGTAATCTAGACAATGGAATCTTACTCAGTGCTATGGAAAGAGCCATGAAGAGACATGGAGACTTGGAGAAGCCTTAAATGCATGTTTCTAAGTGAAAGGAGCCAGTCTGAAGGGCTACATACAGTATGGTTCTGATGATATGAGATTCTGGAAAAGGCAAAATTATGGGATAATAAAAGACTAGTGGTTGCCAGAGGATGGGGTGGGGTGAGGGGCACATAGAGATGAACAGGCAGAGAGCACACAGGATTTTTAGGGCCGTGAAAGTACTCTGCAGGGCACCGTAATGACGGATACATGTCACTACACATTTGTCCAAACCCATAGGAAGTACAACACCAAGAGTGAAACCCAATGTAATCTACGGACTGGGTGATAATAACGATACATACGATAATAACGATAATAACAATGAATCTGTGTAGGTTCATTGATTGTAACAACCCTGCCATTCTTGTGGGGGCTATTGATAGTGGGGGCGGCTGTGCGTGTGTGGGGCAGGAAGGACGTGGGAAAACATTTCCCTCGACTTTGCTGTGTACCTAAAACCGCCCTAAAACAAAGTTCAGTCTTAAATAACAACAACGACAAAACCACTCACCTAGAAGCTTGTCAGGATTGAGAAATGACCTGGAAAACAGGAAATTTGCTTTTGCTCATACTGCACAGCTTGAACCTGCCGAGAGGAGACAGAAGATGTAGCTAAGGTGCTATTACTATGGTGTCAGAAATCAGGAGGTGTTTAACAAGCCTGAGTGTGTTCTAAAATAATTATACGCACTCCATTTCTGGCTTTTGGTGCCAGTCTCTTATCCTGCACTGACTCACATTTTACGGCAAGCAAGGAGGTAGTGTTCCTTGGCCTCAGTAATGAACTCTCTCAAATCATGCAGGAGAGTCCATTATGGAAGGGGCCTGACGACATCACTCTGTTCTTCCTTCATGTCTAGTCCCTTTGGAAGTTGGCGTGAAACATTCTTTCTAGTTCTACTGAGCCTCGACTCACTGTGTTTTCTGATTTCTTTTTTTTTTTTTTAACATTTATTTATTTTTGAGACAGAGAGAGAGCATGAACAGGGAAGGGTCAGAGAAAGAGGGAGACACAGAATCTGAAACAGGCTCCAGGCTCTGACCTGTCAGCACAGAGCCCGACGCGGGGCTCGAACCCATGGACCGCGAGATCAGGACCCGAGCCGAAGTCGGACGCTTAACTGACTGAGCCACCCAGGCGCCCCTGTGTTTTCTGATTTCTTACCTGGCGACTCTGAGCGATGTATTTGAAGAGGCTTCTTTATGTTCAGTTTTATTTTAAGTGTCCTTACAAATTCAGATCATCCTTTATTTGTCTGTCCTTCGGTAGCAAGTATAGGCTATGGGACGGGGTTATTCTGTTTTGGGTTTTTTTTGGTTTTTTGTTGTTTTGTTGTTTTTTTGTGTGTGTGTTTTGGTTTCGTTGCCTCTTACCATATTAGGAATTCTGTGTGGTATGCTGGGTGTTCATGAAATAGCTAGGGACACAAGAGAAGTAGCCAGGAAAAAGGAGAGAAATGGGAACCTACCCAGCTCACTTCATTTTCGTGTTGGGGCAGGTCCTCTACTATCGGTGAGAACTTCTCTCTTGCCTAAAGAAATTCGGAGCGGCTCTTTGAGGTGTGTTTCCTGGACTTTTCTTTCTCTTTTCGGACCTAGGTTTTGAAACCAGGCTATTGACAGAAAAGCAAAAGTGCACATCTTCAGCTGGTTGTAAATACCTGCTTTGGAGTAGAGGTGTTCTCAGCCCCGGTTCATCGTGTTAAAAATGGTACACGTGTGTGTCACTATTTGGCAGGTAGACACAAATTACTCGAAAATGTCAGCTGACTCCCTGAGGTGGTGTGTAAGGCCCCCTAACGTCCAGCGGCATTCATGTATTCTATTTTATTTTGGTTTTGAATTTCCAGAGTGATTCTGCTTAGGCTCGGGATATTTACATCATTCTGCTTAGAGCTTGGGCAGGGAAGGAGACATGAAGAGCGGGCATCGAACACATTTGAAACATCAGGGGTACTTGAGGCAGACGAGGCTGGAAAGGAAGGCCAAGGACCCATCCGAGGGGATAGGTTTGATGTGCTAACAAGGTTGGGTATCGTTTAGATACTTTGACTTTCTATCGCTGAGTCCGTTACAAACTACTATAAACTTAGCAACGTGAAACCACATGTTTGTCATCACATTTTTCGGCCGGTCCTCTGCATGGGTCTCCTACAGCAGAAATCAGATTATTCACTGATTGAATCTTCATCTGGAGGCCGAATGAGGGAAAGAGCCACCTTCATGCTCCTTTGAGCTCTTGGCAGAATTCGTGTTCTCCTGGTTGTAAGCCTGGGGACCTGGCTGTCGGCTGGGGACCAGTCTTTGCTACAGTCTGCTCTCGGGGCCTTGCCACGAGGCCCCCCTCTGTCTCAGCAGCACAGAACCTCCCTCACTTTGAGTCTGGTTACCTTCAAATCTTTCTGCCTCCCCTGATGTTACCAGCCTGAAAAAACTCTGCCTTTAAGGGCTCACACAGTCAGGTCAGGCCCACCCAGATTATGTCCCGATCTTAAGGTCAGCTGTGCCATCAGAACATAATCTGACCATTGGAGTGAGATCCATTCTATTCACAGCTCCAGGGATGGGGATTGTGCAGGAAATCTTAGGGCCGTCTTAGAATTCCGCCCCTCACAAGAGGTGATGGGGTTTCTGGGGCTTTACCTAGGGGAGCTCTTGGGCCATTTGTGTTTTTAAAACATACTTCTATTAAATAGTCATCGAAGAGGAAGAGACTCGAAACAGGGACGTTAGTCAGCTCTGGCAGTGAATGCGGCAGGACATGCTAAGGACCAGAACTGAGGCAGCAGCAGTGGCATAGAGGGGAGAGAATGGGTTTTCAAGAACTGTCCTGAAAAGGAGCAGAGTTGATTAATTAGATGTAGGGTGGGGATATGGGTAAGTGATAACAGACAGTAACTTATAATGACTTCCTAATTTCTGGATCAAGTGAAGTGGCTGCATAGACAGATGTAGACTACAAGGAGAAAAGTTGATAGGGGAAGATAATGAATTTAATTCAGAACGATCGAGTTTAAAGTGCCCGGAATATGAAAGTAGCAATCTGCTACTGTAAATGGTTGTGTCGTTCAGCATTTGGTAGAGAGGCCGGATTGGCAGGCTTCGTGGGAGCCATTATCTTCTATACTAATTCACACTTGGGAGTGGAGGAGATTGCGAGGATAGTCAATGAATGAATAAGAAGAAGGAGGCTAGCAGAGCCCTGGGGGAACACTAGCATTTAAAGTTGGGAATGGAGCGAGCTTGGTCAAAGCTCCTCCCCACGCCTCCTGTTCTTCCCTGCACCCAATCCCCCGTCCCTTTTTGCCATTAGCTTGTGCGCTGGGTGTGCATGACCCCATGGGGACATTATAAGAGTGACTGTGGTTGGCTGAGTATCCTTCAAATAGTTCAGAGAGAGCCTATGTAGAAAAGCATCCCGGATATCATTTTATAAATGCCATTAAAGCATTGGTTACACTATTGGGTGTAGAAGGCAGGAAGCCGGAGATTGTGTAAGGTACCATCCCCTGAGAAAAAATGAAGTGTTGGGCACAAGTCTTGTGCCCCCCTCCAGTTTGTTGTCTGTTCTCCTTTTATTTCTGTAATTTGGTTTTTTGCCATCCTTTGGGCTTTAGGCTTTCCATTACACAAAGTGGTAAGAACCGTAACGTTACGCTCCTTACAAGGAATGACTGATCCCTGATTTCTTTGAACTACTTAACAACTATTAGGAGTAGTTTCACCTCGGCATACTGTATAGTTGTGATTTTTAAGGCACCATAATTATACTTTAAGCTGTGAAGGAGTGGTCTCGTTCAGAAAGCTTTCTTAAAATGTTTATCTCAAAGTTAAAAAACTAAACTCTTTATGCGTAGCGTCCCGGAGCTTTCCAGTTTGGACTATGGTGAGGACCTGCTTCTCTTTCAGGTATTACCCCCTGCCCCACCCCTGTCTCACCTTCTCCCTGGTCCAGGGAAGAAGGCATCTCATACTGAACTCTTGGTTTGCTTCCCTCTCTCTACAGCAAAGAAGCAAAGGACTCTTTTTCTCTCCAATCTCTGAGCTGTGTGGACCAGCCAATGCACTTTAGGCTTTTTATCTGTTTTTCCTAGAAGAGGTCATGGATTCCAAGCTGTGGGAGCTCTCTTTTGGAACGCATAACATTTCCATCCATAAAGCTAGCTTCCTATAGCTTGTTGGTATGGTCTCCCTTACGTGACGACTATTAGGGATATCGTATTTCTAGATAAGTGAAATTTAGGTCTTTGTCTTGCTTCTCCTGCCAAGGCGGCTCTGTTTTGTTGGCGTTGCCTGGTGACTGTTTCCTGCGGTCTTGGTCCAGGATATCTCTACAAATGGCAAATTAAAATGGCCAGATTAGATACTAATTCATGAATTGCTTTGATCAGTGGAGGTTTCCTTCTTGTCAACAAGTAACACCTCCTTGCTGTGTGGGAATGTATTGTTTTCAGTGTGACAGACAGCTGTGTTTAACTGGTGTGTACATTTGGTGTCATTTTCTAGCAGGAGTGAAAGAAAATCCTATCTCTAAGTCCCGTTCCCACTTCAGAATGCCCCGCGTTTTCCCTGCTGCTGCTTATGGGAATGAGTGATGGTGTCCAGATGGACACAGCCAGTACAAGGAACTGGTTCTTATGATGGTGTTTGGAAAACTGGAAAGAATAGAGACTTGTTATTTCTTATGGAATGCCATGGTGACAGCAAATAAAGTCACTAAAGAGCCACCACATTCTTCAGGGAAATGCCATTAGACTGAGCATGTCAAGCTCATGAATGGTTTTAGATGGTTACCCCAAGCAAAATGCTTCAGTCTAATGTGCCCAGTTATTCCTTTGGGGGGAAAAAAAAAGGTATCTAAAATGCCATGATCTGCAGACCTTCTTTAATAGTACACTGGCCAAGAATTGATCAGGAGAAAGAAGCCCACCAAAATCACATTTGGAAATGCGATGCATTTCAGAAATACATATTATTTAACTTGGGGCTTCTATTCATCCCCTGCCATGTTCTAACAAGGACTTCGGGTGTTTTTATGTAAGTGCACATAATGGCATGAGAAGAAAATAAATTGTAGAGAACAGCACCAAAAGAAAATGGAAGAAGCCAGGAAGGAGGTCAGTCCCAAAACACACGTCCTGAGCTCTTTACCAGACCCTGGGGAGGAAACCTTGACTCTCAGTGTCTGCACTATAAAAACACATCAGTTTCAAAAGCTTCCAAAGAAGCACGTTTTTTCCAAGTCCAGTTGTTTGAGAAAACACTCCACTGCAGCTCTCTGCTAGCTGCTGCTTCTTTCCTGAATAGCCATCAGGAAAGTCTCCATGGCTGTTACTTCTCAGTCTAACCTTCAGTAAGCAGTAAGTAATGATCTGTCAGTTGGAGATTACATTCCTCGTTAATTATCTGAGATGCAATGCCTTTTATGTTGTCCCGTTTATTGCAGAACTGTGTTTTTTAATAGCAGAACCAGAGGGGATATAGACATCTCTCAGGAGAGGTGAGAGCTTCACAAAGACATGTTCCCAAAGACATGTTCCTTCTGGAAGGACTTGGGCCAGGACGTACTTGAGGTCAAGCAAATAGTTGGGGTTAATATTTGGATCTAGGCCATTGTAGAGACAAAAAGATGCTCCAGGTCCCAACTCTGTACTCTATAGAGCATGACTTCAATGATCTCAGCTCAGAGAAACCTGAAAGCTTCAGGAGTTTCTTGTACACTCTTCAGGATAACCTCAAAGCAAACTCTCTGCCCAGGTGTGTAAATATAAACCATCTCCTTTATACAGGATTATTAAAACTATAAGCCCATTAAATGTTGGGATTGCCACAAAAATGCTGAGTTCAGTTTTAGGACAGCTTTCAGGGGGCGGGCCGGTTGCATACTTGAGGGTGAACTCCCCAATCTGCTGTTGACATTGATTTTGTATTGTCCTCAATTAGATGAGGGAAAAGAGACCGTTCTTCCTACTTTGCCAGAGAATCCAGAGAACTTCCCTGTCCTGTGTGTGGGTTGCCATCCACTCTCGTCACAAGACCCTACCTACACTGTGTGGTGTGAAAGTGCGGGTCTGTTGATCCTGGGAGATCAGGCTGATCTCATACAGTGGAGTCCAGGGAGGTCCCTGGAAACCATGATCCTCCTTACATTTTTCTGTTTCAGAGTGAGGGGTAAAGGGTGTATCAGATGGTAGTAATGGAGTGGAACCATAGCTCCTGGAGGAAAACTTGAGAAATTTATTAACAAGTTAACCTGCAACATTGGAACGAGAATTTTATTTTATTTTATTTTATTTTATTTTATTTTACTTTACTTTACTTTACTTCACTTCACTTCACTTCACTTCACTTCACTTCATTTTATTTTTTGTTAAATAGAATTTATTGCCAAATTGGTTTCCATACAACACCCAGTGCTCATCCCAACAGGTGCCCTCCTCAATGCCCATCATCCACCCTCCCTCCCTCCCACCCCTCATCAACCCTCAGTTTGTTTTCAGTTTTTAAGAGTCTCTTATGTTTTGGCTCCCTCCCTCTCTAACTTACTTACTTATTTATTTTTCCTTCCCCTCCACCATGGTCTTCTGTTAAGTTTCTCAGGATCCACATATGAGTGAAAACATATGGTATCTCTCTTTCTCTGCCTGACTTATTTCACTTAGCATAATATCTTCCAGTTCCATACACGTTGCTGCAAATGGTCAGATTTCATTCTTTCTCATTGCCAAGTAGTATTCCATTGTATATATAAACCACATCTTCTTTATCCATTCATCAGTTGATGGACATTTTGGCTCTTTCCATAATTTGGCTATTGTTGAAAGTGCTGTTATAAACATTGGGGTACAAGTGCCCCTATGCATCAGCACTCCTGTGTCCCTTGGGTAAATTCCTAGCAGTGCTATTGCTGGGTCATAGGGTAGGTTTATTTTTAATCTTTTGAGGAACCTCCACACTGTTTTCCAGAGTGGCTGCACCAGTTTGCATTCCCACCAACGGTGCAAGAGGTGAACAGGAATTTTAAAAACTAGCAGGTTTTTCATTTGTGGGAATACGGTGTTGCCTTCATGCAAAACATGGGAGGAAAAAAAATTTGCAACATTCTAAGATCTGGCTAGAGCAGATGATACCCACGTGGTAGGAAAATACAAGTAAATTGGTCATGAACAAATCACAAAGATCAGAGCAGTTTTTGAAGAGTTTTGAAACAAGACATCAACCCCAGATGCATGCATTTATTTAGCTTGATTTTCTTTACTAAAAAAAATCATAATTCTGCTCTATGCCAGGCCCTGTGCTAAGTGTGGGAATCCAGTCATGAGTAAAAGCTGCTTTCCTGAGCCTCAGCTGTTAGTAACACTATAGAGATCATATAGAAACCAGTGTAAAAGTGCCACCCTGACCAGTGCAGTGCAGGGGCTGTGTAAGCATGTCCTCTGGGATTTGAGCCGAGTCCTGGTGCTGGAGGAGAGATCTGAAAGATGGGCAGGTAGAACGTTCCAGGATGCAAAGATGGCTTGTGCAGGTTTTTTTGTGTGTGTGTGTTTTTTTTTTTTTTTTTTTTTTTTTTGGCAGGGGGAAGCCTGGGAGGAGAAGGGGCTGAGAGAAGGCTGTCTATAGAATGTGGAAACAGGGGAGGGGCTTTGTAGTAGAAAAGCCAGAGAGGCAGGCAGTGCCTCCCAGGCTGCAGTGGTCCAACCTTCACACTTGGGCTAGCTGTGTCCCAGAGCGTCTCTTGCTACTGAATCTGACAGGGAAACACTGGTCTTCCCACATGGACCTATTCTCCCTGAGGTTTTTAACGTAAAAACAGAAGTTAAAAGAAATGTGGTAACATCCCAGAGGGGACCTCCCTGGAGTTTGACTTCACATCCCACAGTGCATCCAGGATCACAGGCATTTTGCTGCCTGGCCATCCTTGGGAGACGTGGATAGGGCTAGTTTATAGAACCAGCAGTAAAAGAAGGGGAGAAGGCATCGCCTGAGACCCTGGGAACGTCTGTAAGTCTCTCAGGCCCAGACCTCCCAGTTTAACCTGAGTGCAGGTAAGCTCCAGAAAAGATAGTTGCTTTCTCTTGAGTGCAAGATAAAGCAGACTGATCTGGACGAGCATGTGATACTTTGCTCTTTGCTTGAAGAGAATATTTTTAATTTTCTTGTCATAAAAAAAACGTTAGGGTTTTTCTTCAGACAAAAGCCTGGGCCTGCTTGAAAAGCAAGTTTTCTTGATTTAATTTGCTAGATCAGTTTTTATGTGATTGTTATTTACTACCATTTGCTAATGCTACTTACCGCTTTTTTTTTTTTAACCACAAAACTTAAATAATCATCTTAGATTCAGTTAAGAGCAGTGACTAACATTCTTTTCAGGTTAAATGAGTACTTAGAACTGTTGGAGTAAGGGCGACCTTCTGCCCTTCTAACTTTTCCTAACGCTGCAGACCTGAGGAAGAGACGGGGCCTGTCTGGTCTGATTCTAGAATTAGGACCAGGCCTCTGTTTTCCTTAGCTGGGATGAGCAGCCTCCTCCCCATCCCCATTCACAGGAGGGGGGACTGACAAGCAAAGAGGATTAGTGCTGGCTTTCCAGGATTGTGAGCTCAGGCAGCATTAAGGCTGGATGCCCCCAATACAGCGGTGAAGAAAACAATACTGACCTTTGACACGTAGAGCCAACTGTACCCCAGAGTGGCCCATATGAGGCCTTAAACACGCCAGCAAAAGTTGAAGTGTATATCAAATCAAGATATTTAATGATCGAAAAGGCTTTTTCTCTCTCTCTCTACTGGATTTTAAATACTAATCTAAATTATAATATGCTCACATGAAGGCTGATAGAAGTAACACATTAGTCAGATCATCTATCCTACTTTTTCCAGAGGTTTGTGTTTCATTCTAGGTCTTTCGTACACTGTAATATCATTTAAATTTAAAATGGTAAAGGGGCGCCTGGGTGGCGCAGTCGGTTAAGCGTCCGACTTCAGCCAGGTCACGATCTCGCGGTCTGTGAGTTCGAGCCCCGCGTCAGGCTCTGGGCTGATGGCTCGGAGCCTGGAGCCTGTTTCCGATTCTGTGTCTCCCTCTCTCTCTGCCCCTCCCCCGTTCATGCTCTGTCTCTCTCTGTCCCAAAAATAAATAAAAAACGTTGAAAAAAAAAATTTTAAAAATGGTAAAATGATACAATTACGTCTTAAAATTATGTGAGTTGTTGATACCATAGCCCTGATATCCTTCCTCTTCCTGCTCTCAGCCTTGCCCTATGAATAGGCTAACATAGTTGATGGAAAGCACATAGGTTCGCTTGTTACCTATTTGTTTAAAGCAATGACAATATTATTCTTACATTTTTTGATCATCGATGCCTTATAGACTTGAAAAATGACCATGCTGCAAATTGATACTCATGAAATTGATATTAACAGAACTCATGTTTTCATTGTCAACATTTACATTGCCCACAGCTCTTTATTTGACCAAATGAATTATACATCACGATTTGAGTTTGTGCGTGCGTGCGTGTGTGTGTGTGTGTGTGTGTGTGTTTGAGAATTGTCTTAAGAAAGAGATTAAGTACTTCCTCTGACAGGAAAGAATTCTCAAAGTTCCACGTCATTCAGAATTAGACCCTGTGGTTATTTTACATTATTCAAGTTTGTTTCTCTTACAAACATTCTGCTTCCCTAGGCCTCCTTTTCTGCATTCATTTTGCACACTTTGGCTTAGTGACCTGAATCCTTAGCAGATTAACAACAGGAAATGTTGTCTGATAGTTCACTGCCAACATCTCATATGTGTGATGTGAAACTCCTTGTAAAAAAACCGAGCCCAATGTTTTTGCTGTCCAAGAAGAAGCATGCTTCACTGGAAAGCTATTATCTACCACAGTGCATGTCTCTGAGCACAAAAGTCTGATTTCAAATAGAGACTGAAATTGCTTCAACAAATGAAGGCAGAAACAGATTGTGGCTGAGTGAAAAAGGCCTCTTTTTAAAAAAAGTGGAGAGGCTTCCCGTTCAGGAAGGGACTCTTGTCGCCAATGTGCTAAAAGTAACTGTGCACTGAGTCTGAGTCAAAACATAGGACAACTCCATTGCGTTCGAACAATTCATTCTTGTTTTGCCAGGACTATATGCCATATGGATGATTCTGTAACCATCTTCTGTTTTGGCCTGGAATGTACCAAAACAAGCCAGTGCACCCAATATATATTAACCAGTGTGTGTGTGTATGTGTGTGTTTGTAAATGATAATTGAATGTACCCTCAGCTTATGGATATAATACTATTTTTCAGCAATTTCCCAGCTTTACCTACACAGTGATATTTGTTTTTCACAAGAGAAATGGGATGATTCCATTGCTGCACTATATGCTAACTAACTTGGATATAAATAAAAAAAATAAATAATTTTTAAAAAGAAAGAAATGGGGGGGCGCCTGGGTGGCTCAGTTGGTTAAGTGTCCGACTTCGGCTTAGGTCACGATCTCACGGTCCATGAGTTCGAGCCCCGCGTCAGGCTCTGGGCTGATGGCTCAGAGCCTGGAGCCTGCTTCTGATTCTGTGTCTCCCTCTCTCTCTGCCCCTCCCCCGTCCATGCTTTGTCTCTCTCTGTCTCAAAAATAAATAAACGTTAAAAAAAAATTAAAAAAAAAAAAAAGAAATGGGATGATTTCACTGCAGAAGGAATAGGCTTCCCACAGTATGCTGTTCTCTGCACCGAATTTCAGCATTAGAAACCCCAAATTTATTGGGCTCCCTATTGAAAGGGCCTACCCAGAGTCAGCAGCATTGATTGCCTGTGTCTTTCCATGAGCTAGGCAGTGTGCCTTCCTGTTTTATCTCAAGTATTGGTATTCTTTCCATTTGATAATGAAGGCAGTGAAGCTCAGAAAGGTTGAATAACTAGTCCAACCTCACAGAGCCAGCTAGTTATAGAACCAGGGTCCATCCTCAGGGCTGTCTTCTATTCCTCAAATAGAGCATGGAATGTTGAGAAAACAAACTTGAGTAGGTAATGATGCCCATTTTAAAGATGTTTCAGTAATGCTAGATGAATCATAATCTCTGGGTAACTGAGACATGGACGGGAATCACTATTTTGTTTAAAAACTTACCAAGACCAGGGTCGCCTGGGTGGCTCAGTTGGTTAAGCATCTGACTTTGGCTCAGGTCATGATCTCGTGTTCCATAGGTTCGAGCCCCGTGTCGGGCTCTGTGCGGACGGCTCAGAACCTGGAGCCTGCTTCGGATTCTGTGTCTCCCTCTCACTGCCCCTCCCCTGCTCGCTCTCTGTCTCTGTCTCTTTCAAATGTTTTAAAATAAACATTTAAAAATTAAAAAAAAAAAAAACTTACCAAGACCAGAAAAGAGTTTCATATTCATATTTTAACAGAACACGCCAGATCATCACTGCTAACTTTACTGAGCACGAAGTGTGGCAGAATAATTACTAATGGGCTGATTGTGGTAGAGTCGTTCAGAAACATTGATTTGAAAGAGGTAACCAACCGAGACTTTCTGAAAAGCTGATGGCTCATGGATTTAAAGAAAGGGCTGCAAGTATATGGGACATGTAGACAGAGGAAATTTCATGTCTGCCTCTCTTGTCAGCCCTGTCTAAATACACTGTCTAAATATACTGTCTGGATTACATGTGGGATCAGCACAAAGGCTGGAAGGTCCCATTAAATCCCGTCCCTGCAGGAACGGATTCTAGCAGTGGCAATGTGGATGATGCTGTACTGATTACTGAACTGGGTGTTGAACTACATGTCAGCCAGGAAACCCAAAACGGAGGTAGGTCCACATAAGGCAGCTGGAGCCATTTCTTGCTTCTTAGACCTTTCCAGGCCTCAGATCTCTCAAAAGGGTTTTGTGGACTGCTGTCTCCGATCAGACACCATAAGCTTTTGTTCCTGGGTTGACCAAGGCCCCTTGGTATTTTCCAAATGTGGGTTAAAAAAAAACAAAAAAATCCACTTCAATCTTAGGGCAGACAGTAGAATGTTTTTCTATCATGAGTCCAAAAGAGAAAATGGTAAACCTGGGAAAAGCTGACTGACATAGAGTCAGGGTGTCTGATTTGGGCTCAAGATCTGGCCTAGTTTGCCAAGCGTTTCAGATGTTCCTAAACTCCAGGTACGCCGTGATGCAATCATTTAGAAATAGAATTCTGATTGACCTTTGGAAATAAGGAAAATAGAAAAAGCATTCAGTGCAGACAAATGCTATCAGGGCAGGAAGCATGAAGAAAAATGATGGCATTTTGCTTGAAGGTAATGTGAGGGAAAATGATTCAGATTCATGCCATTAGTATTTATTAGGCACATATGTTGAATGCCTGCTGTATCAGGGAACACTGTATCAGGAGCATTAAAAAGATGGACAGATGGGGCGCCTGGATGGCTCCGTTGGCTAAGCGTCTGACTTTGGCTCAGGTCATGATCTCACGATTTGTGAGTTCAAGTCCCACCTCAGGCTCTGTTGAGCACAGAGCCCACTTTGGGTCCTCTGTCCCTTGCCCCCCCCCCCACTGCCCCTCCCCCACTTGCTCACGCGCGCTCTCTCTCTCTCTCAAATATTTAAAAAAAAAATTTTTTAGACTTTATTATTTTTTTAACATTTATTTATTTTTGAGACAGAGCATGAACAGGGGAGGGTCAGAGAGAGAGGGAGACACAGAATCCGAAACAGGCTCCAGGCTCTGAGCTGTCAGCACAGAGCCCGACGTGGGGCTCGAACTCATGGACTGCAAGATCATGACCTGAGCCAAAGTTTGGACACTTAACCGACTGAGCCACCCAGCTGCCACTAAAAAAATTTTTTTTTAAAAAATAGACAGTTTTCTGTCTTTGGGGAACAGAAATACAAGTTCACAACAAACAGCAGTACATAGAAGAATTTAATCTCCGGAAGAAAATCCGTGGTCTGTTCAAGGAAGATACATGAAAGAATAAACTACCTATATTGACACACCCTCAGATTTCAAAATAGCTAAAATAAGGTACAAAAGTGTCAGTTTTCCTAAAATGTCATACATTTTCCCTTGTATTAACACAAGTGGTTTTAAATCGAAGCCAGTGTCACAAGAGGGTTTGTCCCCCCATTTTTCAGTATGATAGTTGAAAGAAATGCATACGTGAATAGCGAGACTTGAAACACACACATACCCGGTGCCGGTTTGCTCCCCGTGCCCTTCCTGAGAGAGCGAGAACTGACGGTTAGCTCCTGTTCTCAGGCAAAGCAGCTTGCTCTGCCTCATTTTCCTCGTGATTGTGAAGCTTCAGGTAGATAGGAACCATAACCAGCTTCCAGAGCTAGGAGATGATATTTGGCTTTTGCAGATTTCTCTAATTTCTCCTCTTCTTTGGAGGAGAGCTTCGCTCTGGCCAAGTTCTAGCTCTGTGAGCCTGAAGAAAAAAAAACACAATCTACGGTTAAGTCTTGTGTCGAGACTTAGGACAGTCTGTGCTCCCTGCTTGGGCACACGTGGTCTTCAGCACAGGTTAAGAACTGATTTCCGGAGACGTGAGCATCAGGGCAGTGCACCTTTGGGGGACCCCATGCAGGGGTAGTTGTTTCCAGGTCAGCTGAAGGCCATGTACAACCAGCCCCTCACTGGGCCCTTCTCTGTGTTTGCTCCTCCCAGTCACCACCTTAACCTGCTAAAGAAGCCGTTAATGCTTCTGTGCTATTGCAAAAGGGGAAGCCAGGACATTTATTAACCTACCCGGGCTTATTCTTTAGTAATGTAGCAGGTTGTAGAGGACAAGTCCATATTTAGCTCTGCAAAGGCAAAACGTCATCCCTTGGAAAAGAAAAATCTCAAACTCACAAACATTTGTTTTGCATATCCATGGCTTAAAATTTAGCAAGTTTTTTTTTTTTTTTATCATGGTTTATCATTTCTCATTTGTACCATTTTATTCCGGCACTGGGCTTGTTTGTCATTTCTTGAGAACTTATATTTCTTAAGAAAACTTGTTGGATTAGAGGCCCGTGGGTGGCTCAGACGGTTAAGCATCCGACTTTGGCTCAGGTCATGATTTCATGGTTTTTGGGTCTTGAGTCCCGAATCGGGCTCTGTGCTGACAGCTCGGAGCCTGGATCCTGTTCAGATTCTGTGTCTCCCTCTCTCTCTGCCCCTCCCCTGCTCATGCTCTGTCCCTCTCAAAAATGAATAAACATTAAATATTTTAAAAGCTCGTTGGATTACATTTTAATTATGTGTGTGCATGTACATAAATTATGTCATAATGTAGCTATGAGTGTGGGTACAAGAGTCTTAAAGGAAACTAGGTCTAAACTCATTCTGAAAAGTTACACATTTTCTTTAAAAAATGGCTTTAGAGTCCTCATATTTAAGATTTTAAGTCATAAACATAATTTAAAGTGACCCTTTCAACCGTGCCTACATGAATCACCTAGGAATCTTGAAAACGTGTAAACACCTTGGGGCCAGCTTCAGAAATTCTGGTTCGATGAGATGGGTTTCTGGGCATTTGCATTTTTAAAACATGCCCAGGATCCATGGTTGCAAACCATGGCTTTAAAATAGTGCTTTTACAACATT
The DNA here is from genome assembly GCF_023721935.1 of Panthera uncia. Taxonomy (NCBI): domain Eukaryota; kingdom Metazoa; phylum Chordata; class Mammalia; order Carnivora; family Felidae; genus Panthera; species Panthera uncia. Next base: position 54,936,204 of record NW_026057586.1, on the reverse strand, counting down.
GGTTATGATAGGCTAATGAGTAAAATTTTACGTGAAGTTTTATCGCATCACCTCTTTGATCTCTTAATGGTGTTTGACCAAAATGAGACTCCATAAAAGATGAATGTAGGATGCTGCTGCCGGTAGGCTCATCTCTGTGGTCAGTAGGGATATAAGTTGCGTACACAGATAGGCAGCTGTGATACAAGGCAGAATATGGCAGGTGCCTACTTGGTGCTATATAGTGCCATAATATCCAGAGGAGAGAGAGAGAGTGGCTGGGAGGACAGGAAATGCTTTAACGAAGTACAGTAGAGAAGCGTCATGACAATGAGAGAGACTTGACATGCAGTGGGCAGAGTAAGTGGGGGACATTTAGAACGTCAGTATGGATAGTGCCTGATACGATTGAGACACATCAAACCCGATTCAATCCATGAGTTCATAGTGGTCATTTAATTGATGGTTTGGGATGATGCAGCAAGGAGCTCATTATCTTGAAACTGGATAACAGAGCAAAGGAGCGAGCATTGATCCTAACCTACCTTTCATCATGAAACTGTGTTTATGCAGCAAATAATACTGACAGAGAAGTAGCTCCTCATAGACGTACTCCAACTAATAAATGCAGGAGGAATCATTAGGATTCATATATGCTCATCTTGCAACTTGAAATTAATGGATCTAGGGCAGTGATCATCAGGGACTGCTAATATCACAAAAAAGGCAAGTGTCACTTTTTGCCTCCTGATGAAATTGCATAGCATCACTCGATGGAAAATAGTCAAACCAGAATCAGATCAAGCTTCTCGATTTAACTGCCAAGTTACAGGAAATACAGGAGACAGAGGAACACGTGAAGTTATACCATGGAGATGCAAACAGTAAGGTCTAGACTGAGGGAACTCTACGACCTGGTCTCTTACATTAATTCCAAGGGTGAAGCCAAGATAAATGGAGAACTTGCAGATTGAGGCTAAAGAGATACGTCAGCCAATTGCAGTGTATAGACTTCTCAAACTGAAAAAGAAATAAAAATGTTTGAAACAATAGGGGAAATTAAAACACAGGCAGTCTCTGACTTACGGTGGTTAATGTAACTGGCTGTTTTTTGACTTTATGATGGTGTGAAAGTGACGCTCGTTCAGTAGAAACAGTATTTCAAATTTTGAATGTGGATCTTCTTCTAGGCTAGTGATATGTGGTAGATAACAGGCTATAGTAGCCACTCCCAGGCAGCTGGGCCACCAACGGGGGTAAATAACCCATACACTTTACACCCATTCTCTGCCCTTGCAGCCCTTCTGTTGTTCCCTAAACCACCTGAGATACTCGATGCTTGATTACAGAATGGACTTTGTGTCAGATGACGTTGCCCAACGATAGACCATTGTAAGCGTTCTGAGCACGTTTGAGTGAGACTAGGCTGAGCTATGATGTTTGGTAGGTTAGGTACATTAAATGCATTTTTTAACTTAGGGTATTTTCAACTTACCCTCAGTTTGTGGAGCATAACCCATTGTAAACTGAGAAAGAAAGGTCTGTACTCACTACATATTTGATGATACCCATGACTGCTAATTTTGTTTAAATGTGACAAAGGTATTGAGATTACTTTTTTAAAAAGAATAGAGGTGCCTGGGTGGCTCAGTTGGGCATCTGACTCTTGGTTTCGGTTCAGGTCATGATCTCATGGTTTGTGAATTCAAGCCTTATGCCAGGCTCTGGATTGACAGTGTGGAACCTGCTTGGGATTCTTTGTCTCCCTCTGTCACTCTACCCCTCCCCTGCTTGCTCCCTCTCCCTCTCTCTCTCTCTCTCTCTCTCTCTCTCTCTCACTCACTCAAAATAAATAAATTTTTAAAAATAAATAAAAGAATAGGGTTACATACTAAGACATAGAGATAAAATTATTTGCTGACATGCTTCAGAATAACCAGGGGAAGGATGAAGTGAGTGGAACTCAAGGTGACCCAAGCTCGTGGTCCTCAGAAGGCATTTGTTGAGGTTGGATGACAAGTTTACAGGGCTTCATTATATGTCCGCTCTATTTTCGTATGTGTTTGAAATTCCCCCACACTAAAACATTTGCAAGTAATTTTTAAAAATTACTCTTCTAGGGGCACCTGGGTGGCTCAGTCGGTTAAGCAGCCGACTTTGGCTCAGGTTCTGATCTCACGCTTCATGAGTTCCAGCCCTGCATAGGGCTCTCTATCAGCACAGAGCCCACTTTGGATCCTCTGTCCCCCCTTCTGTCTGCTTCTCCCTCTCCCCCTCCCCATGCACGTGTGCGCACATGCTTTCTGTCTCAAAAATACTTAAATTGCTCTTCTAATGGACAAATAAAAATAATAAATTTTATCACGGACTTGCCAGAGGATGCTGGTTGATGAGCAGTACAATTGAAAACTAATGTTTTACAGGCACTATTGTTAAAGATACTGAATGACCTTTGACTTGGGGGAAGTTTCATTGATGCTGCCGAAAATCTTATTTTGTTTGCTTGTATTTGAGTAGTGATGGCAGCTGTGTCCTCTCGAATTTAGCGCTCAAAGAAAGCAAAGCCTCTGAACCTCTCAGCTAATCTGCCGTTTTGTTGTTTGTAGTTTGGATTTCCTAGTTGTGCAGGGTAGCTCCTGAGCAATCACTTCACTCCATCGCCCAGCCTGTGTTTGTTACCAGATCACGGTGGGTTTTCTTGCAGGCATTTTATTTAGACTCGGGGTTCCTGTGTGTGTGCACAGAATACAAGGCGCATGGCAGCTTTTCCTAGGATGATTTAATTTTACCATTGGCATGTGTTGTGATTAAAGTTTTTGATTTCTCTAAAATGTTTAGTCTTAATAAAAATTTCAAGTTTTCCAGTATGGAGTTTCATCAAAAACTTAAAAACAGGGACTCCTGGGTGGCTCAGTCGGTTAAGCGTCCGACTTCAGCTCAGGTCACGATCTCGCGGTCCGTGAGTTCGAGCCCCGCGTCGGGCTCTGTGCTGACAGCTCAGAGCCTGGAGCCTGCTTCCGATTCTGTGTCTCCCTCTCTCTGCCCCTCCCCCGTTCATGCTCTGTCTCTCTCTGTCTCAAAAATAAATAAACATTAAAAAAAATAAAAAAAAATAAAAAACTTAAAAACAGAACTACACTACGACCCAGCAGTTGCACTACTAGGTATTTATCCAGGGGATACAGGCGTGCCATTTCAAAGGGACACATGCACCCCAACAGCAATGCTATCGACAAAAGCCAAAATGTGGAGAGAGCCCAAATGTCCATCCACAGGTGAATGGATAAAGAAGATGTGGCGTATATATGCATATACACACACATACACAACGGAGTATTACTCGGCAATCCAAAAGAATGAAATCTTGCCATTTGCAACTACATGGATGGAACTGGAGGGTATTATGCTAAGTGAAATTAGTCAGAGAAAGACAAATATCATATGACTTCACTCACACGAGGACTTACAGACACAGAACAGATGAACATAAGGGAAGGGAAGCAAACATAATATAAAAACAGGGAGGGGGACAAAACATAAGAGACTTTTAAATATAGAGAACAAACAGGGTTACTGGAGAGGTTGTCGGAGGGGGATGGTCTAAATGGGTAGGGGGCATTAAGGAATCAGCTCCTGAAATCATTGTTGCACTCTATGCTAACTAAGTTGGATGTAAATTTAAAAATAAAAGTAAAAAAATTAAGTTTTCATTTACTCGTGATAAAAATAAAATCATTTGGAGCTCAACTTTGTTAACCTTTTTAAGTGTTTAATGAATTATTAACCATTTAAAATAAGGCATTAAGTATTTTTGTCCTTGTTCTTCTCCTTTTAATGAATAGAACTTTTTTGAGCAGTTTTATGTTTACAGAAAAATGAAGCAGAAAGTACAGAGACTTTTCATATAACCCCCTCAAACTCTCTTCTCCCTGCTCCCCTCTTTCCCTGGTTTTAACATTTTGTATTAGTGTGCTACATCTGTTGTAATTGATGAACCAACGTTGATACACAATTATAACTAAAGTCCATAGTTTACATTAAGGTTCACTCTGTGTGGTATAGCCTATGGGTTTGGACAAATGGGTAATGACATGTAGCCACCAACATAGTATCATCCAGTGTCGTTTTACTGCCCTGACGATCCTGTGTGTTCCACCCGTTCACCCCTCCCTCCTCCCTAACCCCTGGCAACTGCTGATCTTTTTATGGTCTCCATAGTTTTGCGTTTTCCAAAATGTCATATAGCTGGAATCATACATACAACCATTTCAGATTGGTGTCTTTCACTTAGTAGTAGGCATTCGCGGTTCCTCCGTGTCTTTTCATGGCTTGATTGCTCGTTTCTTTTTAGTGCTGAATAATATTCCGATGTCTGGATTGTAACAGAATTTATCCACTCGCCTGCTGAAGGACATCTTGGTTGCTTCCAAGTTTTGACGGTTTTAAATAAAGCTTCTATAAGAATTGATGTGCAGCCTTCTGTATATACATAAATACATGAGTATGACAGCTGGATCATATATTAAGAGTCTGTTTAGTTTTGTACAAACTGCTAGACTGTCTCCCAAAGTGGCTGTGCCATTTTGCATTCCCACCAGCAAGGAATAAGAATTGCCGTTGCCCCACACCCTTGAAAACATTTAACGTTGTCTGTGTTTTGAATTTTAGCCATTCTCATAGGCGTGTAGGGGTATCTTGTTTTAATCTGCAATTCTCTAATGGCATATGATGATGAACATCTCTCCACATGCTTTTCTTGACATCTGGATACCTTTGGTGAAGCATCTGTTCAGATCTTTTGCCCGGCTTTTAATTTAGTTGTTTTCTTATTGTTGAATTTTACGAGTTCTTTGTGTCTTTTGGATACCAGTCCTTTATCAGATATGACTTTGCAAATATGTTCTCCCAGTCTTTGGCTTGTCTTCATTCTCTTCAAGTTTTTCTCTTTTGACGCGTTTCTCCTAATGTTCAACACTTTCATGAGTCAATTTAGAAAAAATTTAAATTAAAATAGTTAAGGGGCGCCTGGGTGGCTCAGTCGGTTAAGCATCCGACTTCAGCTCAGGTCACGATCTCACGGTCCGTGAGTTCGAGCCCCGCGTCGGGCTCTGGGCTGATGGCTCAGAGCCTGGAGCCTGCTTCCAATTCTGTGTCTCCCTCTCTCTCTGCCCCTCCCCCATTCATGCTCTGTCTCTCTCTGTCTCAAAAATAAATAAAAACGTTAAAAAAAATTTAAAAAAAAATAAATTAAAATAGTTAAGAAGGAAAACTGTTCATATTGCTTGGGGAATTTACCATTCTTTAGATATTTAAAGTCTTTGACTCCTGGGGTGTAATATCCCCATTTACTTTATCAGAAACAGAAACCTCACTTTTTAGTGGTGAAAAGAGGACAGAAAGAAGGCAATCCACCATTGGTTTGTTACTCTAGGAGAGCAAAATCAACTTTCCTGGATGTTCAGGGGTTAATACTCAACAGTCTGAGCTATGAATGCCCTTGAGTCAGAGACATGACTTAACTCATAGGAAACAGCAAACAAGACTAAAAACTATTATCTTCTCTGGTTAGGTAAATTATCCATTAATTTAGAAAAACCTCTGTCAACATTTATTTAACCTACTCAATTCTGACTCATTATGGCTATATATAAACACACCTAATGACAGCAAAGTACCTAGATTAGATTTGATCACTTAATGAATATCATGTCTTCAGTAACTAAATATTTAATGTAAATCATTTAAAAGTTTCAGTCTGATTGTTGAGCTTTAGTTGTATTTTAGGTGTTATTACCTAAAGATACACACAAGTATCGTTAAGTAGAAATAACTGCCTTGCAAAGTTGAACAGTGTACAAAAATAATAATCTGAATTAGAAGAGTCAAGAATTTGGGAGAGTTGGGCGTAATCCTATCGAGGGTTGGAAAATAATCCAACTCCGTTCACTGGCAGTCTTTCTCCTCACACATGCAGGAGGGTGCTGAAGCCACATCTGGGCTCCGTGGGAAAGAGCCTCGTACCCCTTAGTAATGTTTGCCACGACACAGGGGACCCAGTCATAGCCTCGAGCCCATGGCACCCTTGCTTCACAGACTCTTGTATTCTCACTCAGGGATGAGGAAATGAGGACCCAAGTAACTTAAAATACTCTTCCAGTGTCATCTAGCTAGCTGGTGGGTTGTGGTGATAGTTAGGAGGTAGGAATTTTAGGGTTTACGATAGCCATCTCCAGTAGACCCCAGACAACTAATCTTGCTTCTTAGGGGGGACAGACAAACAAACGCCAGCGTAAAGAATGGGCCACTAGGTAATTGTCTTAAGAACTGTTTGTAATGTTCAAAATAGGCTCAAAATATTCGGTGAGAAAAAAATCCGGTCGATTCAAGAGAGAGCTATGAATCATTAATAGAAAGCAAATTGTGAGGAGCCAGAAAAGTAAGATCTAGTTAGTACAGTGGTCTGTCCTTTGGCTAATCCCCGCCACCTGCTAGACAAAGGGAAGACCACAGCAGCCAGAAGACTGCTAACTAAGACAATGCCCAAGGCAGCCTGCGGCATATCCAGAAATGATTCCACCATTGAAGGGCTGCTGGGTCAGAGAATATTGGAGGCTCTGTAGAGAAGAGTTTCTTTATTTGTTTTTGCTTTATTTCTACTTATTGAGAAAGTAGTTGGGCCAGACTGGTGTATCGGGTGGTCGGGGGAGAGCACGTGTGTGTAAATATTGTGGTCTGGGTAGTAAGCAGGCAGTTAACTATCTAAAGAAAGCGCGGGACACGTTAATACTGAACTGCCTATTGGCACCACAAGGAGCTGTCTATGTGCTCTGTCAGCAAAAATGCATACACAGTAAGTTCCACGTTCTGTACCCTGCCCCGTGTCAGTCACTTGGGCTGGAAGAGCTAATGTTTATGGAATGCTTGATACGTGCCATCACTGGCCCAAGTTTGAATTCTTTGTGTTATTTGAATGTCAGCCATCCCGAAGAAGAGGGTGGTACCACACACATTTGACAGAGGGAAAAACAGAGAGGCTCACATAGCTGCAAAGGGCCTGATGAGGAGTCAAACCCAGGTTGATCTGCTAAAGCCACCGCTCGGCCATTACATAATGCTGCCTCTCTCATCTGCCTTTCCTGAACTTGGGTTCTTGTCTGTAAACTGAAGATAATACCAGTAGAGGCATTGGAAGAAACAAATTTTTATGAAAACATTATAATTTGTTCGACGTTCAGAGATGATATGCTGTTTATTAAATAAAAGATTCAAACCAGTGAACAGCATTTCATTGTCATACCATTTATTCATATCCATGCAACAATGTAGTTTTGCTATTTTCATGCATTATTAAACTTTTTTCAAATACATCATTGAGTATTTAGCTAGATACAATTTAGGCTTTACTTTTGTATCATATAGATTTATCTTTTTTTTCCTAAATAGTCCTGCTTCAGGGGGCTGAGCAATTTACTTCCAACATAATTATAGTTGCTTAGTAATAAACAGCACTTACAGGTTTCTGAATTTTTACTATTTTGGCATATACAGTGTTTATCAATTTTCCTATCTCTCATTGTTACTGTATTAAATCTTAGAGGTAAATGTGCTTAATGTATTGGCGTGACATGTTGGCACTGTCCAAACGAAACATAATTTAATTGTTGCCAGTTAATCCATCTCTGTCTCCAAGACCAGGTTGAGAGACCTTTGAAAGATCCCATGAAAATATGATACTGGGTATCACAGTAAATTAAGCTAATAGATAGTTTTGGGTTTTTTCCCCCTCAGATGACTACCTTTTTCTCTTCTCCAAATGACTGTGTTATGGTTAAAATATATATGTATAAGTGTATAAATGATAACTAATATATATGTATAAATGATACACATTTATCATGTATATGGTAATGTACATGATTATATGTATAAATGATATGTATATGTATAAATGATAACTATATAGATGTATAACATATACACATGTATATATGTATAAATGATAACTAAAATGTTTAGTTATGTGTATGTATGTATAAATGATATGTATATGTACCTTATATGTATAATGATACCTTATATGTATAAATATATACATTTATATCTTATATGTATAAATGATCTATGTACATCATTTATACCTTATATGTATAAACGATAACTAAAATGTTTAAACTTCATGAACATTTGATGTTTAATAGGAAGGATTTCTCAGAAAGAAATTCAGAGAAAATTGAACACTGTAATACAAAACTGAAATTTGTGGCCAAAAAAAAAAAAAAAAAACTGTAAAAATAAACCGATGAAGTTAATGGGCTTAGAAAGCAATCGGTAGCTAGAATTTCTAAGTAAGCATTGGAATAGGAAGTCTTAAGGGGAAGTCTGTCTAAGATAAGGGATGGGTTCGATTCTTCAAATCTGGTCGTGTGGGGACTGAGTTAGGGCATTCTGAAACACGGCTTTTGCTGGTCCTTTGTACTCTTTCACTCTCAAGATTTTTCTATTTCACAAGATAGTTGAGGCTTCTAAGCCCCACGTCATTTCCCCAGCTACTTCTATTTCGAAATCATCAGCGGGTTGCCTGAACTCACTCAGCGGTACCAGTGAGTTTTGGTTTCATTAGTTGGTTGTCAGGGCAGAGTTTTGTAGGCGTGGGCCCACGTTATTGAACCTTTTCACTAGTTAGGAGATGGTGAAGTGGTCATACTTGAGTGTCACGTACTGAACAGTTACAGCAAGCAATATTTCAAATTTTATTGATTCTTACCCGTGGCAATTGAGAGAACTTTGTGTGTTGACTTGTTTTTGTTTTGTTTTCCACAGAAACGCTCCAGAGGCCAAGTGCTCTTTGATAAAGTATGTGAACATCTGAACTTGCTAGAAAAGGACTATTTTGGGCTTACGTATCGAGATGCCGAAAACCAGAAGGTGAGTCATTAAAAGCAATACAAAACGTATGTCTTGAGTATTGCTGCAAGAAAGGGGATGAAAACTGAACTGGTAGATCATTTTCTCCATCTCCCTCATCCTCCCACATTTACACCTTTGAGTCCCAAAATGCTGTTAATCACCTCATTTCTTTATTAAAGATATTATTGATAACTTCCTTTAATCTTGACTATTCCAGAAACAGTAAGTCGGTATTTCACACATGAGTTATTTATGGTTCCAGGAAAGCATCTTATATGGTTCTTTTCTTGGATGATGTTTTTCAGTGGAGTTGAGCCCATGAAAATCAAATACTTGTTGATACTAACTAACATAGAAAACGTATTCCCTGACTGATGTCCTGTACTTAATTCATCTTTGTATGCTTTCGTAGCCTTACAAAACCAAACTGTGACACGGGTCGTTTGCTGACCAGACCCCTGTCTAGTGTATTCAGCAGGTATTTAACATAATACCTCTATAGACTCTTACACCTGAGTAATACAGTCTATTCAGGGCTTTGTCTCACTGATTCCCACAACTACCTGAAAAATAAAGAAGAAGAAATTGTTTCTGTTGTATTCGTGCTTGAAACTAAGTCACAGAAATTTTGCTCATAGATGTTACTTTGTTTTGACGTTGTGCATTGAATCATACTTAATACCTACCCAATTCACTGAACAATGTCTAACTTCGTTACTAAACAGCTGAGTTTTCTGATGAGGAAAATAATAAATCTCAAGTGAGTGTTCATTTGTTAGAACACTGTGGCTAAGAATCTGTAACCACAGAAGTCACTCTGTGGGCAAAGGCATCAGTATGTCAACCTACATGTGTCTTTAATTTATTCTAGTAACTTCTTTGAACATAGAATCCACTATTGTATTTCTCCTCTGTTTCTGCACTGGCTCGAATCTTTGAACGTAGTGTTGTAAAAGAAAATTATCTTGTCATGCACGAATTGTGCATACACACACATTGTCTCGTCACACTGGTGCCTGAGCCCTCGCAGGGCCTGGGGAAGGGGCACCGGAGGTGGGGGAAGGTCGTAAGTCCAAGGGCCTGCCAGCAACGGTTCCCTCTCAGATAGGCTTAGTGCATGTCTCTACCTGAGCATCGTGAAGTTATTTTTATTTTTCTCTGGTTCAAATTCAAACTGTCATTTCCTTTTCAGAATTGGCTGGACCCTGCTAAGGAAATAAAAAAACAGATTCGAAGTAAGTTCTTTTGGATTATTTTACATGGAGATGCGAAATGAGATGTTCAGAGAGCATGGTTGTCTGACTTGGTGGCCCATACCCACAGCTATGAGTGAGAACACTGATTTTTTTAAAAGATTAAGATCTCAAATTTTATCTTTGACAGGTTGGCCTGGCTTAAATACCCATTTTTAACCATCACAGCTCAGGAATAAAATGACTATGACATTTGACCTATTTCCCTGCTTGTGCACAGAGTGTGAAATGTGATTTAATCAGGTGATGCTGCAGTTGACAATTAACCATTTAAAAGTTCCAAACTTAATTAATGTTAATTAAGCCTAACTGCCACAAAAGTATAAAAGTCAAGTTAAAGGTAATAGTCACTGACTAGTTGAGAAATAGAGTAACAAGTCAGACTGAAGTTTACTATCTGGTAACGGCCTCTATTCTTTTTTTTTTAATGTTTGTTTATTTTTGAGAGAGAGTGAGAGAGAGAGAGTGTGTGTGTGTGTGAGCAGAGGAGGGGCAGAGATTAAGGGAGGCACAGAATCCAAAACTGGCTCCAGGCTCTGAGCTGTCAGCACAGAGCCCGATGCAGGGCTCGAACCCACAGATTGAGATCATGACCTGAGCCGAAGTCGAACGTTCAACCGACTGAGCCACCCAGGTGCCCCAACAACCTCTGTTCTTGGTCCCTAAAGGCAAGTTAAGAAATGCATATTTCCTAACAGACAAAACAATTGCAGGAACAGCCCACGAAACTGAAATACAGGTAGCTAGAAAGTATGAGACAAGTTGCTACATCTTACTAATAGTTAAATGCAAATTAGACATCCTTTTTCACTTACGCAGATTAACAAAGATTGTGCAAGTTACTAACGCACTGCACTAGCAGCTACGTGCACAGCTAGTAGAGTGTGAATCGGTACAACCCTTTAAAGAGGGTACTGGGTCAGTATTGATTAAAATTTAAAATGCGCTTGTTCTTTGACCCCGAATTTTACTTGTAGAAATTTATCAAGGATTTCCGGTGCCTTTGAATGTGCTGAGATATCAGAACACACCATGGTCTAATAAAAAGTAATGAGTAGTGAGCCGTGTGAAATGGCTTAATAGTAGATATCTCAAAAAAGTCACTCTAATGTAGATATTAGAGAGACTAATGATTATGTATATAGCTAAACATGTTTATCATATTTTTAGGAGAAATTTGATATATTTGCTAATAAGAAACTTGGTAATCAAGTTTTTCATGGAGTTTTTTCATGAAGTTACTAAAAGCAGATGTGTTGAATGTGTATCCTAATATGTTACCCATAAGGTTTTCTGTATTCATCTAAATAATGAAATGCTATTTCTTTCTTGGGTGATTTGTAATCACAAAAAGCCCTTTGAAAATATTTGGTAGAAATAAATTGGGATTGGGGTGCCTGGGTGGCTTAGGTGGTTAAAGTGTCCGACTCTTGATCCCGACTCGGGTCATCATCTCACAGTTTGAGTTTGAGCCCCGCGTCGGCTCTGTGCTGACAGCCTGGAACCTGCTTAGGATTCTGTCTTTCCCTCTCGGGGCCCCTTCACTGCTTGCTCTCTCTCAAAATAAATAAACTTAAAAAAAAAAGGAACAAGAAGAAGAAATCGGGATTGAAACCAGGGATAGCTTCAGTTGTGAAAACACTCCTTTTCATTCCGAGTCCTAATAAAAAATGTGTGATGGTGAGTGTGTCCTAGGAATTTTTTCATGAAGTTACTAAAAGCAGATGTGTTGAATATGTATCCTAATATGTTGTGCATAAAGTCTTCTATATTCATCTAATTAATGAAATGCTATTTCTTTCTTAGGTGATTTGTAATCACAAAAAAGCCCTTTGAAAATATATTAAATGTCAGGGATAAGTCACAATATTGGTAGAAGAAAAGCGGTATAAACATCTATTTTCTTCTCTCTTGCTAATGGAATTCTTTTCTTTTTCCTTAACTTCCCATTTATCCTGTCCTCCTACCTTTCTTTCTGAGAGAAGAAACAGGGCAATCAGAACTGAGATTTAAAGGATATTTTCATCATGCAGCTTAGGCGATACTTGTGACTGCAACATAAAGAAAACTAAGTGATAATCCTGCAGATAGAGGAGGAAACAAGGAAAATTGGAATTTTTTTAAATTGAATCTGGTATTTTTATCTGTATTCCTTTTGGTTCCCATGCACCAACGTGCCCTCTTTCCACAAAATTTACATCCTATCAACGCAAAGAACTGTTAAATCAAATGGAATTATTGTACCATCATCTCCTTTTCATAAATATAAATGAAAGCCAGGAAATAAACAGATCAAAACCACAAGGAGATATGTATCACCTTACCCCTGTCAGAAAGGCTAATACCAGGGTGCCTGGGTGGCTCAGTTGGTTGAGCATCTGACTCTTGATTTTGGCTCTGGTCATGATCTCATGGTTGTGAGATCGAGCCCTGTGTTGGGCTCTGTGCTGAGCACGGAGCCTGCTTAGGAGTCTCTCTCCTCCCCGGGTCCTCTCCCCTGCTCACGCCCTCATGCTTGCTTGCCAGCTCACTCGCTCTCGAAAATAAAAAAAAAAAACAACAATAAAATTTTAAAAAGGATAACGTCAGAAAGACAAACAAGTGTTGGCGAGGATGCAGAGAAAAGACACCTGTGTGCACTGTTGATGGGAATGTAAATCAGTGCCGCCGCTGTGGAAAACAGTACGGAGGTTCCTCAAAAAACTAAAAATAGGACTAACATATAACGCAGCAATTTTACTTCGGGGCATTTAGCCAAAGAAAACCAAAACACTAATTTAAAAAGATATACTCACCCCTGCGTTTTATCACAGCATTATTTATTTTTTTATTTATTTCTTTTAAATTTTTTTTAATGTTTATTATTTTTGAGAGAGAGAGAGAGACAGAGTGTGAGGGGGACAAGGGCAGAGGGAGAGGGAGACACAGAATCTGAAGCAGGCTTCAGGCTCTGAGCTATGATCACAGAGCCTGACGCAGGGCTTGAACTCATGAGCCACGAGGTCATGACCTAAGCTGAAATCGGACGCTCAACCGACTGAGCCACCCAGGTGCCCCTATTGTAGCATTATTTATAATAGCCAAGATATGGAAGCAGCCCAAGTGTCCATGGACTAATGAATGAATAAAGAAGAGGTGGGGGGTGTGTGTGTGTGTGTGTGTGTGTGTGTGTGTGTGTGTGTGTGTGTAAAATATTACTCAGCCGTAAAAAAGAATGAGATTTGCTATTTGCAACAGCATGGATGGACCTCGAGTATATTATGCTAAGTGAAGTAAGTCAGAAAAAGACAAATATCGTATGGTTTCACTTCTGTGTGGAATCTGAAAAACAAAATAAACAAAGCAGAAACAGATCTACAAATACAGAGAACTGATGGTGGCCAGAGGGGGGGCGGGGGGGGGGGGTGTCATGGGCAGAAATGGGTGAAGGGGAGTGGGAGATAGGGGCTTCCGGGTGTGGAATGAATAAGTCACAGGGATGAAAGATACTACGTAAGGAATATAGTCAGTGGATTGTGATGATGATGTGTGGTGATAGATGGTAGCTGCATTTGTGAGCATAGCATAGCGTAATGTCTAGAGTTGTCCAAGCACCATGTTATACATCTGAAACTAATGTAACATTGAGTGTCAAATATACTTGAGTTAAAATGCATATACATGCATATTTTAGAATACATACACATTTATGTATGTATGTATGTATGTATGTATGTATTTATTTAAATGATTGAAGGAAGTTTTCTTTTCATGCTGTAGCTCCACAGTATGTCTGTAGAATTAGGTCTTCTCAGAGAAGGGCAGTCAACCTGATATGTTAAGTTACTTAAGAATTTAAGTTACAGGGGTGCCTGGGTGGCCCAGTTGGTTGGGGGACCAACTTCAGCTCCGGTCATGATCTCAAGGTCTGTGGGTTCAAGCCCCGCGTCAGGCTCTGTGCTGACAGCTCAGAGCCCAGAGCCTCCTCCAGATGCTGGGTCTCCTCTCTGTCTTCTCTTCCCCCCCTCCCTTGTGTTCTCTCTATGAAAAATAAACATTTAAACATTTTTTTAAAAAGACTTTAAGTTACTAATTGATGAGAAATAGAAAATTCTGAAACTGAAGAGTTTATTCTTATCAAAAAATGATAATTCTAGTCATTTTAATGCAGACCAGATGTTTAAATTTCTAAAAATACTGTATTTTGTGATGTAAATATATTTATAATATAATCATTTCATACTATACAGTATATGATCTATATAGTGTATATAGTAATTTATAGTAATTTTATGCCATGAATGCAGCATACTTAAAAATTCAAGATTTGGCAGCCATACAATACTAAGTTAGAATTTTCAATAAGAATGAACTCTTCAGTTTCATAGTTTTCTATCATAAATTTGTGATGAAATCCTGTGTCAACATTTTAGGAATATCATTTTAACACATTCAAGTGGTTTCTTGTTTCTAACCAGGGCCATCATCTGAGCAGATTCAGGCTTGTGAGCCCATCATTACATAATCATAGTTTCCCAGTTGATTGGTTTCTATAAGATTCTTTTTTTTTTTTTTTTAACGTTTATTTATTTTTGGGACAGAGAGAGACAGAGCATGAACGGGGGAGGGGCAGAGAGAGAGGGAGACACAGAATCCAAAGCAGGCTCCAGGCTCTGAGCCATCAGCCCAGAGCCTGACACGGGGCTCGAACTCACGGACCGCGAGATCGTGACCTGAGCTGAAGTCGGACGCTTAACCGACTGAGCCACCCAGGCGCCCCATCTATAAGATTCTTTATGGGAATATATATTCAAGCCGTAATCTGCCTCTCTTGTTAATTTCAAATCTTACGCCTCATTTAACTAGATTTTTTTTTCTTGATGGGGGATAGATTGTAGTTTCCTTAAACATCCCACTTCAAAGTATGGTCCCCAAGCCCACCTGTCTTGAAACCACAAGGGGGTTTATTAAAACCACAAGTTCTGGAACACCTGGGTGGCTCAGTTGGTTAAGCGGCCAACTCTTGATTTAGGTTTGGGTCATGATCTCACCGTTTCGTGAGTTTAGGCCCCATGTCAGGCTCTGCGCTGACAGTGTGGGGCCGGCTTGGGATTCTCTCTCCCCCTCTCCTCATGCTGTCTCTCACTCTCTCTCAAGATAACTAAACATTAAAAAAAAGAAGAAGAAGAAGAAAAAACCACACACACACAAGTTCCTGGGCCCGTACACCAAATCTCTTGAATAAAAATCTCTGGGTAGACGAGGGATACAGGAGTACTGATGCAGAGGGGCACTTGTACCCCAATGTTTATAGCAGCACTCTCAACAATAGCCAAATTATGGAAAGATCCTAAATGTCCATCAACTGATGAATGGATAAAGAAATTGTGGTTTATACACAATGGAGTACTACATGGCAATGAGAAAGAATGAAATATGGCCCTTTGTAGCAACGTGGATGGAACTGGAGAGTGTGATGCTAAGTGAAATAAGCCATACAGAGAAAGACAGATACCATATGGTTTCACTCTTATGTGGATCCTGAGAAACTTAACAGAAACCCATGGGGGAGAGGAAGAAAGAAAACAAAGAGGGTAGAGTGGGAGAGAGCCAAAGCATAAGAGACTCTTAAAAACTGAGAACAAACTGAGGGTTGATGGGGGGTGGGAGGGAGGGGAGGGTGGGGGATGGGTAGTGAGGAGGGTACCTTTTGGGATAAGCACTGGGTGTTGTATGGAAACCAATTTGACAATAAACTTCATATATTGAAAAAGAAATAATAAAGGCACATTTAAAAAAAAAATCTCTGGGTAGAGCCTAGGAATTGCCATTTTTAGCAAGCACCTCAGGCCAACTATAGTTTGAAATTTATTTTCCCGCTGTGAGGATTTTTGCATTGAAATATCTTTCTTCTACTTTTATTATGCCTTAGTTTCCAACCTAGAATGTTTATCTTAAATTTATTATGAGGAGATTGTTTAGTTACATTGCTAAACTATTCATTGGATTCGAGGCATACTTTGAAATGGATAAAAATTATAAAAGAGCAATAAATCCATTTCTCATAACTAATCCATTAACTTTCCTTCCAGTTGCTTGGGGGGGAAGCCAGCTCTCATTTATGAACCTCACCATTGGCAAGCAGTGAGGAGATCCATCATAGCAGAAAATGAATAGGAATCAATAGGAAAGTAAAACCAGATCAGACCATTTTTCAAGTAACAAAAGGACTTGGAAGAATAATCACTAGAAATATATTGGATTGACCGATAGCTTATAATTCTTACTGCCCATGTTTCAGTAATATTTTCTGAGTGATTTAAAAATGATATTAAGCAGCCAGCGATACCTGGCCTTATGCCACTTCTTTAAAAGACAACTCGGGGAGTGATCCTGCCGTGTGGAATTTTAAGTATAATATGAATGGTAGCATCTAATATGTTAGATCTAACATCTAATATGTTAGAACTAATAAATGTACCTGTGCCGTTAAGATAGAATATAGGTATCCTCTGCAGCTAAGAGTGTTTGCCTCCTTCGCAAGAGAGTGGCCCAAAGAAAGCAGCTAGCACTTAAAATGCTACCCCTTTCTTCTGAATGTTTGCAAAGGACTTGTGGAGAAAATGGAAGTTTCCAGAAGTCAATTAATGGGGAGAAGAGGGTGTTAGGGCATCTTTGGGGAATATCTGAAACATAAGGGCTGGACTGTGAGGTCACAGAATCACAGAGTGAAAAGAGTGGCTACAGCTTGTGGTGTAGAGGAAAGGCTTCCAGCATGGAAGCCAGGGAGACTGGGAGGAATTTTTCAGGAGCACAGTCAGAATATAAGCAAGGTCTACACTGTGGCACTTCTGTGGTTACTACACGGAGGGAACAAATGTCTGGTGAAGGAACAGCCAGACTTTAATAAGGTCCTGCCTTAAAAGCCCAGAAGAGAAAAACGAAGTGAATGTGAATTAAAGGAGTGATCCGTTAGAGAGAAAGTACATGGAGAAAAGAAAAGGCTGTTTTTCCTTGTTTATAATGATAAACCACACACAGTTAGAGACAGTATTAATAAAACGGAGAGTTGAGTAGAGCTTAATAACGTTTCAAGCAGAAGTGTGGACAGTACAGAGAGTACGTGACTGTAAGCTGACACCTGGTTGATTCTTTTCCTTGCCGGAGAGGCCAAAAGTCGATGCCATAGGATAAAGACAGGCAAGACGTTAAGAGCATCAGCCCAAGTCGTGGCCTCATAAGGAGGTGTGGAACTTAGTAAAGTACAGTTAATACATTCAGGCCTCTCTTGAACCAGGCATTTCCCCAAGTGAGAAAAGAATTTTCAGCAGCCTAGAGAGCAGCTCACAGAAATATTGACTACAAGAAACCTTCCATTAAAAAATATCTTGAACAGTTCCTTGCCGTGTATTGTAATGGGATTTGACCTGCAATGGCAAAGCAAGAAGGACAAAGGAAATGGGATTGTGCCTGTACTCTTGGTCTGTGAGCTATCGAGAATGTCATAGCAAAAGAACCAGTCAATTCCGGACTTGTCTGATTGAGGATTATCCGTACCACTCCTGTTTTGTCCCTCTTCCAAAGGCTTACCCTTGTCCCTGAGAAAGGGAGGAAGCCTAGTCAATTTCCAAGCTAGTTAGAAGCACCAGTACAGGATTTGGGCAAAAGACTAAAAACTAGATGAAGTTTCAGACCTATCTGGACTTCATTTGATGGAGACTTTCCGGTTTTCCACTTGGGAGCAAATGTTGCCTGGGTGTTAGTGCTTGGAGTTGAGTGAGGCAGTTCTAACTATCAGAATAAGAAATACAAAGGGCTTTTCTAAGGTTCCATTCTGATGTCTCCTCTCTGCAGGTGGTGCTTGGCACTTTTCATTTAATGTGAAATTTTACCCACCAGACCCCGCCCAGCTCTCTGAAGACATCACCAGGTATTTGAAAGTTGGCTCTGAAAAAAGGCAGGCATGTCGGGAAAGCTGCTTCTCTTTATTCTCCGGAGAAAAGCGTGCTTACGTCTGGTAACCTCACAGTCATCCCCACAGAAATGGCAAACCAAAGGCAACAGAGTGAGAACAAACATCTGATGAGAAGATTTGCCAAATCCTGTCTGTTCACAGTGAATCTTTGGTGCTAAGCTGATAGTTCCCTCTGCCTGACCGTGGCGGGAAAACACACAGCCCTGAGAAACTGTCATCCACCTGCCACGATCACAGTGGATGGGATTCAGCATTAAATGAAACAGCAATTCCTAGCAGTCCTGCTCTCAAACTCCGAGTCAAAAAAGTGTGCACGTGTGTATCATTTTTTAAATAGCTGCCGTGTATCAGATTGGTTATATAAAAGGCATAAGCATCTAAGCAGCGATTTAAAAAATGATACATACATGCACACGTATGATACACATAAACATGTACATTTAAGAGTTTATTTTCCATGACCTGTCTAGACAAAATGATTAATTCATTTTGGCGAAAGAAGACCCAGAGAAAGGAATCGAATGTAAAACTATTCTTGTGCGATGACTGGGCTCCGGGTGTGAGAGGAGTTTCCTTTATGAGGCTGGCCTGGGTTTGCTGTGTGTTCTGGGCTTTTCCGCATCCTGCCTTGGAACCCCTGGCTCTCGCACCCTGGTTGGCAGTCAGTTTGCAGCCAGTCAGGGTGACGTTGTGCCATGTGTGCTGGGTTTTCTGTGTAAGCCTCACATCCTCCTTGGAGGGCTTTTCAGAAAAGGGAAAGGACTCAAAACTCTGGTGCCTTGCTATGAGTAAAAATAATTTCAGCAGGCATGTTAGGAGAAGGGCAAAAAATAGTTACAGAGGATTTCTTTTACATGTGCATGAAATCGAAGAAAATGTAGGATTTTTTATTTAAAGATAACTTTTTTTTTTTTTTAGTTTTTTTTTTTCAACGTTTTTTATTTATTTTTGGGACAGAGAGAGACAGAGCATGAACGGGGGAGGGGCAGAGAGAGAGGGAGACACAGAATCGGAAACAGGCTCCAGGCTCTGAGCCATCAGCCCAGAGCCCGACGCGGGGCTCGAACTCACGGACCGCGAGATCGTGACCTGGCTGAAGTCGGACGCTTAACCGACTGTGCCACCCAGGCGCCCCTAAAGATAACTTTTTAATAATATTGAGGAACCACTTAATTGTGGCTGATTGATTGGTTATAGAGCCAAATACACCTGGATTTGAAATGCAGTGCACGCACGGTTCCCATCTATTTGTGCAATGTTTACAGAGCCTGTGAGTCTGTATTACATGGAGTTTCCTTCACATTTAGAGGGGACCTTAAGACTTTAATCATAGTCTTCAGCTTCAACCGATTAACAGTTTATCTCTTATATGAAAGGTATTTGTATATTTTATTATACCTCCATGCTGGGCCTTGAAGAGTATTTTTAAACGTCATCGATGTTAACACTTACCTTGGGGTCTTCTGCAGTTAGTATTAGATCTATAGATCTTGAAAAGCAGAGTAACAGGGGAGATAAGTCTGCTATGAATGGAGATACTTGCATGATTTCTCGGCCAAATTAGGTGGAACATGTTTTGTATTCCTTGAATAGAAAGCTGTTTACTTTTAATGAGGAGGTTCTCAGATTTTAAAGTAGTAAGTCTTCAGAGTTAATCTTCCTATCAATTGGATTCTAGAAAGTCCGCTAAATAAAAAAAAAAAAAAAAAAAAGAGAGAGAGAGAGAGAGAACTTGAAACAGGAGAAATTGTTCTCATAAAGAGACCACTGCATGAGGAATGCAGGAGGTTGAGAGCAGAGTTTATGATGGTGTAGCTGTTGAGTTACCTGAAATCTGGTCGTACGGCAGGACCTTTAACCGAGACTTTAAAATGATACTTCCTTAAGGCTGGTAGAGACCTAATAACTGCATTTAACAGCACCATTTTTGTATGATAATTCCCCCAACCAGAGATTGCAGTGAGTGTGTTGAGGGCTCATTTATTTGATTTTAAATGTTAGTTCTTGTAAAAGATGTTAAAGGAACAGGTCTTGAGGTTTCTTTTACTCTGTGCTTTAGTTATAAAAGCTTGTTTTATTATGAACATTGGCTTGCCTCTAGATGCCCTTAAATATTGTATTTTGTAGCCAAGCATTTTCCCCTGACATCCCAATCAAAATACAGATGAAGGAAAATTCTAGTGAGATTTTTCAACAGGAAGAACTCGCTTACAGTACAGTATATATCAAGTGGCCTGCTTTTCACATGTCCTAACGCTGGCTCTTTGCCTTGTCTTTTGGTTCCTGGAAGGTACTACCTCTGCCTACAGTTGCGAGATGACATCGTGTCCGGAAGGCTGCCCTGCTCCTTTGTCACCCTGGCCCTGTTGGGCTCCTACACTGTCCAGTCAGAACTTGGAGACTATGACCCAGATGAATGCGGGAATGATTACATTAGTGAGTTCCGCTTCGCCCCAAACCACACGAAAGAACTGGAAGACAAAGTGATCGAGCTGCACAAGAGCCACAGGTCAGTGCAGAAACCCTGAAGACATGCGACTTAGCGTGTGCCTCGGTGGGTGAGCCTCACTGGCACTACCTGCTTTTCCCAGGACTGATGTCAGTGGCATGCAGGTTGGGACTGCAGCAGAGTGAAGTTCTGTACTTGGTGCAATTCTGGGTAGTTACATTGTGGCTCCGATGCTCTTTGAGAGCCTTTTGTCTTGTTATTCTCCCCCAGCCCCTGCCGACCACAAACCTGCTAGTGCCTCTTCGGGGACTTGCTTAGTATATAGCCAGGGGCTATGTGGGAAATATTACAGAGAGCAAAGCAGCATTGTAACACATTTTTTTTTTCTTATCAGAGGAATGACGCCAGCAGAAGCAGAGATGCATTTCTTGGAAAATGCCAAAAAGCTGTCCATGTATGGGGTCGATTTACATCATGCCAAGGTACGCATTTTTCAAACCCCAACCTTCCTATTCAGTTGTATTAAATTCAAGGTTATTATTAATACAGGCCGGTGATTTTTACTACAGGCATTATAAACAGAAACTGGGGGATTCCAATCCGTGCTTGCTTTTAAGGCCTGCTCAATGATAAAGCACATTCAGCTCTCTGATACTTGGACTGAAGGGTTTGCTCTGCATGGCTCAAACTCCCATTGCTCCTGGCCTCGGCTCCTGAAAGGTCACAGTAGGCAAAGCCTCCGATTGCCTGTTGGTTCAGTTATAAATGTATCTTCACATCGCAAGCTCCTAACTCAGCCCCCTTCCCTGTCACAGTTTTATCTCCCACTTTGTGCCAACACGTGCCCTTTGCTTCTGCCAGATCCTGTCTCTGCCTTTTCCCTGAATATGCCTATCTTTCTCTGGGCTGTCCTCCTTCCTGTCTACCTGTCCAACCTTGGCCAACTGTCCAAGACCCAATCGTCACATCTCTTATGTGCCAAGTGCTCTTTATGCCTCTGTCCTGGATGATGACCCGGCACACAGCAAATACCCATTAAATTGAAATAACTCTCTAGAACTTGGGTTCTCTGACAGACAATCAGTGCTTTGAAATAAGGTTATAATTTTGAAGTTCCACTAAAATTAACCCCCCAGGCTGAGGCTTGCCTAGTTGATTGGTGGCCGGCGAAATGTTAAAATTCTATCTTGGCTACGGAGTCTTTTGAAGAAGTTGGGACCGGGCTGTAGGAGGGTTGAGGTGGCGAAGTTGCGTAAAGCTGTTTACTTTGGGTCACACTTTTCCCAGAATCTCTGTATTTTTCAGCAGTGAGAGAATGACTGTAGGGGCTATTAGTCTATTATTTGAGCAGCTATGAACAAAGGTACTGGAGAAGAAGCACGGGAAGCCTTACAAAAACTTTCATCCAAAACATAGGAAGTTTGTTAGGATCGTGGGGGTCGATGCTGGAACTTTTAGTAGCCTTAAAAAGATGAGTGTTTGAAGTTCAGAGGCAGTTTCTTCTGACTTGGGCTGTCAGGAGACCATCACTCCCGTATGGGAGCGTGCCTTTAGTACTAACGGACTGCATAGTCACCAGTTTTGGGACCCAAGGAACACGCAGTTAACGGGCTTCCAGGCATGCAAGTATCTTACACCGTTACGGTTGGGGCCAAGAAACGAAGAGAGTTTCAGCTGGCTCGCGACAACCCAGGGGACCCGTCTGTGATCTGCAGGCTCTGTTGATGCTGGAAGTGGGGCCCTTCCCTGCTTGGCTCTCAGTGAGCAGACTGATCCCCACTGAGTTTGGACAAGGAAATGGTGGCCATCCGATAAACACAGGTTTGATTGCTTCTGCCTGCAGACCATGCTGTAGATCATACAGGACAGGCACTTCCAAGGCCTGAAGACCTGAACACTAGCAAAATCTCATAGACTCGGCTGGGGCATACCTACCTGAGGGATGTGTCGGTACATGGAATGCCGAGCTCTTTGACATTGGTGTGTAATTACAACAGCAGGTGTAGCTCTGTTTACTTGCCAGTTTGTTATTCTGTTTTTTCACTTTCTAACTCAGATAAGAAAATGTTGTGTATTTTATGCTATAGAAGGCAGGATGAGGATTCAAAAAAAGGGATATACGCTAAGATTGCTTTTCTCTTCGAGCTTTTCCCTAGGTGGCTAACAGATAAGGAAACAAGAAGGAAATGAAGGTAGCCTGAAAATTCGAGCAAATTGAAAGCTTGTTTTTTGAGTTACATTACTCACGATGGTTCACTTACTGCCCAGGAAAAATAAATAAGTAAAAGATTGGGGCATACATTTGGGGCAGTACAGCTCTAGATTTATCAGTGGTCCTATCAGTACAAATAAAAATCACTTAACATCGCTATAGCTACTAAATTAAAATAGATCACTGCTTTTTCATTCACTAATATGATTTGAAATCACTCCAATTAAAAAGAAAGAGTTAAGGAAGCACCATTGCAGCCTATTACAGGATTTCATCTGAATATTAAGTATAACGAATGTTCAGCTGCGGACTCCCATTTTCTGGCACGGCCACACTCCATCATTTCAAGGAGGAAATTTACTGAATTAAATTAGAACTGATTTCCGGTTATAAGTGAGATGCTTCTCTTCTGTGGATGGTATAAAGCCCTGGGCTTTAGGGCCTATTTAGAATTTCTGAATTGTGATTTTGGACTCCATGGCTCTGTATAAAGAATACATAACATATTATTAGATGCGGGTCTCTTGTTTTGGAAAACCTATTCTAAATGCTTTGTCTTTTTTTCTTAGGAAGACTGCCTCTGCTTGTTTGTCATTTAATGTCAGTCTGAGTAGGTGCTGTCAGAGTCATTTATTCCACATAAGATTCTGAAATACATATAAAACTCCTTATTGGGTAGCCCATGGACCGAGTGATAAGTGAAGGATGCAGAGTTTGAGCAGTGATTTTAAATTAAGGGAAGAGTACACTCATTTGTTTTATTATTTTTTTTTTTTAATTTTTTTTTTCAACGTTTTTTATTTATTTTTGGGACAGAGAGAGACAGAGCATGAACGGGGGAGGGGCAGAGAGAGAGGGAGACACAGAATCGGAAACAGGCTCCAGGCTCCGAGCCATCAGCCCAGAGCCTGACGCGGGGCTCGAACTCACGGACCGCGAGATCGTGACCTGGCCGAAGTCGGACGCTTAACCGACTGCGCCACCCAGGCGCCCCTCATTTGTTTTAATTATGATAGACTGAGACCATCCAGATCTCCCTTCAGTGCTCCCTGCTAAAGGGAGCATCTAATGTGTTTATTGGTAGGGAAACACCCACGTCCCCAGTAAAGACTGCTGTGACAGCTTTCGGTACAAAAAAATTACCACGCTGACGTCAGGACTACGGGCTGTGGCAGAACACTTGATAATCAAACGTGTTCCTCTGTTGTTACTTCGGAGTAACGACATGGAAACGTTGGTTCAGTTTAAAACCCCACCTATTCCTGACGTTTTCTTTCTTCCCTTGCCCTCTCTTTCAACAAACGTGTGATGGCTTAATGCCTGCTAGGGAGGTGCTGTATGACCGCTGATTGGGCAAAGGTAAAACAGAGCTCCTGCCCTCAAGCAGCTTCCAGTCTTGAGGAGAGCACGGTGTGGGAGGGAGCTGATTGGAGCGCCACTTGCTTGGGGTGTGCTGGTGACGACAGCATGATACAGGGACACGGGAGGCCTGTGTGGTGGAGAGGAGGGGTCAGAGGAGGCTTCTTCCCCCGGAAGGATTCTGGCTTCTCCTTACTCAAAGACACTAATGGGCAATTTAAAAATAATAATAACAACGAAAGAGCTTTTAAGTGTCCTTTCTTCCGTAGGTCAAAGGCCTAGTTCCCCAACTAAGCTCTGTATTTATCACTCAGAAAGCGAATCAAGGACCTTTAATCAAACAGTCCCCGCCTCGTGCCTGCATTTCTGCTCCGGCGTGAGGAGTCACCTCTGAGTGGCCCTGTGAGCACATTGGCTGGTTCTGAAGGATCAATAGTGCCAGCTATTTGTCAGTATCAGGCTCTAGCTCTTCCAATTGCTCGTTCAGATGAAAGCCCCTGATAAATGGTGAACAGCTTCTGATCTTTGAGCTTCTCCTCAGAATTTAATTATGTTGTAATATCCTGCCATCAAGTATTTCCACTTCTGTAGAGTAATTTTGTACCTTAATGGAGCGATCTGTTTCCAGGGTAAAATATTTCATTTTAATCCAGTTAGATGGTATTTGTAGACTTAAGTTTCCTAGAGATGGACCGAAATATTTATTTTTGATTCTGGAAATGTTCATTTTCTGCCTTGCACTGGCAAGATTGAGGAAGTAAATGCCCACAGTGGGGATGAGTCAGACTCTCCTGTTTGGATTCTTCCATATCCCCCTCCCCTCTTCACCGCTGCAGAGTGACTCAGTTCCAGGGACAGTCCTGCTGATTAATACGTGGCAGAAGACCTCAGCTTCACCTCCTATGTGCCCCCTGCTTCCGACACCCAGTGTGACAAGGAGATGGGGACGGAGCCTCACACACAGTCCTGCCTTCTGTCCTTTGTGTCTCCCCCACTCAGGGCCACCACATGTGTTGATTTTATCCCGTTTCACCCAAATACAACATGTAGGGGGCATAGGATGTACACACTCGGTCTCCTGAGCTTTATATGACCTCCCTGATGACCTCTGATCTCTGAGACTTCTCATCCCACATCCCTAGGAAGTGACCTAAAGGTGAAATAAATGTGCCAAGTAGCAGAACAACAAGCTATAAATATAGCATGCTCCCACTTAAAAAAAGAAAACTATATACCTATAGAAAATGTGCTGATATTCATGTATGTGAACCGGTTTTCAAATGTGACTGCAACTGGGCAGTGTGTGTGTTCCAGGCACATTGGGGAAGTACACTCATAATTTAAAAAATGATTTTATATTTAAATTTCACTCTGACACTAATGGTATGTAAAAAAGATTTTTTTCCAAGGCTCTCTTTTAATGGAACAAACTCCAAAACACTCTTTAGAAGGGGCAGAGCCTCTCTGTTAGTATACATAACAGCTGAACGTTCTATCTCTGCAGCCAGGCTGCTCATATTCAACTGAGAAGGACCCTTCACATCTCCATGCCTGAAAAATGTCCTCCTGTGTAAACTAGGAACAGTCATAGCAACTCTCTCAAAATATCACCGTGAAAATGAAAGGAGTTAATGCACATTAGACGGCTGTAACCATTTTAGAAGGACAGCGATGATTTCTTCCTGCTATTAACACATCATCTGGTCGACCTTCTCTGTGTGCAGTATTTACGTTGTAAGATACCTGAGCATGAGCCAGTTTTACTCTGACATATCTCCATGATGATTAATATCTTCATCAGGAGCCTATTACTTTAGTGGCAGTGTTTAAAAAAAAAATGGCTGCAGTGTTCTTCATATTTAAATTAGAGCTATAGGTAGTCAATTATAGGTTCTTTCATGGAAGCTTAAATCCCCTACTCAGCTGTCAGTGGAAAAAAGTGAAATACTGATCCATTGTTTCTTGGTGCTCTTTTCCAGGATTCTGAAGGAGTAGAAATTATGCTAGGAGTTTGTGCGAGTGGTCTGTTGATATATCGTGACCGACTGAGAATAAACAGATTTGCCTGGCCTAAGGTTCTAAAAATTTCATACAAACGGAACAACTTTTACATTAAGATCCGGCCAGGAGAGGTAAGTAGCCCCGCATTTGCATGTACCTTGAACAAAGAGGTACCTGATGGCAAACAAAAATTTAAATTGCCTGCGCCCAAGTTCTGAACATCATAGGACATGGTGATTTCTGTCTCAGTGCCAAGGAGAATTTATCGTAGACTTGTCCGATAAACAGCAATAAATAAAACATTTTCTTCTTTTCAGTGGTTTGATTCTAATTTTGTCCCAGTGCATAGGTTGAAAAAGTTTTATTTTTGGAGCTTTTAATGTAAAATCGGGATTTGTGAACAATGTTTTGTATATTTCCAACTGCGGTATAAAAGAAACTCTTAGGTGCTAAACCTTTTGTGAATAAAAAAATAGATTTCTTCCTGTTTGTCTCTGTTTTACATGTCCATGACCTGTCTTTGTACTCCAAATCTGTTGGCACCCTAACATGTATAGCTTAGCGATAATGTGATCAAAGCACAAGAAAGATTATAGCAAGAGACACCAAGGGTACATTACATAAGTGTCTCATAGCCTCGTACATTTCTGCCTTTTTCTTTCAATCAGGTAGACTGATGAGAAAATCAAAATCGTTAACTTATCGTTGCTCCTCGGGTACAACCATCCTGAACTACTTATATCCTCCAAAGTGGTTTACACATAACAGGAGATATTTACCACCTATGATCTGTTTAATAGATGATGAATAAACATCCAGTTTCTAACGAGCATGCATAATCTAATGGAGGCAGGCAGAGTTCTAAGATGGCAGCTCATCCGTGTCTCTGAACTTTTTCTGGTACGATCCAGAATGATCTCCTGTCCTCCAAGTCAGCCTCTCCATTGGTGGAAAATGTAATTTAAAAATCAGGTTGTATGTGATGTAATGTGATGCATGGTGACTACAGTTGTAATGCTGTACAGTATATGTGAAAGTTGCTAAGAAAACAGATCTTAAAAGTTCTCATCACAAGAAAAAAGATCTGTAACTATGTGTGGTGATAATACACATATACACTGAATCATGTTATACACCCAAAACTAATATAATGTTATATGTCCGTTGTACCTCATTTTAAACATTTTTTTAAATCATACTATAAAGCAAGGAATCCTGTTTAAATATAAAGTCAAACATGTCTGTGAAGACTGAAATAATCTGGAAGCTTTTCTTATAAATACCTGAAATTAGTTTTTTATAATTCCCTAAAATTGCATATTAAACTTACAACCGATAATATATTTGGTTCATCCAACATTTACTAAGCGAGCACGTGTTTATCGTCGAGCACGATGTTGGTCCCTATCCTTAAGGGACTTTCTGTTTGGCAAAGAATCAGTCTCGTGCACTTAGAATTCTGTCGTCATGATACGTATCGCACATAGGATAACATTCTACATACGTGGAACAAACAGGCTGGGGTGAGGGCCCAGATGGGAACGCTGGAGAAATGCATCAGGAGACAGTAGTGAGCCATGGGAGGTTTTCAAGAGGACGTGATACGCTAGACGAATAATTTGGAATGAAACTGCAGGTTAGCAATGAGATGTGGTAAGACCTAAACTAGGGCAGAGGCTGTGGGAATAGAACAGAAGGAGCAGCTGTGAGGGAGGTTTCAGAAACAGAACCAGTAGGTCTTGAACACAGGGTGGAGGAAGGTGCTAAAGAGGGGAAGGAGTCCATGATGATCAGAGGCCTTCCCTCGGCATGCGTGAAGTTGATGGACGTGATATTATTAGACAAGAGGGGAAAACGGAGAATTTCAGAAAAAAAAAAAATTAAATTCCTCTGAGAGATTTTCAGGGGGTGATTCTTGCATAGTAAGAAATACAGGTTTGAAGGAGTCATCCACTGCATCCATTCTATTCGAGGCCTCAGGCAGGAAATAAGTTGCCCAGAGCACAAGGGAAGTTAGGGAAGAAGAGACCCTCAAACAGAAACCCTAGGTGACATCACTTTTTGAGAGGGAAGAGTAGGCAGAAGAGGACCGTAGGGGGATGAAGAAAAGCAACCAGAGAAAGAAAAGGGGCAGGAAACAGTCCCAAGTGACGAGACGAGATTCTGGGCACATGATGAACCAGCGGGGCCAGATGCTATTGACAAGACGTGTGGGCTAAGAACTAAGAAAAGTGCGTCGACTTGACAAAACTCAGTGTGACACTGAAGAGTTCGAGAAGATGGTGGGAGGACCCTGCAGGTGCAGTGAGG
Organism: Panthera uncia; assembly: GCF_023721935.1. Classification (NCBI taxonomy): domain Eukaryota; kingdom Metazoa; phylum Chordata; class Mammalia; order Carnivora; family Felidae; genus Panthera; species Panthera uncia. The sequence continues at coordinate 54,907,780 of NW_026057586.1, read as the reverse complement.
TAAGGGGTGCAGTAGCCAAGGCTTCTCCTTCTTGACCTTTGTCAAGGAGCGAGATGGGGTTGTGTTTCAGGCAGAAGCAGGCTCCAAGAAAGTTGCCCCCCCCCCCCCCGCCGCCACTTTTTTACAATCATGTAAATAGGCTGAGAAGAATGAGTGAGGGAGAAAATGAGTGGTGGCACAAAGGCTCTGAAGAGGTTGAGAAATTGGTACAAAGCACAGAGAGAGAGAGAAGCATTCAAACAGCGTGAGGATAGCAGGAAAGAAAACCTTCCCGGCTTCTTGGCAGCCGCGAGCACCAGTATGGTGCCTGTTAGATGCGGGATGAATAACTGAAGGATGGTTTAGTCACGATCCAGAATGCTCTGGTCTGCTGATTGGCTGCAGCTGTTGGCCAATAGCGGTTTTTACAACTTACCCCTCTGTGTGAACGTCCAGAGTGAGTGAAAAATTGGGAAAGGCAGTTGTAGTTGGAATAGCTTGTGATGTATTTCCCAGCCTCCCCACCCCCAACCCCAGCTCGTCCCTCTCAAATAAGAAATCGGGGCGCCTGGGTGGCTCAGTCGGTTAAGCGTCCGACTTCAGCTCAGGTCACGATCTCGCGGTCTGCGAGTTCGAGCCCCGCGTCGGGCTCTGGGCTGATGGCTCAGAGCCTGGAGCCTGCTTCCGATTCTGTGTCTCCCTCTCTCTCTGCCCCTCCCCCGTTCATGCTGTGTCTCTCTCTGTCTCAAAAATAAATAAACGTTAAAAAAAAAAATTAAAAAAAAAAAAAAAAGAAATCGAAGTCAAGCATAGTTATCTCTCCTATGCCACACATAAGGCCCCTCTTCTTCGTTCTTTGCTATATAAATTACTTTTTTTCTGTTGACTGTGTCAACAGTCCAGTTGTTTAATGCTCTTTTGGAAAGCTTTTACTGTTTAAAATGATTGCCCTCTGGTGGCCTGATGCATACTGTCGGCAGAAAATAAAAAAATATTGAACATTTGCCATAATAATATTAAAATACATTAGGAAGTCGGATATTTTGCCTTGAGAAATCAAATGGCTGATAGATTATCATCTGAACTATACATGCTGAAAAATAGGAAATCGTGTTCTCCTGATCTATGTTCGTATATATAATATCAAATAATCATAGATTAGAATGCATAAACAAACTCAGCAATATCTGATACCAAGTCATCAAATACCTAGGACATATGCATATATTCCGACCAGATCCTGGGAGAAAATGTCATCCTGAAAATGCTGTAGACTCTAAACATTGTGTTTATTCCTGTATGTATATTCCAGTTGAAGTCATGGTGTCATAGAGACACCATGAAAATAAGGCTTAAAAATGAGATCAGGACAAATTGTCCTCTGGAAGAAATCCAGATGCTGTCTTTTTTTGCATTCCGTTTTCATAAAATCCATACTTGGACATAAAACACACATAATGCGGTTATCTATGTCTGCAGCATTTTAAGGAGAATAAATACAAGATTGTTTTTTTAATGAATAATATGTATAGCATGAATTCTGCAAATAGCGCTTGATTTTGTGAGTAAAGGAAAAAACTTGTGGGGGGCATGATTTGTAAATGATTTTCTTTTATTTGTAATTGCAAACCTGACTTTACTCCTCAATATGTGTTTGTTTGTTTGTTTGTTTTTTAATTTAGTTTGAACAATTTGAAAGCACCATCGGGTTTAAGCTGCCAAACCATCGAGCTGCCAAACGTTTATGGAAAGTATGTGTTGAACATCACACATTTTTCAGGTAGGTCAAGATGATTTCATTTCTTCCTCAGGAAGAATTAGAGCAATTAATTGGAATCACTTCTACTGAAAAAGTTTGTTGGGAAGAATTGTGGAAGAATATCCTTTCTGTTCCTTCAAGTTCACTGTCACCAGGTTTCTTGACAAGACATCTTTATCTGCCCTGCTTCCCCTTTCTTTATTACCTTTAGTAATAATGAAAGGTCCTTTCATTATTTTTATAAGATGCCCACTTCAAGGATTCAATCCCTTCCTTAACATTTCAGTCATTTCTTAATACGCTGGGCTCCTTTGTTTACTCAGACTATCAGATTTGTTTCTACAAAATAGCAAATTTTATCACCGTCTTCTTCACCAACATCACCTATTTAATTGTTCTTTGGGTTTATAGAACCATAAACTCTTCAGTTGCATGAGATGTTAAAGTTCATGAAGTCCAGGCCAACTGCCATTGTATTTATAGCCTCTCTACAACTCCCTGGTTGACATGTACTGCGGCAATTGATTTTTTTTTCCTATAAAATCACATTTGGGGCGCCTGGGTGGCTCCGTCAGTTAAGCACCCGACTCCGGCTCAGGTCATGATCTCACGGCTAGTGGGTTCGAGCCCCACATCGGGCTCTGTGCTGACAGCTCAGAGCCTGGAGCCTGCTTCGGATTCTGTGTCTCCCTCTCTGTCTGCCCCTCCCTGTTCGTGCTTTGTCTGTCTGTCTGTCTCTCAAAAATAAATACTTAAAAAATTTTTAAACCACATTCATTTAACACGTTATATGTTAAACGCACAAAGCACTTTACCTTTGACTGAAAAAGTTGAGATAGCATTCTTAATGTTTGACTCAACAGTCTCTCTGGCATTTTTTCTTTAATATCTTTAGACTGTTGTTACCAGAAGCACCTCCAAAGAAATTCCTTACCTTGGGCTCCAAGTTTCGTTACAGTGGCAGGACGCAAGCCCAAACGAGAAGAGCCAGCGCGTTGATAGATCGTCCTGCCCCTTACTTCGAACGCTCATCCAGCAAACGCTACACCATGTCTCGCAGCTTGGATGGAGGTAGGCATCACTTCCTAACCTTTAGTAATAATAATCACGAATGGCCACCCAGAAATAGTATGAAACCATCCCAAGCTTTCAGTGAACGTAGGTCCTCTTGAGAAGAGAGTGAAATAAAAAGCACTCGGTCCGTGGCCCAGTGACAAGTTGTAACCCCCACCCTCGGGGACAAAAAAAAGAAAAAAAAAAAAAGGTGCCTCGGTGAGTGTAAGGTCTGTTATTGGTAGATGTATATAAAATTACTCCATAAAAGAATGATGTTTAGGGAATGAAGAGCATAGCTTTCATCAGCCAGCACCCCAAATTTGGAGAAAGATTATCTCATTCTAAATACAGTTGTCACGTACTCTGTAAGTAACTTGGTTCTCTTATTGGCAGATCTTAAATGATTACCGGGTTTGTTTCAGACAGTTTGTTTCAGAAGGAAGACCATAAGTTAAATTTATCTCTGTTTCTGCAAAATTTTCAGGGATAAATTGTGACTGTTTCCAGTCAGTGCATGATAGCTGATAGAAAGGACGACATTTAAATGGTAGAGCCAGAGGCTGCAAGTTAAATCCTCCTGTTAATATTAATTACTGCACCAGATGGACTGGGGGAGCATTGCCGTGTAAATGTTCTCCACCGTTAAGTCAAATGCGGAAGTTAAACAGGGAGAGGATCACGTAAATAACATTTCTAAGGAATGACATAGTAGTGAGTTTTTAGCAGGTTTTTGTCTTGTGTGACAGTTTTGTGTTGCCGTCCATAGTTACGCACAAATGTGCTTCCTTCAACAACACATGGCAGCTGGAATAATACTTAGAAAGTGATTCATGGCTAGGGTGCCTGGGTGGCTCAGTTGGGTAAGCCTCTGACTTCGACTCAGGTCATGATCTCGTGGTTCACGAGTTTAAGCCCCGCATGGGGCTCTGTGCTGACAGCTCAGAGCCTGGAGCCTGCTTCAGATTCTGTCTCCCTCTCTCTTTGCTCCTCCCCCACTTTCTCTCTCTCTCTCTCTCTCTCAAAAATAAGTAAACATTAAAGACAATTAAAAAAAGAAAGTGACGCACGGCCAAGTCTCTGCTTCTAATTCCACCTGGAGATTAGTTGTTTTATAGAAAACGTATCTGTGTATATAAAAAGAGTAAGTTTCTAGCATGTGTGTACAACTTTAATAATAAGCAAAAACATAAAATTAAAATAGTAAAAATAGAGTAAAAACAAGTAAAAATAACGAAGTTACAAGTGCCTGGGCTCCCCTTCCTCCTTACATTTTTGGCCACCGCTCACCACAGTCCCGGCTCTCTCTTCCCTTTCCCTGTAGCCCAATGTGGCTGGTTGGGTGGCCACCTGAATCCTCTGATTTAGAGGATTGTATTTTGCTAATGGAATACTTTATAAACAGTTGGTAGAGGAAGTCAAAATTGTGTCAGTTGTGCTATATTATGTATGTTACTGGTGAAGAAGAAAAGCACTCACCTGGTAGGTAAACCCAGACTGAAGTCTATCCGAGTAGCACCTTGCAAGTGATTTAAATTTGCCAGGTCTCAGTTTTTGTCACCATCTGTAAAATGGGGGTAAGGCTATTTGCAAAGAAAGAGTAATGAGACGTGCGAAAGCGTTCTTCTTTCAGGTGTGATAATAATTAGATTCATGATTATTCTTATAGGCTTTTGTGAGCTGGCCTATGATGTTAATTAACCATTCTGTATTTTCTAATAGTTGCCTGTTTTTCAAATCTCTAACGTGGAGCTAAACCTTGGGAATAAAGCGTTTATTGGGGCCATTTCGGGTTGAACTCAGATACTGAAATATTCACGTTAACACTGAAGCTTTTCTTACTGCTTTGTTCCATTTATCCTTTCTCCTTTAGAGAATCTCTGTAAACTCTTTGTGTATTCCATAAGTCAGTGTCGAAGGGACTTTCGTAGAATCACACCTTTTTTCCTAAGGCTCTCATCCACTTTGTTCAGTGATGTGTACCCAAGGGGACACATTTGTTGTGTACGTGGTTTTCCTCATGGCCTTTTGTGTGATAATGATTGTTGACAAGCAAAAGACAATTGTGAAACAAATGTACTAATAGCATACTGTCTCTTCCTCCCTGCCCAAAAGTGATGTTAGTATGTGTTGTCTCTCACTCTTTGGGGTCCTGCCAATTCCCGTATGTTTCCTGTGCTGTTGAGCGGGGTGCCGTGGCTGCATGTTGGAACACAAGTGGCTTTTTGCAAGTTTGCATCCTATGTACAACAGCCTAACTGACCCATTGGGAAATTGCGTCTCGTATGAGCTTTCTCTCATCAGTATGAGGAAATATAAAATATCTTAGTGAAGATACCTTAACGAAATGGTTTAGCTTTTATGAAAGGATTTCGGAATATTTTCTTACGTTTACATTTTAAACTTCCTAAACTATGAAGCTGGTTACATTTTTCCCACGATCAGCTACTGTGTATTGAAAAGCATCATTTGTAAGTTTAAATAAGTTATATACACCTACAACCTAAACTAATGAGTACCAGACTTTAAAAATGGCACTGAATTAAGCATCTTTCACTAAGACATTTCAGCAGGGCTGAAAGGCTGTGTCTTCTACCTTTTATGTTTGCATGTCTTACATCTGCATGGATTTCATTAGCAACATTTGTCTTGTCTTCCCAAAATATCCGAGATGAAGGAGTGTATGCACATCACGGTAATCTTTTTAACGTGCGGTAGAAATTAAAACGTTTCTGCACTCCAGCTGAACAGAGTTGCCGTCCAGATTCTATAATCTCTCCAAATTTTATAATCCCACGAAGATAGTTAATTTCCATTATCAGCCATGGGACTTTTGATACAGTAGGAGTGATGGGCTCTTGTAACCATTGCTAACGACTAATTAAAGCACCCAATTCGGTGCTCCTTGTTGAATGGCACTTCCCAAGACGTGTTCAGAGTCAAGTGTATGAGACCAGTTGTCCGCTGCAGATACCGCTCTTAGCTGTGGGACTCACCACCGGCGCCTGGTGCTAGAGCCAGCCAGTTACTCTGTGGGGTAACAGGCTCGCAGCAGCCCAGCCTCCCGCCCCTCCGCTGCCGCCACGCTCGCGCTTGTCCTCACCGCAGAGCCTGAGACTCACTCTGGTGGCTTCGCGACATGAGCGTTTAAGTTATTTGAAAACACTGGTATAGAAGACACACAAAGCTGTGTCTCGGAGAGCGCTTAGGTGCGGGTGCCCGCAGCGCTGACTGGAGTTTTCAGACAGACGTGGGGAGGGGTACTTTTCGCCATAACGGGACAATCGGTGGTGCTCTTCAGCCTTCTGACTTAACTATTTCAGACTTTTTTTTCTTCGGTTGTATTTGCTTTTAGCGTCAGTGAATGAAAACCATGAAATATACATGAAGGATTCTGTGTCTGCTGCAGAGGTTGGTACTGGCCAGTACGCCACAACAAAGGGCATCTCTCAGACCAACTTGATCACCACTGTGACTCCGGAGAAAAAGGCCGAGGAGGAACGGGACGAGGAAGAGGAGAGACGGAAGAAGGCAGAGGAAGCCACGCCGGTGGCCGCAGTACGGCACGAGGGAAAGGTACATCTCCCAAGCTCCCTCCGAGAGCTTGCTTAGACTTTCACGAGCTACTTAATAATTCTGAGGCTAGAAACCAGGAATGTGTTAATCAGTCAGACTTAGGGTAGTTCCAATTCCAGCAGTAGTCACGTTCATAGGGTCAATTTCTAAATTATGGTTTCCTCTGTCGACATTTGCCTTCTGGAAGATTCCTTCTTAACGTTTTGAAAATTTTTATTTGAACTGATATGCTATGTAAGACTTTCAACAGCCGTCCTGTCCGTGTATCTTAAAAATACATTTAGGGCCATATGACACTTTTCTGTTTGGGCTCACGTTTCAGAACTGTCACTAAAATTATTTTCTTTGTTTCTGGCCCCATTCTCCTACCCAAGTACTGTATATTTTTCTAGATATACAGTAATCACATTGCCATTCTTCTGAGAGCAAGTTACTGAGTGACCGTAGCCTGTGTATTTATACACTATTTCCCCTCTTACCTTGTGACCATAATCTAATCATCAGAGCAGCGAGCAGACATGTTTTGAAAAGAGCTATTAAGGCAGAACTTTGCAAGGAAACATGGAAGGTGAATTTGGCAGCAATTTCTCCAAGGTGTTCTATTCATCAGATTTTTAAACTTCGTTTCATCCAGTATTTCTTACGGTATGTTTATTTTTGGTCATCTGGCATTATAAAGCAACTTTTCAGAAAAATAAAAGTCAGGAAACCTGTAGACAATCTGCTTCTGGTACAGGATCCTGTAGGTAGCAGAGCAGCTCTCTAAAAGTAGAAGAAGAAGAAACTATATTGGGAGGTTTGTGGGTAATGATGATGGTAAAACAGAGTGGCTCCTGGAATGTACAGAGTGAAAAGAAATAGAATAAAAATGTTGTGCAACTCACAAGAATAAAAATGTTGTGCAACTCACAGGTATGCTAAAACTTGCCCAGATGTGACTCAAAAGTGTTCGTTTGAACTGGGGGTCTTCAAATATAGATTTCTGTCGCTGGGACTCACCTGGGTCTCTAAAGAAAAATGCTTCTTTGGACAAGAGTTACACAGGGATGGGTAGATCCACAACATATTGTAGTTATGTCAGAATATTCCACGTGAAACCCTATTCATTTTTTTTCAAGGTAAGATCATTTATTTACCAAACACAAAGATAAAAACAGGATAGGAGATGACGGCAAGGATATTGGATCACTCTTGCTGTTAAAACAGGCATGCTTTGTTCTGAGTTTTGTTTCTACACTCTTACCCTCCAATTAAGTCAAGGCAGCTTGTAAATAGGACGTGAGAAAAAGGTAGTATGCCTGAAAAGCAAACGATTTCCATGATTTCCTGAAATCACCCACACCAGCCGACAATTCTCGTGGATGTATAACCGTGATTAAGTGGCACATTAAAGGAAATGACTTTTAATTTGCTCCCAAAATAGGCCCAGGCCGTGTCTCTTTATCGAATTTGAAAAGACCACCAATTTGTTTATATAAAATACAGCACTGAACTATCCTCCCTCTTGCCATTTATGCTAAGGGGAAACAAAAAGACAAAAAATTGTGACTCTCCTAGTCTGAATCTCTGAGAAGCCAGCACTTTGACCCAAATGCCTTCAGAAAGGCAGTGGCCCCAACCTTGTGCTTAGGTAGGCAGATGGCAGTCTTCATTTTCCACAGTGCAAAGCTGTCCTTGAAAAACCACTTAAATAAGTGGCATGGAAAATTAAACCTTCATTTTATTCTTCTCCCTCCTCAAAAAGTAACAAAGAGGGAACTCATTTTTTAACCAAAATGAAAGTATATTACTGAAAACAGTTCTTAAAAGACTGGTCCCCTAGATTGCTTTGAGAGGAGGGATGTTTCCCAGGCTAATGATCACCCCAGGTGACTGGGCAGCTGTCCGCCACCAGGGGAACAATGGTCTGCAGGCAGAAGTCAGCTTGTATCTTTTATACATTGTTCTCGCTTGAATGAGATGTGCAGGGTCGTGTTTATTTCAAACACAGCGCTTCACGTCAAATGTGAGTTTTGAGAAAAGACCTACTTGTCTAATACCTAAAAGGAGACGCTTCTAATAGATCTGTGATACGATTTTATTTGTGCACGTTCTTACCCTCTTTTTATTTACCAAGTCAGGATTGGGAGTTACAACCCAGGGTGACTAATTTCCATGCTCTCAAGTCTCTAGGCAAAACACACGTGTACATGCACACACACGTGCACACTCACACAGAGTGTCACAGAGAGCAGTGGAAGTCTAGCTTCAGGCTCTGCGTGACCTTGAATTGAACTCCTGGGGCCCAGCAGCTTCTGAGCTGTGCCAGGTCCTGTGTGGAGCTTGCTGGCTTCCCTCCACGCACACCCACCCCCACCCGGCTCGGCAGCCCTCCACCACCTGCAGAGGAAGCCGGCTGTGGTCCTAGAGGCTGCCGGGGCCAAAGAGAGTGGAAAGGGCCTCTCTTTGCCCTGCAGAAGCCTGAACTCCCTGGGGACACTTTTGTGGGGATGCCTGCCTTTATCATTCATTCTGTTAAGGACTCAAACCAGGGGAGTTACATACATCTAGTGATCACTCGCTTAAGAAAACCCTGAAGGCTGGGACATTGTACCTTTCTGTTATTTACGGACCACAAATAATACAAAGGGAAAGGCTGATGGGCCACATCACGTGAAAACACATTGTTTTTTGCTAGTTAGCTTATTGAAACCCTCCTTTGAGTTTTAAGTTCTGTTTACATCCTGGAGAAAGGAGCCCAAATAGAAGTTTTCAAAGGAACCTCAATTCTGCATGGAGCATGAGCTCCTTAAAATGCTAATTGTCGAGCTCCCTGAGTGGCACTCCTGATCAGATGGGAGTGGGGCCAGAAACTTCTTGATTTGGAAACCCACCTGTTTGGGATGGAATTGACTCAGTGAGGAAAGGTAACGCTAAAGATTTTTTTCTTTAAATAATCAAATCTTGGATTCATTTTCATTTCTTAATTCAACCAAACTTTTAGTAACAGATCTATTAGCTGGAGATCAGGAGACGTTATTGAAAGTCTTGATTTTAAGTTATCTGAGAGTTATGTTTGCTTTCAAAACCCTAAAACTTTCTAGAAGTGTTGGTCTAAACAGACTTTGTGGATGGTGTGAAACATGTAGACTTTGAGATTACCCACCAATATCTTCGGTGCTGACTTAAAAAAAAAAAAAAAAAAACGCAGCCTGTAATCGACAGTCTGATGGGGGAACAGTAGCCATTCGTGGTATCTTTGGCATGTGGCTTGAATACTTTAAGTACATGAACAACCATAGTGCTAAAATTCTTGTTTTACAATTTTATATCGATACCCATAAGAAAAGTAACTAATTGCAGTTTTCTTTTTGTCCTTTTGCACCTCTGTTTGCTGCTTTCTGTCTCTCTCTGTCTCTTTCACATCAGTCACCTGGGCTTGGCACTGACTCATGCCTTCCGTCCCCCCCATCCGCCCAACCGCCCCCCTGCACCCCCCCCAGAGCTCCGTAGGAGGTGTAAGGAGAATGACCGCCAACCCCCGGGTGTCGAGCCGGCCCAAGGCGCCGCGCCTGTGCGCGGAGAGCCCGCCCTGGACTCTGACCACAAAGGGAGGCCGTCCTTAGGGGACCAAGATGTGGCTTTTAGCTACAAACAGCAAACCGGCAAAGGGACCACCCTGTTTTCCTTCTCCTTGCAGCTCCCAGAGTCGTTCCCTTCTCTTCTAGATGACGATGGGTACCTCTCTTTCCCCAACCTGTCGGAAACCAACCTCCTCCCCCAGAGCCTGCAGCATTACCTCCCGATTCGCTCGCCCTCCCTTGTGCCCTGTTTCCTCTTCATCTTTTTCTTTCTGCTCTCCGCCTCCTTCTCAGTGCCATATGCCCTCACTCTCTCCTTCCCTCTGGCTATGTGCCTCTGCTACCTGGAGCCCAAGGCGGCCTCCTTGAGTGCCTCACTAGACAATGACCCGAGTGACAGTTCAGAGGAAGAGGTGTGTACCTCGGCACAGAGCACACTTCCCTGTCGTGGTCGGGGCTTCGGGCCGAAACAGTGTTAGGCGCCGACCGCACTAGCGGCCCTACTTTCAGAGCCTCATTTATTGTCTGTGCCGACACGTGAGAGGTTTTTGTGTGTCGGGGCGTGCGACCCGGCCCCAGGGTTAGGCACAACGCCATGTGGATGGAGCAGCCTGCACCCAGCCCGGATTCGTTCCGCTACCCGCTGGCTTCTCCGGATGCTGAAGGACTCAGGCGTCCGTTTCAAATAACCTGTCAGCTATGTTAAACAATCAGGGTTAGGTTCAAGTTCTGGTCACTTCTCGTGTCGTAAAGGAAACGAGCCAGGAGACCGAGAGATAGGTTTAACCCAGGTTTACGGAGCGTTACCAGAATGCGTCCTGGGATAATCACACATAGTGGTGATACCAGGAGGTACGTGATACTCAAGGTGAGGTGGCAGCGAACCCCGTCGGAGGTGTGCCATCCTCATCTGGGTGGGTGGCTTCCCCAAACTGGCAGTGCCTCTCCTCCCTGGGGATTCTGAAGTGTCCCCACTCTGCCCTTCTGTGGTCATTGCCAGGCTGTCACTGTGACTCACGGAGGTGAGCCAGACCCCAAGGGTGTGTTGGGCCAGAGAAAATGCTTGGGTAGTTTCAAAGGCCCACGTGACCTCCGTGGCCGGTAGGAACGCAAAGAGGACCGGAAGTAACTGCGGTTTTCACACTTAGGAAGAGATTCCTTTAAGATGTCCGCCTGCCGTAAAAATGGGCTGAAACTTCATCAGCACTAACAGTGCCAATGGATAGATTGGGTAGCTGGGGTTCTTTCAACCCCAGCAGAGGCCAAAAGATCCACACACACCGGACAGTCCGGGAAGGTCAGGGAGGCTGGATAGACAGACCCCTGTGGCTCTCAGCCTGGCATGTGCTCAGTGGAGAAAGGACGGGGCCTGCAGCCTCTGTCTGAGAAAACACGCCGCCTGTCTGTCTCCTGTCCCTTATCCGAGCCAGTGGGTGAGTTGACATGGCAGCCATTAGCTTTGCCTCTTAACTGCTCTCCTGTCTCACGACTCCGCAGCTGTATGAACAGCCCAGCAGTTCCCTTCAAACAGAGCGCAGGGGAAAAGAACAGAAGTTGCCAACAGAGGGCCTGGCTGCCACCCACCCCCCTGCCCACACCTTCCCCAGGCCCCTCCAGCTCTTCTGTTCTCACAAAGCAAGCCTTTTTGTGGCAGGAGACAAGCCCAGCACTCCCAGCATTAAAAAAAAAAAAAAAAAGAAAAAAAAAAAAAAAGGAAAAAAGTCAAAGCAACACTAAAAAAAAAAAAAAGAAATCTGTTCAGTTTTCAGCTCAGCTAGAAATCATAATTTGAGGTACACCTGTGAGTATATAGAATTGCGAGGTGTGTATCTATATTTAGTGATATTATGACCATTTCTTAGCAGCAGAAGGGAAAAAATGGAAATGGCCTCATAGATGTTTAAATAAAAGTTTGGCCTTTTCAACCATTTTCAAGGTTCTTAGGTCGTATGGCTCCAAATCTATTTAATACAGAATTAAATTTTCATGCATGGAAAATATTTCAAGAGAATGAATCCTAGCTTTCAATATCGCTATTTCTCATAGTGGCAATATTATCAAATAATGGAGGACTAGAACAGACAACATTGAGAACGCAAGATTATCTCCAAAGACTGTAATGTTAGCTGGATTCCAACCTGGACATATATTTTTCCTTTAGCAATGGGAGTTAGTCGTCAAACTAACACAAAACAAAAAAGATGGCCATTTTGTGCTTTTCTGAATTCTCAAGAACTGAACTTTCCCGTAGCAAACCACACAGATCTTGTGCCTAATCCAGGGTGTACATCTTGTTGTAATCAGTGCATGAAAATTAATGTTAAATTTGGGCATGTCTGCATTACATCAGCAAAACAAATCACAGCAGTTACCCGGCGCAAGCCAGTGACCACGTGACTGGAGCCTTCCAGCAGATAACTGTCCCTGTTCTTGCAAATCTCTGAGACTGCGAGCCAGCTCTGGCTGGTGCAGTCCTTGTAGCCCTCCTCTCCGGCCTGGGTCAACCATTACAGCCCTCCTGACACAAGACTTCGCGTGTGGCCATCTGTTCAATGTCGTCTCTTAACCCTAAGTGTTAAGAGCTGTGCCCTCCGGGTCGGGCTGAGCCGGAGGGCTCCTATGTAGGTCATTCCATTTAAGAAGAAGAAAAAAAAAAATTTTGTTTACATGGCCTGTTTTAGTCGCTAGGCCTCAAGCACTTTGGCAACTAAACGATGATTTCATGTAGCATACGGTTCAGCTATGTCACGTTCATTTAGCAAAATCACTAATGACTATAATTCTTTTCAAACATTTTATCATCCCTGCTTCAAGTTTTCACGTCTTGCAGTATGGCTTACTTAGTTCCAGCCTTTCTCAAGAGTGAAACCCAGTGGAGAAAGGCATAATCATTTCAACTATAACGCTTGTTAACCAATCATTTTTTTCTTTTGTGCTTTCGAGAATGGTCACAGAAGAAAGGGAACAGAATATTAAATCATCGGTCAAGAAACATGAGCTGAATTTAGCTCACTATACTGTAGATTGTAATTATGTGTTAATTTGTGAGGAATTTTTTTCATAATATAAAAAAGATTCAAATTTGGAGGACAAATTAATAGATCAGCTGATTTTTAACATTTTGTTATGTAAACAGAATTATATGATAGTTTGCAATATGTTATACATTTCATAGTTTTGTTCAGTCATATAAAGAACGGTTGCTGTAAAAGCTGCTTTATTCAGCTTTCTTTTATGAACTATTTATTGATCATGCACTGTATTTGTTGAACAACCGATTACGTGCTCAGTAAGAATTTAAGGGACTTTAGATATGGCCTAAGCTATTTTTTTTTGGTATACCTAGAAAAAAATGGTTGTAATAATTATGTAATATCATAATGTAACTAACATTATATTAATATCATTACAATTAGCATAGGCACTTTTACGTCTGTGTATGTCAGACATTATATAAGGCACTTAGTCTCCATTACCTGATACAGTTAGGGCTGTTACTTTCTTCACTTTACTGGAAGGAAATTGGGATTAAAATGTGAAACATGCCCAGTGTGTCACAAATTTAAATGGCAAGGATTTGAACCTATGTCAGTCTGACATCAGAGCCCCCGCTCTTGACCATGACTGTAGTCTAAAGCCAAGACGCTTTAGTAAATTTTAAAGCCACGAGGGAAAGTATGTAGGAGGAGAAATACTTTCAAGCCCTTTGGAAGCGGTTCACAAAACTGGGCAGCGCAGGAAGCACAGGTCATGCTTATTTGTCCTTGAAAGCCTAAGGTTTCTTTGAGCTACTCTGTGCACTTGTGCAATAACCCGTGTCTCTCCCCCTAAGTCAAATCGGCCTTTCCCTAGGCTGGCAGTTGGTGATGCCATGCTACTGCCATAGCAGTGATCACCCTTAAGAGAAGACCAATAGTCCCCCCTCCCCCCCGCCACCAGGTGTTGCCAAGGCAGTCAGGTCATGAAAACGTGTTTGCACACATTCTTTACCAAACTCCTGGAAACTGCCTTCCACTGAAGTCATGGTAGCTGGCCGCCTCGGGCGCATGTGCCAAACATGAATTTTTAACGTATTTTCTTTTAGGAATATATACAACGAAAGCTTGGGATAGTGCCAAGAAGCCAGCCTAGCCAGAGTCAGGTTGGTGTGAACATCGCACTGCCCCTGTCGTCTTTCTTGCCAGTCCTTATCGTCAGGATTGAAAGATTACTTGAAGAGGCAGGTTCACAGGTGTACAGCCCCCAGTTTTGATTTTTGTTTTCAAAATATTAATCGTTCATCTTTGCTGAAGGGAATTTTATTAACGATCAGTTGACATTCGTGGAGGGAAAGCCGGCTAATATTGTATTATGGCATTTAGGCGTCCCATTTTCAATGGCGATGGTTCTTCTATACTCCAGAGAAAATAGTTTGTTTTCGATCATAAACCTCTCTGAAGCAGCTTCAAAACCGATCCTGAAATGGCTATTCTCATTCTCCCTTAAAAACTTAGGCTCTGTCAAATGCTGTGCTTTGTTTTATTTGTTTACAAGTAGATGTCTCTCTTTCTCTGTTTTTTTTTTTAATTATTATAATTTGCTTCATTTGAATGGTTGTTTTGGAAAGAGATGTTTACATATCTCGATACACATCTTTACATTGGAGGGTGGGGCAAAATAAACACCACATTTAGTCTATTAAAAAAAAAGCGAACACTGCTACTTGAAAATTGAGTTCTATTTTTCACGTATAAAACATATGCCTGTGAGTCACTGGCATGTGCTTTTTATAATTAATAGGTAATGCAGACAGCCTGATGGTCATAAGTGGGTGTAGATTATCAACATGATATAAATGAGGGGCTGAAAGTCCAGTGACTGTTATAGTAGCTTTTTATTTAAATTTACATCGTAATTTATCATTGAAATGTGACCCATTACAAGAATAGGAAAATATATATAAACGTCAATTTTATTTGCATTAAACATTTTTAAGAGATCTTTCTCGGGGGTTTAGTTGAAAGGGGGGGAAAGAATGACAATTTGGTTTTCCTGAGACATGAAACCAGACAAGTCAGCTTGGCTAATGCAGTTCCTGCGGCTCCCGCAGGCTGTGCGCCTCTGGTCTTCCTCTGAGTGGCTCTGCTGAGAAAACCTAGCTCTGGCCTTTCTTTTGCTTTTGCTTGAACCTGCATCCTTGTGGGAAGGTAGTAGGATACTGATCACGTAGAAAGAGAGTGAACTGTTTGACCCGTGCCATACCTTATTTGACCAAACGGGTTTGTTTTCTATTCCTGCCTTCCCCCCGGACCCTGGTCACTTCTGTGATCAATAGACCGACAGTGAGCGCACGGACACCGCGGCCGATGGGGAAACCACCGCCACTGAGGTTGGTATCATCACTGCAGGTGTCTGATAGTCGCCTAACGAAAGTGCCTTGTGAAGGGGTCTCTGCAATCGGGAACTCGGCATATTAGCTTTTTGAGTGGAGCTAAGTTCTAACTTGGAAAGTAGGAGTTAAAGATACTCTACTGCCTAGACCAGTGGTACTCAGACTCTGGCCTGCATCGGGATAGTCCTCTGCAGGGCCCCATCTTCACATTTCTCAGTCAAGGAGAAGGTCTAGGGTGGGACTCGAGAATTTGCATTTCAGACAAGTTCCCGGGGATGTTGACTCTGCCCATTTTAGAATCACATTTTGAGAACCCTTGGATAAACCAAT
>NW_026057586.1:54868261-54891752 GCF_023721935.1 Panthera uncia | reverse complement strand
ATGAGAGGCTGTTTATGTGTGATAGCCATGATGAGGGAGGAGGAGAGTTCACAATTAATTAGCTTATTTACTAGCTACAGACCTATTTTTGAAATCCCTTAAATCCCAGATGGTCAAATAATAATTATTAAAATACGCAATTTTGTAGATTGGATGGATACAACCTAGGTCACTTAAAAGAAATGGATTCTCAAAGAAAAAATTGGCAAATTACTGTTTGTATTTTATTTAAAAAAGTGATCACATCGAACAGTGATAGGAAGATACTGTGCTATCATTTATCCATTATAAATTCTTTAGGATACATTTAATATGTGCACTTGTGTTTTTTAAATTTTCTCTACCAGTAATGAAAATTTCCATAAAAACAGTATCTATGGTAATGGAAGCCAAGACATTCCTTTCCTAAAGTGCTAGCAGATTTTTTTTTTTTTTTACTTTGTCATATGTTCACTCTGTTTTGATTTTTTTTTGGTTTTTTTTCGTTTTTTTTTGTTTTTTTTCCCCATTATCCAGGTAGAACGGTCTTTTCTAGTTAGATATTCAGGAACTAAAAATGTGAATAGCATTTGTATAGTACTTAATTGAAAATATCTTCAGAAAAACTTTTTAAAAAGGAGTTTTGTTAAATTGCATCTTTGGGAAATGCCAGAGTTCAATTCAAAGTTTGGAAATCATAATTTTTTAAGTTAAAAAAACAGCACTGGCCTTGAAAAAAAAAATCATCATCATCACCATATTGTAGGGGCACCTAGCTGGTAAAGCATGTGACTCTTGATCTTGAGGTCATGAGTTCGAGCCCTACTTAGTCATAGAGCCTGCTTAAAAAAAAAAAAAAATTTTTTTTAAATAATACTGTAAAACCACTATCCAGATTCTTTTAAGCAATCACATATAAATTTATTACAAGTTAATAATTTTCGGTGCTGAACATAGCAAAATTACATCTTGATTTTATAAGAATTATTAGTTACATGTTAATACATTCAGTAAACTTCACTGTAATCTTAATGTGTGCCCTAAATGGAAAATATTTTGATATTACTCTTTTATAGCCGTTTTGTAGGTTGTTAGGTAATAAATATTTCAAGCATGCAAACCCTTGCCTGCGACATAGGTGACTGTGAAGCGTAAAGATAAATAAAGATCTGTGAATGCAGGATACCCTCAAGAATTAGTGTGTTGCCAGCACCGTGTTGGTTACCTGTGCACTCTCGTGCTTTTTAAACACTTTCCCCTCTGTCCTCTCCGGAGCCAGGACAACAGTAGTGCAGGCAGTTTTATTTCCTTAGAAACAAAACTGCCAGGCAGGCAGTCTTGCCCCATTAGGAGCTAAGAAGATGGAGACCATGATGGACCGATTTGTGGCAGGGGTCTCCCTCTTCTCACCTGTAATTACACTGTGGACAACTCCCGTAGCACAGAGCCCAGGCCCTGGGTCAGATGCACCCCCCCCCCGCCGGGGAGAGACGCAGGCTTTACTACTG
Source organism: Panthera uncia (assembly GCF_023721935.1). Classification (NCBI taxonomy): domain Eukaryota; kingdom Metazoa; phylum Chordata; class Mammalia; order Carnivora; family Felidae; genus Panthera; species Panthera uncia. Next base: position 54,890,265 of record NW_026057586.1, on the reverse strand, counting down.
CCTGCCCTTGCGGTGAGGCCTAGTTACCGGCACTCAGACGCCAGTCCGAGGATTAAGCAGGTCCTTGAGATGAGAAATATAAGGATAACGAAGTGGCTTTTAGACAAATGTTGTATTTTTTAGGAACATTTTAAATGATGGTAATGTTGATGGTAGATGATTTTTTTTTTAACTTGTTGACTTACACCGTATCAGTTTTCTCCCTTCCCAAATGTGTTTTTTAAGTACATGGGTTTAAGAAATTCAAGGTTCCAAGAAATTCTTTTTTATTGTGTTTTATTTTTTAGTATCATTTTTTATTTTTTTAATTTAAAAAAATTTATTTTTTAGTTTTTTTTTAGGGTTCCAAGAAGCTCTTAAGTGTGGGGACCTCTGTGTTAAAGTCTTTGAGCTTCTGTTCTCTGGCCTACAAGTTGGGGAAAATAATAGCTAACCCCGTGGGATTATAAAGATTCATACATTCCCAGGGAGCTCTCATTACTGGGTGATCGTAACCATTCTTGTATTTTAGTTGTAGTGTGGCTCCCCACACTTCCTGAACCATTTCCTAGTGTTCATTAAGGGTAACAGGGCAGGCCCTAGCTGTCAACCTCCCACTTATGTGTGTGTGCTGATCTCACTTAAAAGTCTCCGGGTTAAAGTGTCAAAGACCCACTAGGCAAGGAATCTTTTGCTCCTGTCTTCCATTACATGTGAGAACGTCGTGGCTTGCATATAAGAAATAACTCTCCGTATACAAGAACAAACTAGTGCCCCCTTCTAGCAAGTTGATATAGACCATAGTTCTGCAATCCTAGAGTCAATTACATGGTAAGACTTTATTTCCCACTCTTTCTTGATGCTGGCAGTCGGACCAGGAGGAAGATGCAGAGCTCAAGGCACAGGTAGAAAATTAAAAAGAAAACAAAAGCAAAAATCAGTGTGTGATAAGTCATTGTCTGTCTACGGTGTTCCAGTCTTCCAGCATGCTCCGTAGCCGGTTACCGTGTTGTCGGTGCAATGTGGAGGACGGCATTGGTTCCCGTGACTACCGTGTCCCTTACTTTTCCCTTTCTTCTCCACTTTTTTCAGAATAGTCTGATTAAGCGAATAAAGGGTGAAAATGTGTATGTCAAACATAGTAATCTTATGTTAGAGGTTGGTATTGGTATATACCAGTGCATGTTTGTGCGTGTTGACATTTCTTTTAGTGGCATACCTGTGGGCTCATACAATGATGCATGAACTGTGTGCTCTCACCTGTGAATAAGTGGGGATACCTTCTCAGCCTACTCTGATTCCTTCCTCTCTCCTAGATATAGATCCCTTTTTCTGTGTGTATTCATTTTAATTTTTTCTGGTTACATGTGAATTACACTCTGGTTTGCCTTTCAAAAACGCTTTTGATTTTTATGCTTGCGTGAACTGGATTTTTTTTTCTTCTCTTTTCCTTAGAAATATCACATTTTCACCAAAGTGCTTGTGGTAGTGTCATGAGCCCTGATCAGAATTCTTTTATTTTGACTACTAATGAGATTGACATTACTTAAAACACACACACACACACACACACACACACACACACACGCAGATAGGAAGGCAAATGTAAAACGTTGACTGTTGGATTCTTTATGTTCTGAATATAGGAGCTAGATAAAACTCAAGATGACCTGATGAAACATCAAACCAATATTAGTGAGCTGAAAAGAACCTTTTTAGAAACCTCCACAGACACTGCCATCACAAACGAATGGGAGAAGAGACTCTCCACCTCCCCAGTGAGACTAGCCGCCAGGCAGGAGGACGCGCCCATGATCGAACCGCTTGTACCCGAAGAGGTCGGTATTCAGGCGCTGCGTCGCCATTGTCTTCTGTTCACTCACTAGCCTTGCCTCTCTGCAGGGTGTGCGCCTGGGGACCCGAGTTGGCAGGCTTCTGAGTAGACAGTCTCACCACCTGTCTGTGTATACCCTGAACTGACATAGTCAGGGCTGCAAAAGTAAAAGGATGTGGTGGCTGAGGAGTGAGTAGTCGCGCCACAAGGTGCTTGGAGTGAACAGGGAGGCTCCGGGGAACCACGGTGCATGCAAATGGGTTTATTCTGACTGTAAACCTAGATTTCACAGCTGGGAGAAATTGAGATACTGTCTTAACGAGCTGACGCTTCTTCTGAAAATGCTTTTTCTGCTGCACTAAGAAATGCCCCGAAACCTCACGAATGTTTCTCGTCAGTTGCAAGACGAGGTGTTAGGGAGATTGTCTAATGTTTGAACGCTCATCTGAAGTTGACCGAATCTCAGGACCTCTTTTACTCTGGGGAATACCACACCAGGCTTTTACTGATGCAGTCGGTGTTCGATTGGATTTTGATTCTTAACTGATTTTTAAAAATATGCCTGATTGGTTATTTTAACTGATTTATAGTCAGTTTGCATTTGGCTTTTAGTAGAGAGCACAGAGCCCACAATGTCTTTTCATGTAACAGCCTTCCATATTGGAAAGCTGTCTTTAAATGTACAGCCAGCCTGGGAGGATCCAGCCGACACTACGTCTCGGCCTCCTCCGTGGGACCCACACATGACAGTGGTGCCACTGTCAGCTGTTAGACGTCATCGTGCTTGTCTTTCAAAAGAAGTTGTTTTGTAAAACTACCTTTCTAGCATTGTATCGATTACCTTCTTTCTTCTCAAGACTCCTTGACTGTAAGAGACTTGTCCAGAAACCTGAGACAGAAGAAGAGGAAAACTTAGGCCTTTAGGGGAGAAAAATTCCTTAAATGGTAGTCTGTATGCAACGCTCAGGTCCTTGCAGTGAGAAGAGGAATATCATTACACTCATTTTCATCAATTTCCAAGCTTCCCTTGAAAGCTGTTTATCAAAAGTGACCACAGTCACCATGTTCACGACAATTCCAATCCCAGCTAAAAAGTGACAAGGTATATATCCATTTGAATTACGTTGAAAAGGGCCCTTTTACGCAGAATAAATGAACTGTTGCCGGAGTATTCCTGTAGCATTACACATCAGTTTCCTTCAGATTACTTGAGTAATCTAGAGTGAGCTAGTAGTGGTGATTATATTCTAAGAATATTATGTATGTTTGCTATAAAATGGGAATGTTATTGCCAGTGGCTTCAACTTTCCAGTATTGAGTTAATAGCAGAGAAGTAGCAAGGATGCCCCAAAGCAGCTCCTCATTAACGCTGGAAAGTAGACTAGCCCATATACAGGGCCCAGCACACGTAGGAAAGATAGAGGTGTGGTATGTGAGGGATTCCAGGTATGTCTTCTGTCCTCGGATCTCTCCCTTTACAGCCTTTTATGATGCACCTAGGCTTCGTCCCTGCTACAGGTTCATTTCATTTAATCCAGCACCAACATGTAGACTGATCCCAGTCACTTGAATACTAAACGTTTCCAAATCCCAACCAAAATGCAATACCCGTTAGCACCTATGCAGCATCAGTACGTTTTTTAGTGTAGGTGGTAGTTTTATAAGTATTTCAGCTTAGCGCGGCCGATCCTCCTTATTCACGGATTCCATATTTGCACATTCGCCTACTTGCTGAAATTCATCGTAACCCTAAAATCAGTGTTAACGGCGCTTTCACAGCCCTCGGCAGACAGCCACAGAGTAGTGAAAACTTTGAGTCGCTCACCGTGCGCATTCCCAGCGTGGGTTGAACAAGGCAGTGTTCTGCCTTCTTGTTTCCATTCTCATACTGTAAACAAATGTGCTTTTTACGGCCTATTTAGTGCTGCATTTTCGAGGGTGATTTTGCTGTGTAATATGACCCCCAAACCTAGTGCTGAAGTGCTAGCAGGTGTTCCTAAGCACAAGAAGGCTGTGATGTGCCTTTTTGGAAAATACATGTGTTAGAGAAGTTTCATTCAGGAATATGCTATAGTGCTGTTGACGGTGAGTTCAACGTTAATGGATCAGTAATAAGCATTAAATAACGAGTCTTGAAACAAAAGCACATATAAGGCGAGGTTATATATGGAGCAGTCGATGACAGTATCGTGACCAGAGGCTCACAGAAGTCTTAACCGTGTATTTCCCACAAAATCAGTGGTTCGCTAATTCACTGTTCATGGTGATTTCATTGAACATGATTACCGGGAATAACTAGAATCGGCTCTATTTGTGCATTTGCTTGCTTTCTAGTCTACCCTTGCTACTCAGGTCTTGCATGGGCTTCGATTTGGGCCAAAAAAACAACCATACACCATGACCATCTATTTACAGATAGGGGAGAGTTCTCTTCATTCTCTGAATCTGACTTCAGTGACCCAGGCCTTGGGGGTAACTCTAAGTGCATATTAAAATTGCCCACAGGAAAATTTTAAAATACTGATGCCCAGGATCTATGAAATCAGAGTCTGGGGGCACCTGGTTGGCTCAGTTGGTGGAGCATCCTACTCTTGATCTCGAGGTCATGAGTTCAAACCCTGCTCGGGGCATGGAGCCTACTTTAAAACAAAGGGAGGCGGGATCAGAGTCTGATTTAGTCTGAGCTGCACCCTTTATCATTTGAAACCTCTCCACGTAATTCTAACGGAAAGCCCCGTTTGAACAACCCTGGCCCAGGGAGAAATGAGGGTTACGGCTCTACAGAAATCCCTAATCCCCTCAAAGTGAGTAGCACCTCTGTACGTTTTGCACGCCAGTAAACGCCTTATTTCCCAATTATGATGTAGCGATGAATGTTTAAGTAACGAAACAAAACGTTTGGGGTACACAGCTGTGACTCTGTTCTGACCCATATTAAAAGTAAACATTTTGATTCTTTTTTTATGGGCATCTCTTCACTTGTCTTTAGCCGAACTAACTGAACTGGGGTTGACCGTATATATAGGATTTTATTTTAAGATTTATCCCCTTCATGTTACCCTTTTCTCTCAGTGGACATACACAGTCCCGAACACAGATAGTATTGATACATTCAATTAAAGACAAAGACATTTTTGAAATTAGGTGATGTCACATAACAGGATATGCTGAAAACCACTGTTTTCCTGCTATTATTGGGTTTTTTCAGGCTTTCATCTTAGGAAAATAATCTTTAGTTCAGTGACTATAATTAGAGGCCTAGCAGTGGTATTCTGAAAAGTACCTATAATTTTGACCTTTCCTTCCTGTTTCTTATTTCTCTATGAAAAAGAGGCTACAATTGAAAGTGAAACAAACCAGAAATCCATATTTTATGATTCCACAGAGTACATTTTGTCTTTTCCAATACCTTTCTCCAAAATGGGACAGGATAGGGACTTTTTTTCCCTTTGAAAAATCTCTTACTTGTTCCTCATCGAAAAAGGAGCATAGGAGAACGGTGCTGTCAAAATCTGTCAGTAGGTCCTCCAGGAGAATATTCCAGAGGCTCCCTTACAATCTCTTATAGGCAAACTTAAATGCAGTACTGACAGATTTGTACAGACGTGGACATATTAAATAGCTCTCACTAAATTATATTGTTTACAACAATAGGATTTACTTTAAAAGTTCCGTTCTCCTAAAAACTTTGAGCTTTCTGTTATTATTTGTTATATTACTCTTACTAAATACCTTTCTCTCACTGCTGCATGGGGTAGTATACGCTATGCATAGAGATAGGCTCAGTGGCTAATACATTGCCACTTGAATTATTCCTATCTAATACTAAAGAAAGGAACAAAACGTAGATGAAAGGAAAAAGCTAGTGGCTAACATCGCCTATCACTTCAGCGTTTCTTAATGTTGTTACAGGTTAAAGAAAGCAAGATCTAAAGTACTTACTTTTTACCGAGATCTTTTGAAGTGGACTATTTAAAGTCATTCACCATCTTATAGAAGTTCCAGTCAACTTTTGAGTTCACTTTGTTTATTCGTGGAATAGTAAAGAAAGCCATGTAGGTCTGACAGGGTTTGCTCAGAGTAGTCGCTGATGCGGTGACCCATGTGCATTATTTTGCCTGGGATTAAGCAGCACTTAAATGGGGAAGACAGTCCAGGATTTGTCCGATGTAAGAGTGAGGATTTTTGTTCCTCACTTAATTTTTTTTTTTAATCTTAATACTTCCTCTCACTCCTCGCTGGTGCAGTTTTGCAGAGGACTGACCTAGACACTGTTCAGATGCCAAGGAGCTCTTTCTATTGCTTGCGCGTGTTTTGTGTTTCTAGAACTAGAAAACGTGTGAGCCCTACGCTAGTGTTTCAGAAAAGAATCTGTTACTTTTTGGAAATAATTCTTAAACTTGGAGATGGTTTCAGACCGTTTTTCAAATTCGTAAACAATGATTCACTTCTTCAGAAAGAGATGAATATTATATGTACAACACGATCAAAGAACTCTCTTCCTAACTTGCCTTTTTTGGAAACTGTCTACTTCCTCTTCTCCAACCCAACCCCCTTTATTCAAACAGACCGAAGAAGAAAGAGAAATTTCTGAGAAAGTTATATTTTTGCAGCAAGAAAGCTCTCCATTCCTTGAGTCTCAGGTAAAAAACAAACATAAAGGGATTTCCCAGGAGGGAATTGCTCTTCAGATTTCAGTGTCATTAAAGTGTTTTTAGTTTTTATTTTCCTTTTTAAATTGACCTTAAAACTAAGGTAGGTATATCATTTTTGCTTAGATTCTGGGGAGGGGACAAAGGAATTTTCTTACCATTTTCGTTACCAGCCATCATTTCTTTATGGCTTTTGTGCCTAGGTGATTATATCTGTGTATGGCCAGTGAAGCATTATAATTCTGCTTTCTAATGATATTATTGGGGCTTCTTACTGTCTGCTTTACCCATAGAGTGATACTAATTTAGATGACCTTGACTGATTTTGAAAGTTCTGAACTTTTATTGGTTTTCCCACTAGCCGAGTATGATAAAGAAAATGCAGGAAGGAGACGCCGCGGTTACCTCTCGTCAAATCATTTTCCAGAAAACTGTCCCATCGACCCTAGAGGTTATTTTTCAATTCATTTCATTTAATCCAGCACCAACATGTAGACTGATCTGTAATTGTTTTTTTCCTAAGGCACACACATTTCCAGATTCAAGTTTTCAGAGTAAGACAGACCAGAAAGTAGAAAACACTGTAGTTTAAAATGTAAACCAAGGCGCTCAGCTGCCCCTGGTGTGATTTTGCTTCCCTCTGTGATCTGTAAGACTAGTCAACTGCCCGGCCTCATCCTTGTAGCCTTCTCTCTTAATTTTCACTTCTTCTGTCGTATTGGAACTAAGACTAAGGAGAGTGGCAAAGAAACTATTCACACCATGAGCTTCAGTTGTAGATAAGATTGGACCACCATGACCTATTTATAAGAGGCTCCAACAATGCCCCCAACTATAGTCCCTTGACGACCGGCGCACTCAGTATTTATCGGATAGTAAGTGCTATGGTAGATTTGATCTCCTGTATATATAAGGAACTATAATTTACAAACATGAAAAATGATAATCACAGAAATTTGTGGAATGCTGGCAAGTTCTTTGTGACAACAGCAGATACGACGCACAGTGTTCTAGTTACCATGGAAAACTGTCTTTTTGTGTCCACACAAGCTAAATAACCTGTACAACACCTTCAGTAACGTCATTCAATTTTGAAATCTAAAATGATGAGATGCTTAGCATAAGGCCCGGTATATTCTTGCAAAAAATTTACCACCAAGTTATGTTCCTATTTAAAGAAACCTGAAATTGCAACTCTACGTGCAGACTGTATTCCAAGCTGAAGGTTAGAGTTTGTAAGTTTCAGATAAGAGATTTGCAACCAGAATTATTAGATAATAACACCAGCCCTGTGCAGTCACATCACAATGTAGCTTTTGCCCTGGTTTCTTAAAGGATTCTTATTTTAGAAATGAGACCATCAGCATTTCTAATTTAGCTTTTATATTTCAAATATAGGGCACAGAGGATTGGGTTATTGTAGACAAAGTACCCACTGAGGTAGTTGATGGTGATTCGAAAAAGATTGTGACTTACAAGGTGGTGACCGTGAGCAGTAGAACCGGAGACATCCCAGCCGATCTGTTGAGATCTGGTGCCATTGAAATGCAGAGCTTCGAGGACTTGGCCCGGGAAATGCAATTGAAAGGAGAAAGCAAACAGAAAATATACACTCTAGGAAAATCCTACGACACCGTATCCGGCAAGATCGTAACCATGACTGGAAAGGCCAAGGAGGGGGAGAAGGCAGTACAGCCCTGCGGTCTGGAAGCCCTTCAGAAAGCGGACAGAGCGTTGTCGGAGTCGGTGAAGATCATCCCGGTCACGGCCGATTACGAGGTCCTGGACGTCGCCCCCGATGAGAAATCCAGGAGAGGACCCGAGGTGCACACCCCCAAGCGGAAACTGTCCGAATCGCTGGCTCCCATCAAGGAAGCCGATTCCCGGCGGCCGAGCCCCGAAGAGGACGAGCTCCAGAGAGCCCCGGGGCCGGGCCGGGACGCAGCGCCCCACGCCGGCCCGGAGGGCGCGGGCCCGGGCAGGACGGAGCCAGCGATGGAGGGCGAGGTCTTGAAAGTGGGGCTCTTTGGTCCCAGGAGGAAGAGCCTGTCCGAGTGGAGATACTCACAGGAACCGGCCTTCACCGTGGCCACTGCTCATTACGTTACCGAGTCCTCCTCATCTCGAGTTGTGGTAACCAGTGCCTTTCCCTTGGACCACCGTTTCAGATTCCAGCATGACGTTTTTTTTTGAGGCACTGCCCTTCCACCCTAAACTTTTCTGTTCTTCTCGCTGTTTGGCTTTTTGTTGAGAGCAGCCAACCCAAGCTTTTTAAGTTTTGTCATGGTTAGATCAACACTGCAGTCCAACGTAGGCGTTAAAACACTTGCCGTTTTATTTCCAGCTCCCCGATCCCGAGATGTGATAGTGCTGCTGTGGCTTGCAATGAAGGGAAAATGGTCTGCTTAAACCAGCACCGCCTATGTCCTAATAACTCTCTCTGCTTTACCAAACAAGAGCTCATGGTCACCTCAATTTGCTATTTTATTTCCCATTCTTTTCTGTTTCCCAACTTTGTCTGGTAGATTCCCTCCTCCCCCCTCCCCCCTTCCTCCCTTACAGTTTTGTCTAACCGGCTGTGAATGTGAATGTGCCCGCCTATGTTCCTGTCTCTGTGCTTGACTGTCCGTTTCTTTGTTCACCCAGACTAAACAGTCTTCTGCCGAAAAGCTCATGGATGGCTCTGAAATCTTCAGTTTATTAGACTCTGCGAGAAAACCAACGGAATTCATAGGAGGGGTTACTTCTACTTCTCAAAGCTGGGTTCAGGTGGCCAGTTGCTTCCTCCTTGGTGTTCCTGACTCTGCCCATTTGCCTTTCTTTATGCCTCTTGGCTGTGTGCGTGCAGTGTGTGTGTTTTGCATCCCAGGGGCTTTGCCTTAAATGCCTCAGAGGTGTCGTCGGTTATTTTCCTTTGTGTCTGCCTGGCATAGCTGTCGTGGGCCTTTAGCCCCACCAGTAGAACATGCTTCAGGTATTCCAAAGGCAATCGTGTTGAGAAATTGTAATTTGCATTTAACTTTTTAAGCATTTTATGCTCTCTGTTAGGTCTAAGAAAGCTGCCAGAATCCATGGGAGTGTGCTGCAATGCTTTCATTTTGTTTTATTTTAATTGCATTTTATACTGCGTCCCGTTTCTTTTGCGGCTATCCGGACATAGCACAGGCTTGAGGGCGTGTGTGTGTGTGTATGTGTCGGGGGCAGGGGGCACGCATCAAAGATTCTGGCAGGAGGAATGAAAGCTAATTTATGTTTTGTATAAGCGTTTCTGGTCATAAGCACTTGACACTGGCTTTAGGCGTCCTGGCGAGTGGCTGCATTTGTTTTTATTCTGGTTTTTTGACCCTCGGTTTATGGAAAGTCACACTGACCCTGCAATCTTTTCCCGTGCAGAAAACGGAAACCAAGACGGGGCCCAGCAAAACAGAGCCGGAAACAAGCCAGCACCCCCAGTCACTTAGCACCGAGAAGGTTGTGCAGGAAACCGTGTTGGTGGAGGAAAGACATGTCATGAATGTGCATGCGAGTGGGGATGCTTCTTACGCAGCTGGAGAGGATGTGGATGCTGCAGCACAGGCAGCATCTGCTGATGCTTCTGGCTTGAAAGGGAAGGAGGGCTCTGCCCTGACAGAGGGGGCTAAAGAGGAAAAGGGGGAGGTGGCTGGCAAAGCTGTCCTCGAACAGGAAGGAACGGCCACTGCTTCCCATGAGTCAGAGGAGGAGCACAGTGCAGCAACCCACGTTTCTGAAACTTGGGAACAAAAACCTCATTTCGAGGTAACTAGTAGTTGATGTTCCTTTCAGCACTAACGTAAAACTGATAGGTGTGGGAGTCCCCGAAATTTAAGTTAAGCATCAAGATGGAGCTAAGTTGAATTTTCAACCTTTTCCAAATGCAGTTTGTTTCTCCTCTTATATCCCTCTTGCATGGCAATCTCAGGAGTCTCCATGCTGGTTTCCATCTTTGGGGTCACGTGCATACACATTTAATGATTATTCATAACGTGTAGTTCCAGGAAATGGTTTCTACCTTTGCTGTAATTACTGTAATGGGCAGTAAACCTGGGGACTGCGTGGCCAACAAGAGCATAGAACATTTGATCAATCTTCTTTTTTTGGTCAGTGTACTTACCCAGAAACTGTGCTTGCCCAGGTGCCAAATGCCAGAACTTTGTTCTTTATCTCTCCCGAGATTCCTGAATTCTATGCTGTTGGAGGTTCTTAATGTCTTAGCATCCATTCCTTTTTTCTAAGACGTTATTAAACAGAAGGCTGATTGATTATTTTTGATCCATCTATGCAGTAGAGGAGGGGGAACACAAAAACAGTTTTTTAAACATTTCCTTCAAAATGCCTTCCTTTACCTGGAACATCCCATGTTTAAAAAAAAAAAAAAAAAGAAAACTAATCCTGAAAGACTGACATCTATTTGGTGTCTGCCTCATTCCTCAACTTACTCTCCCCATGTAATACATAAACATTTATTTCATACTAACCTGTGCTTATACATATCCACTGGGGGGCGGGGGGAGGGGAAAAAACCCAAAAGCGTGCCTTTGTGCAAACTGTAATAGCCACTGCCTACTTCTCATTGGTACAGTCATCGACTGTGAAGACAGAAACCATCAGCTTTGGCAGCGTTTCACCAGGAGGAGTAAAGCTAGAAATTTCTACCAAGGAAGTGCCGGTAGTTCACACAGAAACGAAAACCATAACGTATGAATCCTCACAGGTAAGACCGTCTGTCGAGGCCGGAGCCCTGGCACCTTGTTTTGCCGCATTTACTGGCTTGCTGCGTTTAAGTATAAGTACGTGATGCTTAATGTGCCGGACTTAGAGGGCCCAGTAGCCAAGCTGTGTCTATCAGGAGCGATCATGGTGCTAAGCATAACTTTATTACCGAGCAAAAAAAACATCAGCTGACTTTAAGCAGGTCTTCCTGTATCTCACAATGTAGAACAAGGCTCAGGAGCCTATCGCCTTAGCCACAGGTCAGGGAAAATAGCAGCAGCTCAGGCAGACACGACTCACCTTTCTGAAGTCCCGGTGTTTTAAGGATGGTTCCCTCTGGCTGCCTTGGGTTGCGTCGTACCCATAGCCAGAGCTCCTGTGTGCTGACTGAACAGCGCGGTGGTGGTGAGAGAGAACTCGGTCATCCTAATGCCCTGAGCTAACACAGCAGACCTCTGGAGAGGTCAGCGTTTGAGTGCGGTGTCTGTTCCTCTGCTCGCACAGGTCGATCCGGGTGCCGATTTGGAGCCGGGTGTGCTGATGAGCGCACAGACGATCACATCTGAAACCACCAGTACCACAACCACCACCCACATCACCAAAGTAAGTGGGGCGGGAACAGGTAAAAGGAAGGCATTCACACGGAACTTCTTCCCGGTTGAGCTGCACAGGCCCAGGGTTCTGTGAACATCAGGAGCCCGCGTTGCGCTCTCTTCACCCAGTCTCTGGGGCATTTGTCCTTAGGTGCTAGTTTCTGTTGAGGAATATGCATCCCAGTACCTTTTGCTTAACACAGAACTCCAGCGCTTAGCACGTGGTAGGTGTTCCAGAAGCACCAGCCAGCCTCACCCCCAGAACTGCATTCCAGGCTCACGTCTGAAATTAACCATTTTAAGTAATTGCCAAAGAATCGTTTCCGTTCTTAATGATGTTACTGAAAACCCTGTTAGCGTTTTCTCCCAATTCCCCCATTGAACAATGACTGTTCCTCCAGTGAGTGAATTTCTGACACTTGCCTGTCCCTTGCAGACTGTGAAAGGAGGCATTTCAGAGACGAGGATTGAGAAGCGCATAGTCATCACAGGAGATGCGGACATTGACCACGATCAGGTAGTGTGGGCGAGATGGCAGAGCCCCTGGCAGAGAAACAGAGGGGGGTCAGCCTCACTCTTCCCAGCGTTGTTCTTTTAGTCCGTCAGGCGGCCTAAACCGTTTTCGGAATTAACTTTCCAGTGTGCAGCCTACAATTCCTTTTGCAGTCATTGTACCTCATTTGTAAATGACGTATATGGATCTAGCTCCTCAGCCTCCACCTTGCTACTGATCATGCATGTTCCACCTCCTTTTTGTCTTTGCCCTTCTGTGATTTCCTGGGGATAGGCTCTGGCTCAGGCAATTAAAGAGGCCAAAGAGCAGCACCCTGACATGTCAGTGACCAAAGTAGTGGTCCATAAAGAGACCGAGATCACACCGGAAGACGGAGAGGATTGACCCCAGGTAAGAGGCAACGCTGATTTTCTAGACTTGGCCTTGGCTGGCATGTAGCATGGGACACTTCCCTCTCTCCTTCCCCTGCCTCCTCCTCTCTCTTTCTTCTCTCACTGGCATTTTGCAGGGCTGCTCACCAAGGGGATGGAGAACTGGTTTACAGGCGCTGGTTTGTTTCACATTTGGGGGCTCCATACTGTGGACATTTTGCATATTCTGCCAGTTAGAGGATCAAGAAAGAAGCAGTCTTTGCGTGCATGTCCTCGACTCGTGTTTCCTTTTCATCCATGCCCTGGACTCTTCATTATCCAAATTCGAAAGGTCAAATTTGATTTCACTTGCCATGTGGCCTAAGTAGAACTAAGGCCATTTTGTTCTGAGACGTATAATTTGTGTGTTCCAAATACTCGGAAAATGTACCCCTTTCTCCTTTGGACAGAAAACTTATCCCACTTATTGTAAGCTTTCTCTGCAGCTATGTTTGCTTATGCTCCTATTTATGCTCTCGTTTTTGCTTTGTTTCTTACTTTGAAACCCAGGCATTCACTTCCATGTTGGATGTCTTGTGTTTTCTGTATTCTTTGGGATGCCTTTTTTGCTTCTTAGTATAGCATCGTGCCTCGGGAGGAGGCAAAAATGCAGTCTTGTTTCCTGCTTTTCTGCAGAGACCGTGTGCATGCCTTTTCAATGGCCGTTTGGCTCGTATCGTGAGCAGATAGCATCTTGTGCTTGCGCACAGACGTGTTAGACACACTAACCCACCGTGCAAGGACTCCCAGGCCCCGACCATCCCCAGAGGGCTTGGAATGCCGGATGCAACAGTTGCACTACTTGCACACTTGCTTACGTGATAGAAGTCTCTTGAACACTTCACGTGTATAAAGGAAATAAGGAGGTTCTCTACCACTGCTTTAGGGCATAGAGGTTGATGAGTGGCCTCTCAAAGAAGATAATGCAAAGGTCACTCATTACGTTCAAACGAGTCCTATGACCTGGAAGACAGCAGAAAAAGGTTTCTTCAGTGAGCTTCCGCCACGTGGGTGACGTTGTAGTTATTTCAGAGAATGCGTGTCCGTGACTTAGGCTGGTATTTTACAGTATCTTGACAAAAAGTGCATTTAATAACCTGCCTGCACGATAGGTGTTTTGTGGCCTTCATCTGAGGAAGACTCTCGGGTGTTTTCCAGGGAGTAACTGATCAAATCTCTTTCCTACAGGAATAACTTAGCCTGCACATGAATCCAGTCATGCAAACCATTAGGAAAACCAGAGCCTATATGGAGTCCCCTCTTCTAACCCAACTGACTTGTATCTGCCCATGGAAAATTTCAATCCGGAAGAACTGACCTTGACCGTTAACAAAGACACTGGCAGAGAGATCTTCCCATAATAAAGCAATCCGAATCAGCATCACGAAACTGATATTGCATGAAGCAACGATAAAATTACAAAAAGAGTAGCATTTTTAATTTCCACCAAGTGTCTAAGTTTTCAGCTATACCTGCACGTTCATAACCAACAATATAAACCGTGATCTCATGTAACACATAAACAATCCATGCCTTTCATAGTTTATCCAAGTCTAAACAAAACTGCAGTTTCTTAGGTGACAGATCTTTTGTTTACAGACAGACGAAGATGACCCTAAAATGCTAGAAGCTGTCTAGGTCCGATGTGTCAGGTTTATCCCAGATTAGATGTGCCAATAACCGAGTTTATTCAGTAAACAACTTGGATCTTGTACTTGTTTCACCTGGTTTTATTACTCCGCCCGTAAACAGCAACGACTCCCGATCGTCTGGAAATATTTAATGCTTACAATCCTGCTTTGTGTATCTGACTTAATCCGTTACCGGGTAGTACTGATTTTAGCATATTAATGTGAAATTTCTTCCTCGTTCGCTTTGGTCTGCGTCCAATCCGGAAAGCTTCCAAGAGTTCCCTGACAAGTCCTAAATATATGTGAATTGTCACTATTTGGGGAAGAAAATCTGTATTTTTGTTAGTTTACAATATTATGAAATTTCACCCCAGAAAAACCTGTTGGGCTTCTGATGCTTCGTTTTCTTTCTTCGTTCCTTCTTCCTTGTGTTTTTTTAAGTTGATTTTTTTTTCTTTTACTTGAAAAACAGCGTTTTATTTCCAAATCTGGTCCATATTTACAATCTAGTTCAGAGCCAAGCCTTAAATTGTACAGAATTTCCACTGTAATTAAAGTATTTAGTGTTTAGTTATAAATAGCCTTCAAAAAGATATATTCTCCATTACACTGTCAACTGCATCACACAGCCCATGGTGAATGTATGTTTCTGCATAGCAAAATAAAAATGGTAAATGCATTTAAAGCTCTAATTCTCTGTGTGTAATACTTTCAGTACTGTATATATCTAGCCAAGAGGCAGCATTCGCATGACCTCAAAGGCTACTTCATCTGCATGATAGAGAGCTTGTCTTTTTACAGGACAAAAGGTGTACAGGTTACACAACGACGACGTGTGGGCCCCTCCAGGTGTCAGAGATGGGAAACAAGAAACATACACATAAATGTTTGGTTGCCTATGAAGGCCTTAACGAGTACAACCGGTTACCACAGAATCTCATTTTCAAAGTTTTAGGTTTTTTATAAGAGGTTCTCCTATAAACCCCAGTGTTTCTGGGTGCCGTTAATCTACCAGAGAGAGCGAGACCTCCCTCACACCTGCGCCATAGCTGAACAGATGAGCTGGTGCGTCCTGCAAGGGCCCATGCAGCGTGTTCCCACAGTTCATCCACATCAAACTCCTTCATGCCAGGGCCTGAGAGTAAGACTTTTATCACCAACTGCCAATCTAACGCCTGAATGCACTCGCTGGCTGTACGCCATCGGGTCACACTTTACCTAACTTGCTGATTTTTTTAAAAACTTCAATTAAAAAGATTTTCTGCCCCTGAAAATTGTTAGATGTGACCACGCACCTTAGTCTTCGTGAGGGGGTCAAATTCTTGTCATTTATCTATGAAGAAGTTACCATTTGTCCTTATTGTCAATACTACCTACTCATTTTAGGAACTGAAGCATCATTTTGTGTTTGAAGCTAATCAAAAAATGTGTTGAGGACCATACACAAAAATACAGTGGAATGAAGACCTAAATGTGAGACCTGAAACCATAAAAGTCCAAAAGAGAACACAGGCAGTAATTTCCCTGACATGGGCTGTAGCAACATTTTTCTAGACACGCCTCGAAAGGCAAGGGAAACAAAAGCAAAAATGAACATTGGGACTACATTAAAATGCTTCTGCACATCAACAAAACTAAAAGACAGCCTACTGAATGGGAGAAGATACTTGCAAATGACATATCTGATAAAGGGTTAGTATCCAAAATATATAAAGAACTTACACAAATCAACAGAAAAAAAAAATCAGATAATCCAATTAAAAAATGGGCAGAGGACATGAACAGACATTTCTCCAAAGACATACAGATGGCCAAAGACACATGAAAAGTTCAACATCACTCCGTTGGGGAAATGCAAATCAAAATTACAATGAAATATCACCTTACACCTGTCAGAATGGCTAAACACAAGAAACAGGTGTCGGCGACAATGTGGAAAAAAAGGAACCCTCACACACTGTTGGTGGGAATGCAAATGGGTGCAGCCATTGTGGAAGACAATATGGAGGTTCCTCCAAAAATTAAAAATAGAATTGCCCTGTGATCCAGTAATCACACTGCTGGATATTTACCCAAAGAATACAGAAACACTAATTTGAAAGTATCTATGCACCCTTATGATTATTGCCGGGTTATTTAAAATAGCCACATTATGGAAGCAGCCCAAGTACCCAGCAAGAGATGAATGGGTAAAAATGTGTGTGTGTTCATGCATGTATGTATATATACATACATACATGACATCCATGCACACACACACACAATGGAATATTACTCAGCCACACACAAAAAAATGAAATCTTGTCATTTGCAACATGGTTGGAGCTAGAGGGCATAATGCTAAGTGAAATGAGTCAGAGAAAAACACCACATGATTTCACCCGTATGTGGAATTTTTTTTTTTTAATTTTTTTTTAATGTTTATTTATTTTTGAGACAGAGAGAGACAGAGCATGAACGGGGAGGGGCAGAGAGAGAGGGAGACACAGAATCGGAAGCAGGCTCCAGGCTCTGAGCCGTCAGCACAGAGCCCGACGCAGGGCTCGAACTCACGGACCGCGAGATCATGACCTGAGCCGAAGTCGGACACTTAACCGACTGAGCTCCCAGGCGCCCCCCGTATGTGGAATTTAAGAAACAAAACAAATGAACAAAGGAAAAGGCAAAACCCCAAAACAGACTCTTAACTATAGAAAACCAGCAGAGCGTTGACACAGGGAGTGTGGGGGTGGGTGGGTGAAAGAGGTGAAGGAGAGTAAAAGTACACTTACCACGATGAGCCCTGAGTAATGTATAGATTTGTTGAATCACTACACTATACACCTGAAACTAATGCGACACTGTGCGTTAATTATACTGGAATTAAATTGTTTTAAAAATTATAGGAAGTTGAAATTTTTGGAGAAAAATTAATACTTTTTTGATAGGAGAATGGTCCATAGCCTCCCAAAGATGACTGCACCCAGTCTGCTTAGTTTATATCCATCAAGCTGTACCCGTGTTAGCGGTTTGAATCTTAATTTTTTTACTCAAGTGCAAATGACATAACGTTGTGTTAGTTTCAGGTGAACAACATAATCATTTGACATTTGTATATATTGTGAAGTGATCATAATAAGTCTCGTCAACATGCATCACCATACATAGTTACAAAGTGTTTTTTTCTGGTGATGAGACCTTTTAAGATTTACTGTCTTGGCCACTTTCAGAGAGTCAGTACAGTTTTAACAATAGTCGCCGTGCCATCCGTGTTCACTGTTTAAAACCACACCTAGTGTTTTCGTGTTCCTCTGTCCCCAGCAATAAGTGCTTATCCATTTTCGTAAGATTATACGTTATTAAGGTTTCTTTTCCTTTATTATGCTCATAGTTTTTCTAGCCTGCACCCACTATTATGTGGGGGTTCCAAAAACACTCCCACATTCTGGGATATTTATGACAGCAGTGCCCCACGGCCAGTACCAAAATCAGTACCTGCTTATATTGCTTGATAACAAATCACCACACAATGAGCAGCCTAAAATAATGCGAGTTTATCATCTCTCGGTTTCTGTGGTTCAGGGGTCTGGGCATGGTTTTACTGGCTCCTCTAAAAGGCTGCAGTCGAGGTGTCAGCCAGGGCCGGGGTCTTATCTGCTAGCTCAACTGGGGAAGGATCCACTTGCAAGCTCTCTGTAGTTGTTTGCAGAATTCATTTTCCTGTGGTTGTAGGACCCTCGGAAGCTTACTTTTTTCAAAGCCAGCAAAGAAGGAGGAGGCTCTCGAGTGTATGCTAGGAAGACAAATCTTCTATAACATAACATAATCAAGGGAGTGGTTTTTCATTACTTCTGCCGTATTCTGTTGATCAGAAGCAAATCGTGATGTTCTGTCGGCAGCACCAACAAATTTAGATTCAGAGATTATTAATGACTCACATTCCTTAACTCAACAGTTTTAAAGGTAGATGCCAACTAAAATTGGCCTGTGCTCATTGCTCAACTCTCAGGTAATCTCAGAACATTTCTTAAACCGTTACCTCCAATACAGAAAAATGCAGCATCGCATTGGGTGCGGAAAAGACCCTGGAGATCGCCCTTCCTGAAACTGAAGAATTCCACCTAGTTAGCAATTTCTCCCACAAAAAAAGAAACACTTTGCTTCTCAGTTTGCTCTCAGATTCAGTTTGTAAGAAAACGAGCATCTGTGGTTCTCTCAAACGAGCAGAAAAACAAATTGCAAACCTAAAAGCAATATGGTGTCGCCATTGGTAACCTGCGTTCCCAGGCTGATCACACAGGGACCTGAAGAAACTTCACTTACAGAATTGCCAACCTTAGAACAACGTGTAGGATCCTTTCTCTGGAGTCATGGAGCGAATTGGGCCTAGTGAGTTAGATCACACACCTTGTAGAACTAGTCAGCCTTTTGTTTGTTTGCTTGTTTTACAATTACTGTAATCCATTTCCTCCATTTTGCTGACTTCTTGCCAGCACATCTCTTAATTTAAAAACACTAACATGGACTCTGGAACATGGATCTGCGATTGCTGCTGAATTACAATGAGGGTTATACGTACCTTCCATTAAAAGCTTTTTTATTGGTCTCACTCCTGTAGATTAACCAGTGTCAGAAGCCTCTGTCTTGGATTGCCATAGAGGTGGTCTTATGTTTTAATGAGCATTTACTCTTTGAGTGAAATTGGATTACTCCATTTTTTTAAAAAAAACTATATTTTGTGGCAGGCCATTGGTGCATGTAAAACTGTATTCTCAAAATGACATTTCATTTCAACAAGCAGTTTTTATCAGAGCCGATTAACTCTAAGGAAGGGTAAGAAAAAGAGCTAATGCTTCCCGAGTGCAGTTATGAACACATGCACACACAGTGGCTTGTCATGTTTCTTTGAGATAACTGTAATCTTTTAAGAGATTGAGCAGGTTCTTGTAGCACAAGCTTAAAGAAGAGCTTATCAGCCAAGATAATATATGGATTTTTTTTTTAACGTTTTATTTATTTTTGAGACAGGGAGAGACAGAGCATGAACGGGGGAGGGTCAGAGAGAGGGAGACACAGAATCTGAAACAGGCTCCAGGCTCTGAGCTGTCAGCACAGAGCCCGACGCAGGGCACGAACTCACGGACTGCGAGATCACGACCCGAGCTGAAGTCAGCCGCTTAACCGACTGAGCCACCCAGGCGCCCCCTGGATTTTTTTTTTTTTTTTTTTTTTTTTTTTTTGAGACAGAGAGTGTGAGCAAGCAGGGGAGGAGCAGACAGTGAAGGGGGGAGAGAATCTTACCCAGGCTCCACGCCCAGATAGAGCTCCGACACGATCCTGAGATCGTGACCTGAGCCGAAATCAAGGGTCAGACACTTAACCAACTGAGCCACCCAGGCACCCCTATGTGGATTTTCGTAAGTGCCCTGTGCAACAGGAAGGAGCTAGAATGTTTTTTTGGCTGACTTTCAGGCTTACTCATTCCCCTTGAATAATACTGAAGTCAAAATGATCTCTAAAGACCAGCAATGACAAAGAAATGCACATTTTAACACAATATAATTTTCCAACGATCGATTGGCCAAAGCATCCTTTTAATTCCATGCCTGGTGAGGATGCAAAGCAAAAGCCATTTCTGGTGGGAGTGTAAGTTGGTAATTTGTCTGGAGTAGGATCAATAAAACATATTCTTAAATTTTTTACAAAGATTTTGACCCAGCAAATCCACTTGTGGGGATTTTTCCTAAATAAGACACAAGAGTTGTACAGGATTTAATGTACGAGGATGTTTATTTAGCTCAGTGTTGCTTCTAAACATGAAAAAGGTTTAACAGTAAATAGGAGGAAATTTGTAAGGAAATAATGGAAATGACATGAGATAGAATACTGTGGAACCACCCAAAATTGTAAAATACTGACCTTATAGAGGAAATAATCCTAACATATTAATTAGTGTAAAACCAGATAAAACAGCTTACATGTTATGGTGTTAAGCAGGTAAAAATGTTTACTCACAAAAAAATGCATAGACCTATACCAAAATGATGGCAGTGACTTCCTGTCTCTGAGGGCAAAGTATGTAATGATTTTCTTTCTTCCCTGTGCTGTTCTATTTTTCTAGTCATTGAGAGTGTCTGTAACCATTATTATATATATATTTTTAAGTTTATGAAAGAATACCAATAACTTTATTTAGAGCCTGAGAATAATGGAGAGTGAGAGATATGTAAATGAGAAGGAGGCTGGAAAAGTGACGCGTCCTTGGAACTTCAAAGCCATTATTACAGTCACCAAATGCTACAGATGCCTTTGTGAACTACTTACTTCTTTAGTCACGTACTAATTAGAATGGTGATAGATGAGTTTCTGTTACAGAGAATGAAGTTATTTATAGTAACACCCTATGCTGGATCCTTTCAAATGAATAAGCCTTGCCTTGAATGCACGTTAGTAGTTTAGGCAGCATATTTGCTTTTGAAGGGTAGTAGTTAGTAAACCATAAAAGCAATTTTCAGTGTTTCCACAGTGTAATCGAAAGATCATGCTTCTTTGGGTTTGCTTAACTTTTGCTTCCCTCTGCATAGAGCCGCCTATCACTAGCCCCATATTTAACTAAGTATGGTCTCAAAAAAAAAAAAAAAAAAAAAAAAGACGACTCTGGGCTCAGCAATCCTGTGCCGTGTCACTAATTTTGTCACCATCAGCCAGTGACTTAGACACTTTGAGCTGAGTTTACTCATAGTTAAATAGGGAATGATAGCCAGCTATAAAGACTGTAAAGGTGAAAAGCCTTTAGACCCATGACAAAGTACATGACCAAGTAGGAATGTAGGAGAACATTCTTCGTAGAATATAAAATGGAGTTTTATCCCATCTTTTCTCCCCTCAACACCGTGCATCACTTATTCTGTGCACGAGAACCCAAACTAGTTTATCGCAGAAATAGCTAATTGCCTCTGTTGGAGAAAAAAAAACATCCCTCACCTTGGGGAAAGAAGTCAGAAGCTGCAAAATCCCCTTTTCTTGTTACGATTCCTTGTGATGTCGGTGACCACAGCAAGGGTCCTTCCTGTATCAGGGCCAATTTTCACTTTGTTCCGAGGCAGAACAACAACAACAAAAAGCATGTGTATGATGACCCTTATGTAGGTGGTTCGTGCTTTTCTATGGGGGAGGCTCTAGCTAATATTGTCAGCAATACAGTGAATATAGAGCAGCTAGCTCGCCTGATATCAAGCATAGAAGTGTGCATCGAATCCAGAACCTAAGCAGGCTGCTTCCTATGATCATTGCACTGCTTGTTGGGTAAGGTGTGTATCTGTACAGGCATGTACATATTTGTGGATTAGCTATATTTACTGTATTTGTTGGGACACTTACTGTCTGAATACACAGAATTAACAGGTTGATAGCATTGCACAATTCGAAAAACCATTTGTGTGCTTGACTATGTTCATGTCATACCTTTCCTACGAATGCTTCTTTATATATATTTTTAGGCATATGTATATGTATATATATGTATATATACACACATATACATATATATTTATATATATACACCCATATACATATATATATGTATTTATATATACACCCATATACATATATATGTATTTATATATATACACCCATATACGTATGTATGTATGTATGTGTGTATATACACCCATATACGTAT
>NW_026057586.1:54854529-54868251 GCF_023721935.1 Panthera uncia | reverse complement strand
TATACGTATGTATGTATGTATGTGTGTATATACACCCATATACGTATATATGTATATATTTAGGCAACCCTTTCTTTTTAATACTTATTTTTGAAGGAGAGAGAGAGAGACCGAGCATGAGTGGGGGAGGGGCAGAGAGAGAGGGAGACACAGAATCCAAAGCAGGCTCCAGGCTCCGAACTGTCAGCACAGAGCCCGATGTGGGACTGGAACCCACAAACCACAAGATCATGACCTGAGCTGAAGTTGGATGCTAAACCGACTGAGCCACCCAGGCGCCCCACCTGGGGATGCTTCTTGAGGACCAAAGGAATTCGCAGTCAACATAGACTCTGCATCATCCAGAGCCAAGGATCTTACATCTAGTGGCACGTTACACTTGGAGATTTTTTTTTTTTTTTTTTATTAATGATACTGAAGTCCGAGCCTCTAAAGATTCTGAGCTAATTGGTCTGGAGGTGGGGCCCTGGCATTAAAGTTGTTGTTGTTGTTGTTGTTGTTGTTGTTGTTTAACACTTCCCAGATGAATCTAATGTACAGCCAGTGTGGAGAATCACTGGTCTTGTGAAGTGACTCTCAGACCTAAGCTTGCTTCAGAATACATGGAGGACACATTGAAACCCTGGGCCCATGGGACACCTGAGTGGCTCAGTTGGTTAAGCATCTGACTTCGGCTCGGGTCATGATCTCACAGTTCATGAGTTTGAGCCCCGTGTTGGGCTCTGTGCAGACAGCTCAGAGCCTGGAGACAGTCTGTCTCTCAAAAATAAATAAACATTAAAAAAAAAATGAAACCCTGGGTCCCACTGCCAGTGTTTCTGATTCAGTAGGTCTGGGGCAAGGTCTGAGCATTAGCATTTCTGGCAAGTTCTCAGGTGCTGCTGCTGTCAAAGTGTGCAAACCGCACTTTGAGAACTACTGGCCCGGTAGAAAGAGCAATGACTTAGGATTGAGGATTGCCGGGCGGCAAGTCTCTTAACCTGTGATTCATCGTTGATAAAAGGAAATTAACTTATCCCTGGACAAATTATTGTGGGGATTTATTGAGACCATATTCTGAACGTCACACATGGAATGTTTCTAGTGCTAAATGTGCCCAGGGCAATACTGTTATCTGCCTCGCGTTGGGAGGCTGTGAGATAGAGTGGAGTGATTCCCGGGAACATTGAGAGAGACCAAGGATGGCAAAATGACAAAAGCAGCAACTGGCAATGCCACTGGTCAAGATGAAAATAAGGGCGCCGGGACAAGAGTTGTGTCTTTTTTTTTTTTTAATTTTTTAAATGTTTGTTTATTTTTGAGAGAGAGAAACAGAACATGATCAAGGGAGGGGCAGAGAGAAGGAGGCACAGAATCCGAAGCAGGCTCCAGGCTCTGAGCCGTCAGCACAGAGCCCGACACAGGGCTCGAACCCACAAACCATGACCTAAGCCAAAGTCAGAGGGCTTAACCGACTGAGCCACCCAGGCGCCCCAGGAGCTGCGTCGTAAAGGCACAGCTGGAATGGCCTTGCAAACACCAATAAGAATAACCAAAATGGCAGAAAGTCACAAGTTTCCAAGGAGGCACCAATAATAAAAATTATTGCAGTGAGGCCCTCAAAGTGCTTCAGCGTTTGTTTGTTGTAATCACACAAGACTGGCCTTGCACGCAGGCCCTTCAAAAAGCCTCCAAAAAGCACTGGAGAAGAAGCAATCGTGGCCACACAAAGCTGTTCATAAAGAGGCGTGCAGGCAGACAAAAGCAGCAACAACAACAGCATGCAATAGAATGTGAGGGGAGATGTAATAGTGGTGGAGGGAAATTAGAAACCCAGATGAGAAAAATCTCCTAGGTGAGATATAGGAAGTGACCCTGGAATCGATCCTTGAAAAATGTATACTGTCCAGCAAACACCAGATAAAGAAGGTGGTGGGGGACGAGGAGCAGGACTCTGAGAAAACGGAAGCCTGTCCCCCAGGAATGCTTCATAGATCTGGCACCTTATGACTCCAAACAGCTGCCATTTGCCAGTGCCACCCCCTGCTCTGGTAACTGTGGGAGCGTTAACCTAACTGACAATTTAACGGAGACAAGCAGAGGTATAAGGGGGAAGGTCCCAAGAGAAACACTCTGGTGTTCGTGACTGAGGGTCACCAAAGGGCGCCACCTGCCGGTTCTGATTGCAAATCCTGCTACCAGAGGAGCCGAGCTGAAGTCTCAAGACAGGACTGGAGGGGGGGGGCGGGATGAGGGAAGGATGGGGGTGACTTGGAGCAGGGGATGTGGGTGGTGGGGAATCTCCTGTCTAGAGATGGTAAAGGAAAAACAAGATGGAGAGCGCATGTCTGCTTTCAGAACGAGCTTATGATATCCTGCAAGCGGTGGGGAAATGGGCTGGAGTTCTTATCAAGCGGTTCTTCGAGTTTTACGATTCCTGGTTTGTATCGTATAAGTGACACGTAAGGGAAGGTTAAAAATAGAGCAGGTGCTTCCAGCACGAGGATAACCTGAACCGTTGGAAAAGATAGAACTAAGAATTCAATGGAATTTCTTTTGTATGAAACCTGTCAATTCTCAAAAATAGTTGGGGAAAACTGGTCTGATCAGTTCATACTCTGTAGTTCATCCGTGACTTGACGATGTTTAAAGACTGACAATACCAGGTAGGTAATATGCTAATGCCAATGACGCTTTGAATTTCTGATTTGATGATTCAGAACACCCTTCCAGGATTTCTCCATGTATCAGAGTCTTCGTATTAATATTTCTTCTCACTATACACTGTTGTGGATACAGGGGGGGAGGGAAATGGACAGGAATGTGTACTGACCTCAGGACAGAGCCTGAAAGTTGCTTTTCGGAGTAAATTCCTTGTAAAAGTCTGTTTGTTATGGGCCTTTCGCATCAAAATGTGATATAAAACTCACTTCACGTGCAAACATTAGGTGCTTTGAACTTTTAAAAACTTAGACTTAAGGTGAAGAGGAGTTTCCTGTGACCAGAAATACGGACGATCCACTGGAAGCATGAAGCATGACATCACTTCTGACATTTAGCGATTGGAGAGCCCCAGATAGATTGCCAAATAGATTATGCAAATCTGACCAACTTGGATATTTTGGGTACGATTGGGATGTTCTGACATTTCATTATTTTTTTAATGTTTATTTTCGAGAGAGAGAGAGAGCATGAGCAGGGGAGGGTAGGGAGAGAGGGGGACAGAGGATCTGAAGCAGGCTCCACACCAACAGCAGATAGCCCGACGGGGGGCTGGAACTCACGAACCGAGGTCATGACCTGAGCCGAAGTCAAACGTTCAACCAACTGAGCCACTCGGGCACCCCTCTGACATTTTTAAAATAGAAGGAATTATCCCTAAGATTGAAGACTTCCTCACACAGCCTGGCTTCCTTCTGGGAGAATAATTTCTCATGTTCCAGCTATTGCTGAGAAAGGCCAAGTTTCCCACATATCACTATCAGCAGATGGGAGTCGGTGGAGGACGGGGGCACATTGGGATCCGAGGGCCATTGGGAACAGGAGGGACCAGCCGGCACATCCACGAGTTACCTGGGCCTGAACTTCCCTGAATCACAGAGGCCAGAGTCAGGGGACAGTCACAGGTCGGAGCACATGAAGACTACAGGTCAGAACAGCAGCAAAGGTTGGCAACAGACAGGTAAGAAGACAGAGGATTGAGAGAGGAGTCGAGCATGGCTGGCAGAGTCCAGAAGCTTACCCAGGGCTTGCTCCTCTGGGCACAGATGGCTTTTTAAAACTCTCATATTAGCGTGTTGGCTTGTCATTGCCCCTTCCTCCTAAATGTGAGCTGGCAGGGAGCAGAAGATGAAGGGGACACAGAAGTCTAGTTGAGTGTCCTGGCCAGTTGGATACCTATTAATTAAGGCTTGACAATAAATGGATGTCTTTTAAGAACTAATGACTAATTTCTAGCTGTCGTTCCGTTGCCATGGCCGATGAAATGCCCCTGCTGTGCCCAGAATGGCGCCTACGGAATTTTTTGACAGGGACTGCGTATTAAAAAGAATAAACACCTGACTCCAGACCTTTTAGATACGAAAAAAGAAAAATGCTAACGCCATCTATAAGGCCATGCATGAGTCATGGTGACTTACAGCCCTCCCCTCCACACACACACACACGCACACACACACACGCACATCCCTTCGGTATTTTGTTCAACTCGACCCTTCTTCCAGCTCCAGCCGTCTCCCAGTGCCCACGCTGTCCTGAGGTCCATACCCATTCATGTCCGTTTCCTTTACCTCTCTAGGGTGGCTTTTCCAGGAGGTTCCCCCTCCTTCTTGATTTCTCTTAACCCCATTTGTAATCAATCTCTCATTACATTTCTTCCATCATCCCCTTTCGAGTGTACCATTTGTCCCTGCAAGAACACTTGATCTGTAGCTACTCACTAGCTTTGTGACATTGGGCGAGTTTTCAGCAAGTCTTTCAAATCTGTCAGGTGGGAGAATGTGTGAAGCGATAGTTTAAAACCACGTCAAAATGGCGATATTTGACCAGCCCGGACCGACAGAAATGGCAAGTTCACGTGCGCCGTGAGAACTAGTTAAGCGTTAAGCGCTTCAGGTAGCGCCCAGCATCTTTTAAGCGATGACTTCTTTCTGCTTGCGACACTCAGACCTGATGAATTCCGTGTTTGGCCAAGGAGAGCAACTCTATGCCGCCTTCTCTCCCCTCTCCCAAGTAGGTGATGCTCATTTATCGTACGTCCGACTCCTCACCGAGCCCAGAGGCAAATTCAAACCCTTTGAAGGTAAGAGGCACTGCTTCCCAACCCCTCCTCGGCTGGTCTCGCCCCACAAAGGGATTTTCACTCCCACCGGCCGGCTCGTGTAGCTCCAGAACTCTCCGCTGCCATTCCCATGGGCACGGCCCACTCCTGGCATCTCTCAGCGGGATTTTTTTCACAGAAACGTCCTTCCGTGCGATGGTTTGCTCTGCCCGGCCCTGTTAATACTTGATCCCACAGCAGTTACCTTCAAGCTTCTGTGGGCTCACCTACTTGCTCCAGAACTTCTGTGTAATTTTGTTTTTCTGGAACAGGTGTGTTCTGGACTTCAGACGTTTTATAAATAAGCGTGACTTGCGGGGCTCCGGGTGGGAGGCGGGGTGATGAGAAGCCACCTGATCGGCTGAATATGTCCCAAACAGGGCTGAAGCAGAGCTCAGGTTGTCTCTGGGCGTGTCTGGGGGTAATTTGCCGCAGGTAAGAATATCCCAAATAAATCAGAACACACGTATGTGCCTATTTGCACGCCGCTGTCCCCGTACTAATGGCAGCCTTGTCTTTTCAGCTCAATTGAGCTTTACAGCTCAATTATCCCAGCTCTGGGCTCACCCTGTAATCTGTCCCTTCTAAATGATACCACAACATCTCAAAGGTCCTTCTTTACCTTGACGGTAAAGAGGTTTTTTGAGTTTAAATGCATTTTATTTTTAAACAACCTGCATGGCACGTTTTCTTAGAAACGATGCCTCCGCTCCAGATAAAGCGAGGTCAGAATAAATGAAGAGCTCAAGATGACGTCAGTCCCATCCGTCTTCAGTCCTGGTGTTGTGTGAATGAGCAGCGGCCAGCTGTGACGACAGGTGATAACGTCCAAAGTTAATAGCCAAATTCGTCAACATTTTTCCATTTCTAAACCATCCTTAAAGAAGATCATATATGGGGTCACACCCTCCTCGCAGTAGGCCAGCGGGGCAGCCATGCCTCCCGGATTCATGTTTTCACCAATAAAGGACTGGTAGTTTTTAAAAATAGCAAGGATGTGCTCGATTTGTCCTGCAGCCCCTGTCATAAAAGGTTTCACCCTTTCTGGCCTCTGTTCTTCAAGTCTGCCTTTGACTGATTTCACGTAATCTTTGATGTACTTCTCGTAGGCTTCCTTTGTGAAGCTGGTTTCCCGCAAGTGATGGTTTATGACTATACCCACGCCAGTGAGGACTCAAACTTTCTGAAATCCTGCTTCTCCGTCCTAGGTCCCAGCCAGGTCCAAGGTTCCTTCACCTTTGGATTGAATTTAGAACATGTTCATGCAAATAAAATACGAAGGAACCAAAGCATGCACAGAGATTTAAAGAATCAAAACAAGATAACAGGGGTAAAACATCTCCCTCCCTTCTGAAATAATATGCTCGAATACAAAGGAGGTACTAACAAGGCCAGACTTTCCTTACTTTTGTTAGGTGGATTGCCAAAGAAACCGTCCCCACCATGAACACCGTGCAGCCTTTGGTGTGTAT
Source organism: Panthera uncia (assembly GCF_023721935.1). Classification (NCBI taxonomy): domain Eukaryota; kingdom Metazoa; phylum Chordata; class Mammalia; order Carnivora; family Felidae; genus Panthera; species Panthera uncia. Next base: position 54,861,981 of record NW_026057586.1, on the reverse strand, counting down.
GCAGCAAACGTCACTCACAGGTCCTGCTGTTTCGGTGGAGTCAGTGGTTTCCCTGCCGCGTCAGCAAACTCTATTTGACATTAACTCATACCAAGAGCAGCACCGGATTGATGTAGCATATTAATTAATTTAAAGCGGAAACACTCTTCCTACGCTGTTGCTAAGAGATGTAAAACCCATCCACTGCTGGGTGGGGTGGAAGGAGGTGGGAACAGGCACATACTTCAGACTGCAGACCAGGATTATCCGGCTGGTTCTGGGAATGAGATCAGGGCGGATAAGACCGCTCACCCAAATGCAGTGGGGTTTTTTCCCCCCTTGTCTACTAAAATTTAAAAATTTAGTTGTCCTACTATCAACGTCTTCATTTTGCATGCGGTTATTGTGTATGTACAATTGTGATTCCTTTTTACACCGAGAGAGTCCGTGTGCATTTCCACACTATATCCTGAATGCATACACTTAGCATACTAGTACATTTTAAGGATATATAGCTTTGCCTATGAAGAGTAATCCAAATAATGTTATAATTCCTTTTCCTAACTCAGAGAAGAGAAAATACTAGTACTAGATTTTAGAGCCTCCTTAGGGTGTCTTCTGTCTGAGCCAGGTTTAGCCCATGCAAATATCACATGCGTTCTATATTTAAATGTTGCCAGATTCGTATTTCACTTTCCAGTGTATTTGCTGCAATGTTGCAAGACATTGCTATATTTCGGGGATCATTTTGCTCTGCTTTCAACGGTTTTGTCAGGCTTGAATTTATTTGGGGGAATGCTACCTAGTTTGATTTCAGAGGAGTTGTCCTTGAGGATGGAGAAGCCAACGGCCCAAGGCGGTTTTGGACACCGAGCTTGCTGCCTCCTGACTAGACGTCAGGTGCTGCCCAACTTCTCATCCACGTCTGGCCTTCCATAGAGCTCAGACTTTCAGAGTACCTCATGGTGACTTTAAGGTGAATTTTTCATTAGCCTCAGCTATTGGGCTATATTTAAATAATTATCTCTGGAATACTACTCAGCAAGTGTGGCTCAACTCTGATGACATCTTGAAGAGCACAAATGGAAAGAATCTATTGATCAGCAAACCTCACAGTTCCAGTTGCCAGGGTTCAGCTTAAGCCTGTGGCCCTCAGCCTGGATATGAACAGTGACCATGGCTGTGCTTATAGGAAGCCTCAAATCCACATCTTGGCAAGCTCACCCAAGTTAAGGTGGCCAAGATCCTGCTCAGAATACCTCTCTTCAAAGTGAAGCCCGAGTGAATTCCTTCCCAGGACTCCCCCCACTGCTACAACTCCCCTGGTGGGATCCACCATGGTTCCCTGTCAGCAATCAATAATCTATAATCTATAATCCCAGCAATCTATAATCCCAGCAGCCGGTGACTTTTCAAGCAAAGACAAACTACATTATGTTTTGTATTCCCAGCAGCTAGTACAATACCTGATACATATATGTTTAGCAAACCACTGAAATGAGTGCAGAAGTTGGATAAGATCTGATCCTGATTCCTAGACAGAAATAAGGGCCCACCTGAGCTGAATCAAGGGCATGGGGGCACTGTGGGGAGAATCCAACCAGCTCTACACCTGGTGGGACCCAGAGAACCATCACCCTCCTTCCAGATCTTTCTGTATGACCCGGGACCTGAATCTTCAGATCCATTTTCCAGGTCATTGTATGCTCTATCTACTCGAAATTGAGGTTTTGACTTAGATTTTATATATGCTCTGAGACCACCCTCCATGTTTCAGGGTTACTGTCGGTCAGCTTTTAATCAGCTTGATCACATGACCGCCAGCACCCCTGTGGGGCGTGCTGTCCGTCATCAGGAGTGCTCAGCCTAAACACCACCAGCTCCTACTCTTTTCTGGAAACTTTTCAAGTCTTTTAGATGGACAACAGGTCTGGTCATCCTCTATAGTAGGCCCTCAACAGTATGATGCCTGCAGACTCTTTGCACCCAGGGGTGATAACTCAAATCACCCACAAGTGTTGGGAATCACAGAATGTCTTCAGTGCTGCTGAGATTTATATAACTCTTTCTCTTCACCTCCTTTCCTTCACCGTGACTGGAACACCAACTAATGTCCTGACCACGAAGGCATGGGCTCCACTCAGAAGAACCTCTTCTTTTCTGAAACAAAATAATCAGGAACGTTGACAGTCACAGCAGAATTTATATGAACAGCTTCCTCCCCCAACCGGATCTTCTCATACTCTTCTCAAGAAGAGCAAGTAGCTTTGGCCTTCTGTATACCTGACCCTCCAAATTAAAACAGGCTGTGATCAAGGCCTGCTTGACAAATTAAGGAGACAGTTATCTCTAGCAAGTTGATTTTTGTGCAGGAGGTGATGCAGTATAGAAAAGGGCAGAGGGTGGATCAGGGCTTGCATATGAAAGGGTGAGACCCATGAGTAAAAACTCGTATTCTAGCAAATCATGACCACTGTGAGTATGTGGCTGTATCATTTGGCCTGTGAAATGCCATAGATGTGGTCTAATATTTCATGAACAAATTTGCCACTATTTGCTCCGTCCCTATAAATTAAAGGCCATACGTCATTGTGACATTCAAGGCAACTCACGCTGAGAACCTTCCCACCTTTTCAGCATCAACAGTAGAGACTTCACAACTCACCCATAGCCTAGAGTGTAGACACAGCGGGTCCCCATCCCTCAAGCCCACATTCACACTTTGGAATATTGGTTCATGGTGAGCCCTCTAGACCAGAACTTGCCACCCTTATTTACTTAATAACATACATAGTAAGTCATAATTTTGCATGGCAAATGGGGTAAAGTGGAAGGATTTGGGGATGCATGTTAGGCTGTGTGAGAAAAATAATGGTTTTCCTTTATATAATTATGAGTAAATATACAGACAGTACCTTAAGATAAATGTGATTTTTAAATAATATTTTTAATATATTTTCAATGTTTATGATAAGTTTCCCATAGCCTTTACATGAGCATATGTTTTCAGTATCTGCTTTTAATGCCTGAAATGTTTCCATATGATTCCTCCACAAGAAATTTTGATGATGACTTACTCAAATTCTGATGGTCTCTCTTGGTGTTATTTTTAAATAACAAGGTAATAAAAATATAGAAGCCATTGACTTTATAATCATTCTAAATTTATAAGGCCTTGTTATATTTAAATACCACACAGCTCTCCTACTGACAAATGTAATTTTTAAATTCTTCTGATAATGGATTTTAAATCCAGTTGAAGTTTTTATTCCATTATGTCAAAATTTATTTGCGTATTCATTCATACAAAAACACTGTTATCGAGCTCTTATTCTTTATCAAGTTCTCTAGGTAGTAGTAATTCAGCAACGAATAATAACAACAACAACAACAAAACATCCCTGCCACCGTGGAGTTCACATTCTGGTCAGGGGAGACAAACTATAAACAAACTAAAGTAAACATTAGGGTTGTCTTTAGCAATGGTAGTGCTGGCCAATTTTGAATAGCGTGGTCAGGGAAGACCTCACCAAAAATATGATATCTGAACAAAGACCTGGAGGAGATGAGGGAATGAGTCAGGCGGCTCTGTGGGAGAAGAGCACTCCAGGCGGGAGTCAGAAGCATATGCAAAGTGGAGATAAAGAATGTCACCAGCTGGTTTAAGAAACAACATGGTGGCCGTGGTGCACTGAGCAAAATAACCACGGCAGGCAATCGTGTGATATGAAATGGGACAGGTAACAGAGGTCAGATGATAGGGAGCTCTACTGGCCACTGTGAGGACTTCCTCTAAGTGAGATTGAGAAGGCAGGTTTGATAGCACAGGAGGGATAAAACATATATGATTGAAAAGATGACTTTATCCTCTGTGTTGAGGATAGACTCTGTAATAGTCAGGGTTCCCCAGAGAACCAGAACCAATAAGACATATGGAGATAGATATAGATATATATAGATATATAGATATAGATATAGATATATAGATAGATAGATAGATATAGATATATATATACACATACATATATGCTCATATATGTATATGAGGAAATTTATGGGAATTGGCTCACACAGTTATGGAGGCCTAGAAGTCCCACAACAGCCTGCCACCTGCAAGCTGAAAAACCAAAAAAGCTGTGGTGTCCTTCTCTAAGTACCAAGGCCTGACAACTAGGGGAGTTGATGGTATAACTGAGCTCTGAGGTCAAAAGACTGAGAACCAGGAGCTCTGATGTCCAAAGGCAGGAGACGGTGGATGTTTCAGCTCAAGAAAAGAGGGAAGTCACCTTTCCTTCACCTTTTTTTCTGTTCGGGACCCCCCTGCACTAGGGGATGCCCACCCCATCGGTGAGGGCAGACCTCCTCACTCAGTCCACTAAATCAGACGCTAATCTCTTCCAGAAGCACCTGTATAGACACACCAGAAACTAATATTTTACAAGCTATCTGGGCATCCCTTGGCCAGTAGAGATGACACGACGTTAATTGTCACAGACTACAGAGGGGCAAGGATCGCAACAGAGAGGACAGTTAGGGGGTCTTTGCAATAATGCAGGCCACAGATGATAGATGAGAAGAATCAGCATTTCACAACGCTCCTTTTGGCCCGTTTGTATTATTCCTCGGTGCCACAGTTCACCAACTGGGAAGCTGTGCTCTGCAGAATCCATAGACGGAGCCAAAGGAAGGTACGTAGGGACCTTAAGTGTTTCCGTTCCAGATTTTAATTTTACATATATCCCAGGAACATTGAATCTGAGGTTAAACAACCCTAAGCCCTGAACCCAAGTTTAAACAATCAAACCATAATTCTTGAGCCTTGACGTTATTGAAATGAGATAATTTTCCTATGCCACAGCCTTAGCTTGATCTGTTAATTCTCAAGTACGGGTGAGAGCATTAGGCTCTGACATGGGTTCAGCCATGTCCTCATCCTGGGGACACACAGACTCAGGCAGTGCTCTCTGCATTTGCACTTATCCCACCTGCAGAAATCACTCCTGGGTCCTCCTCCATGTGGTCCTTTCTGTGCATACCAGCAAGACCTTTAGTCTGCCTGGAGATGTGTGCCTAGGAGAAGGAGAGGTTAGGAGACCAAGAGTCCCCTGTCATCCTCCAAAGGCTTGCTTCTCTGGCCCTGCCCCTGATCCATGTCCAGTTCGACCCCAGTTCCTCACTGACCCACTGCCCATGACCACCTATCTGCACAACAAGATTCAGACCCGGCCCCGCCTTTTGCCTACCTTTATTCCGGAGTAAATAATTTATGTTCTCCACAGACTGATTGCCACCTCACAGCTCTATGACTTTCTTCTCGTTACTCCCTCTGCATGGAGCCTCTGCCCACTTTCTTTATCAGGTTAACTTTTACTCATTCTTCAGAGCTTCATCCAGGCATCGTGGCCAACTGTTCATGGCTAACACTCCAAACAAAGTGCTCCTTTGCATTCCCCTGCTGTTAGAGGCACAGCATCGTATCGAAGGCATTGCTTTGTACCTTTCTTTCCTACCAGACTCTTTAAGTTTTCAGGGGCCGGAGATGATATCCTATCTACTTCCACATTGCCATGAATTTCCACATTGTTTGTGAAACTCAGACTCTCCTGTCTGTAAAGTTTACCCAACAATTTCAGTAGTCCAAACTGATTTCTTCCTTGTCTGAATTCTCACCAGAACCAAGTGACTTTGTAAGTTGCCTATATTCTGTGATGCTGTGTTTTTCACCCACTGCTCAGCTCGATCCAGGTTTCATGCAGATTAGGATCATGTATTCAATACATACTCTAATGGCCAGCAAGACTTAGCACAGTGATACACACAGACCACAGATGCAAAATCCTTACAGACTGTTCCACAAACTCTAGTTTCTAGTTCCACAAACTATGATTTAGGGAGTGATTGTGAACATTATTTAGTAAACATTCAAGGTGAGATTTGATTCTTTCGGTGAAATGTGGTTAAAAAACAGGTGAAGGAGATGAAGAGGCACAAACTTCCAAATGAAATAAATGCATCAGAGGAATGAAAGGGAAGTATAGGAAATACAGTCAAGAATATTATAATAACTTTATATGGCAAAAGGGGGTAACTACATTTGGAGTGAGCATTTTGTAATGTGTGCAATTGTCAAATCGTTAAACTGTATACCTGAAACTAATTATAATGTTGCATGTTAACGATACATCAATTAAAAATAAGAATTTTTTAAATATAAAATCTAGGGGCGCCTGGGTGGCTCAGTCGGTTAAGCGTCCGACTTTGGCTCAGGTCATGATCTCGCGGTCCGTGAGTTCAAGCTCCGTGTCGGGCTCTGTGCTGACAGCTCAGAGCCTGGAGCCTGTTTCGGATTCTGTGTCTCCCTCTCTCTGACCCTCCCCAGTTCATGCTCTGTCTCTCTCTGTCTCAAAAATAAATAAACGTTGGGGCGCCTGGGTGGCTCAGTTGGTTCAGCGTCCAACCTCAGCTCAGGTCATGATCTCGCAGTCCGTGAGTTCGAGCCCCGCGTCAGGCTCTGTGCTGACAGCTCAGAGCCTGGAGCCTGTTTCCGATTCTGTGTCTCCCTCTCTCTCTCTGACCCTCCCCCGTTCATGCTCTGTCTCTCTCTGTCTCAAAAGTAAATAAACGGTAAAAAAAAAAAAAAAAAAAAAAAAAATTAAAATTAAATAAATAAATAAACGTTAAAAAAATTTAAATATAAAATCTAATTATGACAACCCTTTTTCCCTATTATATTCATGTCTTTCCAAAGACTAAAGAGAAACCCTCAAAAAAACATAGAGAAAATCCCAAAGGAAATGACCTCAGTATAGTTGGTCATTCCTCTCCAAAGTCTGTGTCTCTTTGAAGCTTCCACGTTAGAATTGTCGTAAAAGCCGATATTTAGATATTTACACGTTCCATGTTGACATCATTCTGCTCACTCACGTGTAAATATAATTTGATGGCTATTACAGTCTCCCAAAGTTAACAGTTATCAACATAGGAAAACATCATTTATAATAAAATTGATCAATCAGATCCATATTTCATTTTTTATCTTTCTGGTCTGGGGTACCAAAGATTAGTTTAATTAGTAATTCAAAGAACAGACATAGATGTAACTTGGGGTTGTAATTATATAGTGACATTTGGAAATTTCCAATATACATCTTATCTAACAGTATTGGGTAATCCTTAAAATATTGTTTAGTAAATTCAATGAAGTAGAATATTATTACTTAAAAAAAAAGAGAGGATGCTCACAAACCATTTGTAATCTGGGAGTGACTGCATACTCTTAGCAGCCTGCAGAGTTTGGAAGAAAGCTTACTGATGTAGTTCTTTTTAGATGCTTTGATTATCGTGCCTGACTTTATATTTAGCAACTGTCCTGTCAAATCGCTGTGCGTGTTGTTTCATGTCACATACTTACAAAGTGACAGGGACTTTAAGTTTATTAAACTAAGCACCTACTATAAGTGATAGAATACACTT
>NW_026057586.1:54788746-54854129 GCF_023721935.1 Panthera uncia | reverse complement strand
ATATACTATATATAGTATATATATAAGAATACACTTATATATCTATCACTATATATATATAGATATACACTATCTATATATAGATAGAAAACACTTATAGAGTTTATACAACAAGAAAACTTACCCTTGAAACACTTTTGTAGCAGCTAAAGAGCAATTAATGCCTCTGCTCATATAATTCCTTTTTGGTGTGTAAAAATTGTTCTTCTAAATGACTCAGCCTTTTAAACAAGACGTTCTTATGTTTTATTCATATTTATGAGGAATAAAACCCTATCACATAATACGTGTCCTTCTGGCAGTTTATTTCAGATCATTTTAATGAGATATTTTAAATTTTAAAAATGTAATGTACTTTTAAGGAAGAGATCAAGAACAATAAATATTCCCTACGTTCAGCTCTGAAATATTTCTCTAAAAGTCTCTGAAAAAAAATTCATGGCCTGCAGTGACTTAAGGTGTATAGAGTGAACACGTGGAATTCTGCAATTCTATGTACTGGACTTAGACCTTGGGTGTTTCTAGTGCTATTGGAATTGTCCATGGTGTTCAGTCAAATTCAGAGTTAGTCCTAAGCAAGTGGTTCTCAAATGTTTTGCTTTTATGACTTCTTCATACTCTTCAAACTATTTAAGAACCCAACAAGAGGTGTTTTTTCAATTATATCTACCAGTATTTATGTTATCATATATTTAAAAGAAGTGTTAAAAATATTTCATTTAAAAATGATAAATATATGGGGCACCTGGGTGGCTCAGTCGGTTAAGCGGCCGACTTCAGCTCAGGTCATGATCTCACGGTCCATGAGTTCGAGCCCCGCGTCGGGCTCTGTGCTGACAGCTCAGAGCCTGGAGCCTGTTTCAGATTCTCTGTCTCCCTCTCTCTGACCCTCCCCCGTTCACGCTCTGTCTCTCTCTGTCTCAAAAATAAATAAATGTTAAAAAAAATTTTTTTTTTTTTAAATAAAAATGAGGGGCGCCTGGTTGGCTCAGTCGGTTAAGCATCCGACTTCGGCTCAGGTCATGATCTCACGGGTCGTGAGTTCGAGCCCCGCGTCAGGCTCTGTGCTGACAGCTCAGAGCCTGGAGCCTGTTTCAGATTCTGTGTCTCCCTCTCTCTCTCTGACCCTCCCCCATTCATCCTCTGTCTCTCTCTGTCTCAAAAGTAAATAAACGTTAAAAAAAAAATTAAAAAAAAAAATAAATAAAAATGATAAATATATGTTAGCATAAATAGCATATTTTTTATTAAAAATAGCTCTATTTTCCAAAACCAGAAAAATTCAGTAAGAATAGTGGGATTGTTTTACATTTTTAAAGCTGTCCTTAATGTCTAGATTAATGGGAAAACAGGTGAATTTTCTTATCTGCTTTTGCATTCAATCTGTCGCAGTATATTACTTTGGTTGAAGAATACGAAGAAAATCAAGCCTCATACAGATGTATTTTTGTGGTATTCTTATAAAATTTTGGACATTCTTTTTTTAATGTTTATTTATTTATTTTGAAAGAGAGCATGTACATGAGCAAGAGAGGGGTAGAGAGAGAGGGAGGGAGAGAGTCCCAAGTAGGCTCCATGCTGTCAGGGCAGAGCCCAACATGGGGCTCAACCCCATGAACCGTGAAATCATGACCTGAGCCAAAATCGAGAGTTGGACATTTTAACCGACTGAGCCACCCAGGTACCCCTGGACATTCTTAATACGACACCAAAACTCCACAAGCGATATATGTAGAATCTAAAGCCGTATCATCATACTTCTTATGTTCTTTTATATCATAGTACATTGGCTTGTATCTTCCACTTCTGACTTAATTTATGATTGTAATATTACGCATTGGTTATTTGGAAAATATTGGTTCACTGGGTTATGCAGATCTTTTAAGTGGATATATTTCATTATACAATAGCAAAAAATCTCTTTCATCAGTATAATCACTAATATTATAAAATACTCGAAATCTTTAAGCTACAGAGCTGAAAAGTTTACAGTGGCAAAGACAAGTTTTCTATGACTCTCATTTTAACTCGAAAGCCTAAATTTCATCACTGGCAAAAACAATTTCAGTTGAAGTCGTTTTCCTTGAAGTGGCCAGCTCTTTTCATTTGTCTTTGGGAAAATGTCTGCCAAAACCCAAGTCTGAGTAAGTGTGGTTTGTCTCTTGATGAATCATATCCCAAAGCATAAACCAGTTAGTTTGCTTTGCAACTCAAATGGCCACACAGGTGCTTTTCCTCAGGGCAAATATCATATATTGGTAGGCAGCAAAAATGCTCTTAGGTACTTCCAATCTCACCATCAAACTACTAAAAGACGTATTGAGGGTTGAGATCAAATAAAATTAATGATTTTTATTGCTCTATAAAAGGCATCTTTCTTCATTACTCTTTCTCTCTTCCCTTCCTCCCTTCTTCCTTCCTCCCTTCTTCTCTTTCTTTCTTTCTTTCTTTCTTTCACTACAAGTGCATTGTGTTGAATATGTGCTGGGAGAGTTTTCCCCCACTACCTGGGCTTGCTCTAAACGGCCAGCAGTTTCGGCCACCATTGTTTTTGCACCTTCAGTGCAAATGTCCACACTGTAAAAAGGGTAAATAACATCTCAGTATTATTAGGAGAACAGTTTGACTGAAAGTTCGTTGAGAATCATTGTCCTAAGAAATCACAAACTCATAGGCCACTGGATATGCAACGGACACCCCAATAGAATCACAATTTTAGAAGAGGCATTGAGAGACCATGTAGTGAAATTTTACATCTGTCCGACATTTTCAAGTATTACAGAGCACGGAGTACTAATACGGAGTATAGCAGTCTGCATTCTATAAAAATAGAATACAGCTTCCATTTTACAATACTATAGATGAGTATTTTCAACTAGGGACTTTTCATTCCTAAAACATCCTACCCTATGCATAAATGAAATTCCTCATTCATAAATTTAATCCCATCACTTATTCTATTTTCAGTAGAGATGGAGGTTACTCTGCACAAGACTATTTCTAAAAGCATGTGAAGTCAGTCCTCCCTGCCTTCTCAGCTTATTCAATCCTAATACGATCCTTACACGTTTGCTTTTACAACCAATTGATATCCCCTTTTCGACGCACCAGTCTTTCCCGGAATGCTTTTTCACGCACACCTATTCTTTCCCGGTCCATCCCTTTATCACTGGCTTTGCTGATCTGAAATATAGCCCACATCTTCCTCCAGCACCACTCCTACGTGCTCTGCCGTAAGAGTGTCTAGCTTGCAAACGCCCTTCCTCATGGAAAGCTTCGGAACAATGGCCGGCACCACTGTCAGAGCATTTCTCTGCACGCAGAGGCTGAAGGGAGGGGTATAAGGCTAGAATTTGGGCACACAAGGGAAAGGAGATCAACCGTATACTGGACCAGCCTGGTCCGATAGAGCTCTCTGCGGTGATGGAAATCTTTCACACCTCGGCTGTCCCACTGAGGAGCCACGAACAGCATGTGGCTTCAGATCTTTGAAGTATGGCTTCTATGACTGACTTCAATTTTATTTTGTTCTAACGAATGTAAATTTAAATGGCCCTGTATGTGCAGTAGTTACCCTATTATGCAGGAAAGTAAAGACTCTGCTGTGGTAATGGGAGTGTTCCAGACAATGGAGCCCATGTGATCCTGAGGCCTGAACGACTGTGAAGCAGAGACCCTCTCTCCATTGCAACCCACACGGGACACGTAACGTGAGGAAGGGATACACTTTTATGTGTTAAGATGTACGAAATTCGGAATCCTCTCGCTGCTGCAGCAGAACTTCGGCCTCCCTGACTGAAAAGAGTCCATATCACAACCACCTGAGCACCAAGGCCCCCCTCCCAAGTTGGGACCTGGGCACCTGGGTTTGGGGTTCAAAGCCTAAACTGAAGACCCCTCCGGGTGAGCTGGATGCATGCTCGTCTGATGGAGAACAGGTGTGAAAGGCAACATCGCTGTTACTCTGGATACTACAGAAGGGAGGCTTGGAAACACAAAGGTAAGTTTTGCAAGGTCACTTGGCTATTAAGTGAAGGAAATACAATCTGAACTTGCCCTTTGCCTGCACCCTGCTTCCTTTCCTCTTGTTAGAACTGGTGGGAATGGTGGAAGAGAGCAGAGGGATAAGTCCTGGCTTCCAAACTGAATTTGTTAATGCTTTCATCCTTATTCTAATACTTAAAAAAAAATTAATGTTTATTTATTTTTAGGAGAGAGAGAGGGGGGGGGAGAGAATCCCAAGCAGGCTCTGCACTGCTAGCATTGAGCCCGATGCAGGGCTTGAACCTCCCAACCATGAGATCATGACCTGGGCTGAAACCAAGAGTGGGTTGCTTAACCCACTGAGCCACTGAGGCGCCCCCCAAACCTATTATTTTTATGGAGATAATTCTGTAATACTATATACTAATAATGTTTACCTGGAAGAATAAAAGACGAATGCTAGCCAAGAGAAGGCGATGGGGTTGCAGCTGCGGATAAGGAGAATCAGCCTTAGGTGTCAGCGCGAGTCCTTGAAAAGCAGCCGCTGAGCCAGAGCTAAGAGTTGAAGAGGTTAATTTGAGGAGGGGGAGGACGGCCTCTGAAGGGTAGGAAGCAGGACTGGACAGGAGAAGACTCAGGCGCCCGGTCAGATCTGACACCCGTGAAAGGCAAGAGCCAGGAGGAGCCACCCCTGCCATGCAGCCCTGACAGAGGCCCGGCCAACCCAGTGGAGAGCTCTTGAGCAAAAAACGATGCCATTGGTCGAGTCCCTCCCCTGGGCAGAAAGGGCCGGGCCCTAGCAGTGCCTTCCGGTCAGCTCCTCACAGCTGAATGGCAAGCTCTCCGTGAGGGAGGCCTGAGGAGGCACCTGCCGGCTGCACCGGACCAGGTATTCGCACACACAGTAAAGCTACTGCCACCGGGACAAGAGGGCGTTGGTGTAAGGACGGAAAGGGGGTCAGTGCGATAGAGCGAGGAGGAAAAATTGCATCAGCAAATGAGAATCACTATGTGCGAAAAGTTTAATTGAGTGGGAGAAATCGATTATTAACAAATGGCGTTGGCATACGTGGCTAGAAAATAAAAGTGTGCTAACTTAGGCATAGACAAAAATTCATGCCAGAGGCATACAAGATGTACCTATAATTAATAAAATAATTAAAATACTGCAGGAAATTCCATGAAGTTGTACCCATACAATCCAGCAGTGAGGACGAACTTATTATTCAAGGCTGGAAACCTAGAAGGTAATACCAAAAAAAAAATATAGGGATATATAAAACCTCTGTTGGGAAAAGATACTACAAACAAAGTCACTAGATCGATGATAGAACAGGAAAATCATTTTTAACTCAGATAAGAGAGCTGGCTTCTTATATGGTACAGCCGTAAGTGAAGAGGCTGATTTCTTTAAGCTAGGAATGAAAATCAGTTATGTGTCTTGTAGCCAAAAGATATGCCTGCTGTTTACGGTTTCCGTGAGAGTTCAGTGAAGAAATACAGAAGTAGGCACAAATTCTGTGACCTGAAACTCTTAAGTGATGCCTAAGGAAGAGCCATGGTGACTTCCTCCAGTTCCCGATCCTGCTGAACAAATGGAAGTTGCGAGAAAATCTGACCCTCCTTGTAGGGAAAGGCACTCCCCACCGCAGGCATGCCTGGCTGTGTGACTCGTTTATGTAATTGTGGGGGGTTTGCACCCGTATCCCTGTAGAATATAACGAATGACCCTACCTAGGAATATCCCCTAGCCCTGTGGGGAAGTCCTAATTCACCCTAGAAGGTATAGTCATGTCCTAGATGTGGAACACATGAAAGAGGTTAGTCTTCAGGAAACGGAGTCTAGAAAGGTAGGTCTCAAGGGTGTAGAAACCTTTGAAGTGACCCACACCTCGTAGAGGTAAAGATAGACTCAGTTGTCAGACCGGAGAGGGTCTCAACTCCTAAGCCACCTGTAACAGAAGACACATGAGGTAAATTAAGTGAGATATTTAAGCAGCGAGGTTCCCTGCAGCAACTTCCCATTTGTTTTCCCAAGCCTCTGGTAAGCATCTCAGCCCTGTCCCTGCTTTACAAAGTTACTGGTGGACCACAGCATGAAAAGCCCAAGGATTTGGTGACACCATCATAACCTTCGCCACCTGGCACAATGCAACCATAAGCTTACTATTCCTATGCGAAGTAGAATTATTTGCTTTCGTTCTTTGTTTCTTCAAGCTTCAAACTATACCCCTTTATCCTAGGATGACAATATTTGTCGAATAATTCAAAGTTCTTCTCAATCTCTATAAATTGTATTTTTATGTACAAGCTCCAAGACCATCAATACGCATTTGAACTAAATTTGTTTGGAAATATTCACGGGAATAAATCATCTTGGTATCACAACCACCGCACATCAATGTATAACAATAATTTTCATTAGATTTCCCTCCCTCTAAAATGTGAAAGAGAAATAAATCTTATCCATATCTGTGATGATTGCAATCACAATAGAAATGGTAATTTAATTTCAATATTTACACGAATGCATGAATATTCCTGCATGTATCATTCACGTGATTTATGCACAGCACATTCTATTGAAGCTAAAAGTATGCGAGGCCTAAAGGCACAATTATATTTTTAATCCTAACCTCTTTCCAGTAGTTTTCATTTACATTACAGGGAACTGTCTGGCTTTAATGTGACATTTTATAAATTATTGTAAGCCAACGTGGGACGGTGGAGAGAGAACGAGATCTGGAATTTCTAAAAACCTGTGCAATTGTCGCACAGGACAGGGACCTGAGGCTCTGAAGCCAGCTCTGATCCAAGGTCGGCCATTTAATAGACAATCCACTTTACTCTGGCCGGTCACCTTACATCTCTGCACCTTACGATTCCTTGTTTGTAAAAGGAGGTCTGAGGTGAGGAATAAGGGAGTCAGTGCAGGGAAAGCACTTGCCCTGTGCATGGCCCACAGTAATACTGGTCCTGGCCTGGCCCCTGGCTGTGTGATGCGACACCAATCACAACCTGTAAGGGCCTCGGTTTCGTTATGTAGAGCTAACAGGTTAGACAGAATAACCTGCAAATTCCCTTTCAACGTTGCATTCTATATTCTTATATCTGGAAATGGGGTTTTTGTTTTGTTTTGGGTTTTGTTTTTGTTTTGTTTTTGCCCAGAATCATCTACTCCCTCTTCAAGTTTCTTTCCTGCTAAGACTCCCATGACCAGCACCCTGCCATCTGCACGTGCCACGGAGAGAGAGTCCCTCCCCTCTGCGTCCCCCAAGTTTCTTGTCTCCTGGGATTAAAAGCTCTTAGAACCAGAGATGGTTTCCTTCTCATCTTTGTTCCCTCGAAACTCCTGTGCAGTATACAGCGCCTAGTACACAGCAAGTGCTACATAAATGTTGTTTGAATGAATAGGTCGATGAATGGATAGATGGAGGCAGGGATGAATGGATAGATGGGTGGTTTGTTAATTTCCTAGGGCTGTGTTAACAAGGACCACAAACTGCGTTGCTTAAAACAGCAGAAACGTACTATCTCACAGTTCTGGAGTCTGGACGTCGGACATTAAGGTGTTGGCAGGACCAGCTTGCAGCAGAGAATCTTTCATTTCTTCTAGCCTCTGGTGGTTTGCTGGCCACCCTTGGCATTCCTTGACTGGCAGCCGCATGCTTCAATCTCTGCCTCGTATGGCATTCTTCCCTTGTGTGGCTGTGGCTGTGTCTGTGTCTCTTTTCTTCTTACAAGGACACCAGCTTGCCCTGGGGTGGTATTACCTCACCTTAACTAATTACATCCCGTAACAGCCCTATTTCCAAATAAGATCCCATCCATAGGTGCTGGCGGTTAGGATTTCAACATATCCTTTTTGAGGATACGATTTAATCCATACCAGATCGTTAGAGAGCAGAGAGGTGAATCCCCTTTAAAAGCAGCCTAAGTAGGATCTAATGGTCAAATATATTTAGTGTTCTTTGTAAGCAAAGAATAAAAACTAAGTGAGGGGAAAGAAAGAGGAGTGAGGTAAAAGCCACATTCCTAAATCTTAAAGATAGATTATAATCAGGGAAAAAGAAAGTCGAAAATGCAATTGTAGACTATCCCTGTGATATGGATCTCTAGCAAAGCCTTCTGTGGAATGAGCTTCTAGCAAGAGTTGGAGGGTTCAATTACAAGCTTTCTCTCTGTCCCACCACTAGAACCTTAGAGTTACAGATCTTGCTTCTGTTGTGTCTTTGAAACTTCACCCCCCTCCATGAGACGTCACTGAAGTTATTGCCACTAGCATTTCCTACGTCCTATGTAAGTACTATGCATACACATGAATATTATAAAATATAAAGTTGCCCTTGTTTTTAATTGCTGCATTGTTTTATACGCAGTAGGAACGATGCTAGGAATTTTTTTTTTCTTCTTGAGCATCTTGCTCTTAAAACACACACACATACAATAGTAATTTTACTCACTTTACTTCGGTTTACCCTTGACCTTTATATCCATTCATAATCTAGGTCAACATACAATAGGAGAGTGTGTGATGCAAGAGAAAGGAACAAAGGCATACACAGCTTGTGATGCAGGTAAAACCCTCAAGGCATTTGCCTTCTCTACCTTTTATAATAATAGTTCAAAGACCTTCCAGTTTTAATTAAAACCTCCAGTGTGAAGTTTGATGTTATTTTTTCTGTTAGCCCTTTGGAGAATATAAAAAAAAGTGGATTGAGAATTTACAGCACAATGAGAATTTGCCTATGGATCCATTCAGAAGTTTCTCCAGCTCAGCCCTGATCACCACAGCATGTCATGTCACACACAAACGACAGATTTGGGAGGGCAAGTGTCTTCCCCTAACTTCTCAATGGCCCCTGAAACAAGGCCCTTCTAGAAACAGCATACCTTTATCATTTTATGCCAATCTGAAACTGGAAACTCTGGCACTAGGAAGTCCATTATTTAAAAATGAATTAATTAAATGTATAATATCTTCAGAAATATGGGAACCTTACTATTTCTGCCAACCCGAATAAACTTTAAGTCAAATATATGTTTTAAGACACAATGGAATGTTTCCTCACGTGTGCTATTGTTTAAACTTAGAATCAGAGGCATGTATCACTATCAGTCTTTGCCAAACGATTTTAAAGGATGGTTGGAAACAGTTTAATGCATCACTAAATCCTATCCATGTTGCCACTACAGTATCTCCTGAATCTGTGTACTCCTTCCCAATCCACCCATCCTAGTCCAAGTTACCAGTATGGCTAACTGGGAAGTCTGCAGTAGCCCCTGGCTGGGGCTCTGTGTCCTCTTTGGGACCCACCTGTCACTGCATACAAGGTGATCTTTAGAAGATAAATTTGATCAATATTCCTGCCAGTATCCCTTTATCCTTCCCTTCTGCTGTTTCTTCCTGTTTCCTTCTCACAATAAAAACCTGTGCTTGGAATCTGATCTTCTGCCTCAGCTCAAATGCTCCTTAAGCATAACTGGGTTTGTATGGACCTTGATTTCATCCCCATCATTCTGTAAGTACGTATTTGCCTTAGTACATATGAAAATTTAGACTAATGCCTGTTAAGGTCCTTTTCAGTTCAAGATTACCATGGAAAAACAACACATTAAAACAGGACTTTGGGAAAAGTCTGTGTTATATACTATATTTTTTACATTTTGAGAAGCACATTTTTCACATTCTTAAAATCTCCGTAATCAAGATGTATATATCACAATTAATGGTGGGTCACAACTTAATCAGCAAAATGTTTTCTTTCTTAAAACTTCCTAAACTAATTACTTATCTCACAATCACTGGTGTCCTAAGTAAAAAACAATACCTATTCCTTGAGGTCCCAGTGGGTTTTATTGTGCCATCCTAAACTTCTATCTCAACTAACGTCTGGTTTTTTGCATACGTAATCCGATCAACAACTACTGATTATTATTATCTACCACGCATAAGGTACTGTGTTAGGTACTGTTAGATGTAAAAGTCAATTATTCATTCAGCAAGTATACATAGATACTTACTCTATGCTAGATTTTGTTGTATACACAGTGATGCATGGTGATTTTGCTAAGATCTGTATCTTCATGGAGCTCGTATTCTGGTGTGACAGTAAAGAGGTAAACAAAACATAACAATAGTAATGACAAATTGTAAATATTGCCATGAAGGAATTCTGTGTTACTTTTTAAAAAATTGTTTTAATGTTTATTTTTATTTTTGAGAGAGAGAGAGACAGAGCGAGCAAGCACAAGCTGGAGAGGGGCAGAGAGAGGGGGAGACAGGGAATCTGAAACAGGCTGTGTGTTGAGAGCAGAGAGCCTGATACGCGGGGCTCGAATTCATGAACCATGAGATCATGACCCGAGTGGCTCAACCTACTGAGCCACCCAGGTGCCCCCTATGTTACTTTTTGAGAAAAGTTTTATTGATCAGTTATCTTTCTGCCTTTTCTGTCCCTGAACACATTTCCTCACTGGCCCAGAGGCCTTTCCGGATAAATCTTTGAAGGCAACATTCCCAGAAATAGTTCAATACAATCTGAAGCTTAGAAATGTTTCTGAGAATTCTCTCTGGAAACAAATGTACTTCTTCCTGTTAATACATTTTCTTCTAGCTACTGATTATTCTGGAAAAATATGTTTAATTCTGGGTATTTTGCCTTCATGTTTCTAATGCTTTCACAATATAAGTATGGGAATCAATAAGTCAATATTTTTTTTAAATGTTTATTTATTTTTGAGAGAAGGAGAGAGAGAGAGAGAGAGAGAGAAAGAGAGGCGGGGGGGGGGGGTGTTTAGTACAGAGGATCCAAGGCAGGCTCCGCATGCCGAGAGCAGCGAACCCGATATGGGGCTCAAACTCACAAACCACGAAACCATGTATGACCTGCGCCAAAGCCCAATGCTTAACCAACTGAGCCCCCCAGCCGCCACAATGAATCAATAATTTTTAACTTTCTGTTTTTATTGCCCTAGGTTGCGATGTAGAAATCAGAACATATTTAGATTATATAATACCTCTCTCTGCATCTAATGTCAATGTGATACGTGTCATACTTACAGAGAACTTTTTGTGTTACTTTATCAGACAGGATACACAACAACCTCTGCTCTTTAAATGACTGTATCCAAAACCCTACTTATAAGATTACCTGCAATTTTTTTGTGCTGCAATAAACATAATAGAAGATATACCATTGTTAAATGTGTATTTCAGTGGCATTAAGTACATTCCCATTGTGCACAACCATCACTAGTATTTATCTCCAGAACTTTTACATCATTCCAGAGAGAAATACTTCCCATTAAGCAATAATTTCGCATTCCCTCCGCTGCCCTCCAGCCCCTGGCAGCCACCATTATCCTTTCTTCTTTATAAATTTGACTTCTACTATTTCAGATTCTGTCTCTCTCTCTCTCTCTCTCTCTCTCTCTCTCTCTCTCTGTCCCACTCATACTCTGTCTCTCTCTCTCTCAAAAATAAATAAACATTAAAAAAATTTTTTAAAAAGGGGAGCCTGGGTGGCTCAATCAGTTAAGTGTCCAACTTGGGCTCGGGTCATGATCTCGTGGTTCGTGAGTTCGAGTCCCACATCGGGCTCTGTGCTGACAGCTCAGAGCCTGGAGCCTGTTTCAGATTCTGTGTCTCTCTCTCTCTCTCTCTCTCTGCCCCTCTCCTACTCATACTCTGTCTCTCTCTCTCTCAAAAATAAATACACATTAAAACAAAAATTTATAAATTTGACTTCTATAGGTACTCACGTAAGTGCAATCAGTGCTTACCCTTTTGTGACTGGCTTCTTACACTTAGCATAGTTATCTTTAAGGTTCATCCATGTTGTAGCATGTGTTAAAATTTGCTTCCCTTATGGGGCATCTGGGTGGCTCAGTCGGTTAAACGTCCAACTTCGGCTCAGATCACGATCTCGCAGTTTGTGAGTTCGAGCCCCGCGTCGGGCTCTGTGCTGACAGCTCAGAGCCTGGAGCCTGCTTCGGATTCTGTGTCTCCTTCTCTCTCTGCCCCTCCCTGACTTGTGTCTCTCTCTATCAAAAATAAATAAATGTAAAAAAAATTTTTTTTTAATTTGCTTCCCTTTAAAGACTGAATAATATTCCATCATACCATATTTTTGTTTATCTGGTCATCTATTTTTTTTTAAACGTTTATTTACTTTTGAGACAGAGAGAGACACAGCATGAACAGGGGAGGGGCAGAGAGAGAGGGAGACACAGAATCTGAGATGGGCTCCAGGCTCTGAGCTGTCAACACAGAGCCCAACGCGGGGCTCGAACTCACGGATCGTGAGATCATGACCTGAGCCGAAGTCGGACACTTAACTGACTGAGCCACCCAGGCGCCCCTATCTGGTCATCTGTTGATGTGCACTTGGGTTACTTTTGCCTTTTGGCTATTGTGAATAATGTCATTGTGAACCTCATTATGCATATATCTCTTTGAGAGCCTGCTTTCAATTCTTTTGGGTCTATAACCGGAAATGGAAGTGTGGGGTCATATGATAATTTTGTTTTTAATTTTTTGAGGAAACACTATACTGTTTGCCATAGTGGAGACACCATTTTACGTTCCCACCAGTAATGCACATGAGTTCCAGTTTTTCCACATGCTCAACCACACTTGTTATTTTCTGTTTTTGTTGTTGTTGTCTTACATAATAGTCATCCTAATGGGTGTAAAGTTATATCTGATTGTAGTTTTGGCTTGCAAAAGATTCCCTAAAGATTCCCTAAAGATTAGTGAAGTGGAACATCTTTTCATGTGCTTATTGGCCACTTGTCTGCGTTTGGGAAAATGTCTATTCAAGTCCTTTCTCCATTTTTTTTAAATCTGGTTGTTTGGTTTTCTGTTGTTGAGTTATATCCATTCTTTATATATTCTGGGTATTAACTCCTTATAAGATATGTGACTTGTAAATATTTTCTCCATTCTGTGGGTTGCCTTTTCTCTGTGTTAATAGTATCCTTGAAAGCACAAAAGTTTTTGGTTTTGATGAATTCCCACTTACCTACTTTTTCTTTTGGTATTCATGCTTTTGATATTGTATATCCAAGAATTCACGGCTAAGTCCAATGTCATGTGACTTTTCCTTATGTCTTTTTTTCTAAGAGTTTTATAGTTACAGATCTTACAGTTAGGTCTTTCATCTATTTTGAGTTAATGTTTGCATATGTTATAAAATGAGAGACCACCTTGTTCTATTAAATATGGCTACCGTTTTCCCAACGACATTTGTTTAGAAGACTGTCTTTTCCCCATTGAATGGTCTTGACACCTGTGTGGAAAATCATTTGACCAAATATGTGAGGGTTTATTTCTGGACTCTCCAATCTATTCCATTACATCTGTCTTTATGCCAGTGCTACACTGTTTTGATTACTGTAGTTTTGTGATAAGTTTTGAAATTAGGAAGGCTGGGACCTCCACCTGTTATTTTTCAAGACTATTTGGCCTATTCAGAGTCCTTTGAGATTTCATACAAATGTGAGGATAGATTTTTCTCTTTCTGCAAAGAACATTAATGGGATTTTGATAGGGATGACATTGGATCCACAGATCACTTTTGGTAGTAGTAACACCTTAACAATAATTAAGTTTCCAATTCATGAGTACAGATGTCCATCCATTTCTTTGTGTTTTGTTTAACTTATGTCAACAATGTTTCATGTTTTTTCTGGGCATAGCACTTCTGCCTCCCTATTCCTAAGTGATTTTTTTTTTTTTTTGATGGACTGTAAATGGAATTATTTTCTTACTTTTCTTTTTTCTCATTGTCAGTATTTACAGATGCAACCAATTTGCCTGAAATGTTTTAAGGGATTTTATTCAATAGGTTAGTTCACCCTCTCCCCCTTGCCTTCTAAGCTGTCTGCCCTGCTATGCCATAGAGAGACCACACAGTTGAAAGCACCCTTACTATGGAAGCAGTTTCTAATGGGATCATGTCATGTTTCACAGACTGTTTCATTTTATCGCCCCATACTTCATGTTATGTTTTACTTTTATCCTATTGGAAGAAATGAAGACAAAGATGAAAATGTACCTCTGAGCCTCTGTGACCTCGTCATTGGACTACAGACAAATGACTACGTAACAGTATTTCTTATACGAATTTGGCCTCCACTAAATCATTTTGACTCCCTGTGTTGCGTTTTTTTATCAGTCGTATTCTTACGCCTTTGGGTGAAGGGCAGGGGTCAAGGTGAGTGTAGTTTTTCACTTAACCAGAAACTTTAATGTGACATGACGTTTTTCATTTACATCTGTCATTGGAAACTACACATTGTTCTTCCGGCCGATACTTGAATGGAGTGCATCAGTCTGGCATGAAGCCAGAAGATATCATCTAGGAATGCTAACCTGAGTATCAAAAGCAGTTTGCCATTTTCAAGGGTCCAGAAAGACCCTCCAGCACCTTTGTTATTGCTTTAATATGGTTTACTTTTCAGCTTGACATATGTGCTACAGATAAAATCTTGCATAACCTGATATTTTCCTTTGAACTATAACATCTCGGTGACAGTCGGTAGTACTGAATAAATGATTCAATACAGGAATATTGCCCAACTCGTCTTGTGACATTTTGAGCATGAGTTGTCATTTTTCTGGGACAATTTGTTATTGAACAAATTAGATTTCCTGAGACCATGGCCATTCTTTTTTTTTTGCTGAAGTGGTAATACACTTGCTTAACGTGCTTTAGGTAGCTTTGCCAATCTCTACTATGTTCTGAGAGCTTGAATGAGAATTGTCCAAAGTAAACATAAAGCTCCAAGGTCCTAAAGCAGTATTTCTCCAAGAGACCATAGGCCACATCTGCAGATGGCCCAGGTCCCTGCTGAGTGTCACAGTTCTTAAGACCTCCTGTGTCCTTTCCGCCGTGGGAAGGGGGCTTGTAGGAGCTCCTGAGAAGTACATGGATTTTGGAAGTCACGTCTTTTACGTCAAGGTGCACGGCTGCCTCTCAGGAAGGAGTATAACTAACAAAAGTCATCTAGAAGCTACTGAATAATTCAGTAAATCACAACTTTGACCTGGCACCATGACTCTGCCAGAATCAGACTGGAATGTAGGTGAGAAGGGAGTGACAAGGCAGACTTATAGACAGGTAAATAGCAATTCACTCTGAGCCCTGCACTACACATGGGGTGAAATTGGCCAGGAAAATCAGCAGGTTGCCACCTTCTTTACATCATCAGAGTTTGAGTCTCCTGCCATGTTTCTAATCTTCAACTACCACAGAAGGACAACCTCAGTTGCTAGGCGCAGTGGGATGGAGAAGTAGACTCCATTCTGGCTATTAGAGGAGAAGGGGTCTGGCCTTGGATGATTGTCCCCTCCCCGTCATTCGTGGCTGTTTGGGTTCTCCTACCCTCTTCTTCTAGGGTCTCATCTGCCTTCAAGGAGGAGAGGCACAGGGATATGAAGTATGCAACCCGTGGACCCATGTACATGGTTCTGCCTTATTCAAAAAGTGCAATTTTGAAAAACCCACATCAAGGTGAAGGTAATTTGAGCCATTTTATAAGGCAAGTTATTGTCTTTGAAATAACTGATCTAGAGAAATGATCAAATTAGACCCTGTCAGATTAGTCCTTAAAATACATTTAAGAATTAAGTACTGTATTAATGGAGTGGAAAACCCTTTATAACAAGAACAATTGTCACATGCTAGCCTGTTCAGAATGGTCTTCAGTGACTCATATTGGGACAAGTGAGTCGACGGGAATTCATCCATGCCTAACTTATCAAAAGGAGGATGCTTGCCTGGACTTATTTTCTTCTTTGCTATCAGAATTCAAGAATTAAAGTACAATAGCAAGAAATGGGGGCACTTTTAAGGCAACTTAGACCAGTTAAAACAGTGATGTATTTGATGTTGTGGCCAAGAAAGAAAGTAAGTTTGTACCAGCTGTAAATCTGTCTAAAGCAAGTATGTACCGGATAGAAGCAAAAGAAGAATAATCAGATCGAAGAAAGAATGAAATATAGGTAAATTTGGAATAATCCTTGTTTTTGAGTTTTAGCTTGACTGGCCTTATTGGTGCTACAGAGATTTTGTTATTTCTAGCTTTTCATATTTCCCAGATGCAATTATCTCATTTAGCCACTGAGTCCACAATAGGGAGACCGACCCCATGGGTCTCCTTCTGTGTCTCTGGGGCAGAATGTTCAGGAAGCTGATGGGACCGAAAAGCCATGGAGTGTGGGCCAGTCTGCTTTGCAGTAAAGACTATATTCCTCAGGGAAATTTTGGTTGAGACTAGAACTGCAGAGTCTTTATAATGGGAAGACAGGTATTTGAAATCCTGGGTGGACTTGAGCAGAAGGACTGCTGCGGAAGGGGTCTGGAGTCAGCTGACAACACAGACTCCATCTTTGGCCCTCCCTCTTGGTCATGCCCGCACCACGACCTCCCTCAGGGCTCTGTGTTCCGGGCCCTTTGGAGGTCCATGAGTGCCCTGGCTGGATGCGGAAAGGCTTGTTCTGATATTCCCTAAAGTGGTGACCAAAGGCACTACTTTAGATAACTAGTAGAGGTGAATGGCACACAGATGACACCACTTTAGGTAGCTACCCTCTGACCTCACCACTGTGCCCCTCGCTCTATTCCAGACGTGGATTAAAGTCCAGACCAGGTGGAGAATAGCTACCCAGCGCTCGGATCACCTGCCAGCCAGCCGGCCGGCCAACCCAGCCTGCCAGATGCCTCTTGCCAGTAAGTTACCCTGAATAAAACTGTGTAGACGGTGTGGAGGGGCTTGCTTTGTTTTCCGGTTTTAAAGTGTCTTCTCGGTCTGGAGGATACTTACTGTCCCTCCTCCAGCTTCGAACAGGGTCCTTGCTGCCTGGAGCCTGGTCTACCCGGGGACTTAATGCGACCCCAGAGGTCTGTGTCCTTCCGCCTTTGATACTTACTGGTAAAGCAGTAACGCTGGTGTCAGAAATATCTGTAATCCTCCCCAAATTGCCACAGCAGCTTAAGATCCCCTCACCATGCCACGCGCTGTCATAAATATTAGAAATACAAAGATTAATGTCATATTGCTTGTGTTCCAGAAAGTCACAGTCTTCTGGAGAGCTAAGCGCACGATACAATAAAGGATGTATTGGATGAAGGGTAAAATTAAGGAGGACACCTGTCGGGTGAGCCCTGGGTGTTATATTTAAGTGATGAATCACTAAATTACTCCTGAAACATTACTGAAATACCCCTGAAACATTACAAAACAGAACAAAGAGAGAAATAAGTGAGAATGAAGGACAAGAGTGATCATGGGGTAGACGCAAAGAGGAGGACGTGGAAGATTTGCTTGAGGTAGCTCTGGAAAGAGAACTAGAAACTATTCCAAACTCCTGGAAAAAGAAAAGCCAGCACAGAGCATGGCTAGTGTGAAAAGGTCCGAGGAGCTATATGTTGGCGGGCACATAAGCTTGATTGGCCAAGAGGCGAGGGAGGGGCAGGAACCAGAACTTGGACAGCCTCGTAGATTGCGCTGGGCAAGTCGCATGCACTTACCTTGCATGCACTGGAGTGGCCTCAAAGGGTTTTAAGCAGGGGGGAATAAGCATACGTGCGTTTTATTTTATTTTCTTTCATAGGCACATTTTGAAACCTGCCGGTGGTGGGGTGTGTGAAAGAAAAATTGGAAACACACCAGACCGGCATTAAGGGGGCCGGCTGGGACACCAGGGGCAATGACCCATTTGAGCCACCGGGAGGCTTAGGAATGCAGGGGTGCGAGTGAGGGGATACATGAGGAAAGAGATCTACGCAGTATAACACCAAATGCCAGGATGTAAGAGGCCGTTGCCACCGATCATACTTCAGTGGAATGTATGAACGTGCGTAGGGGGCGGAGGGGTTGGAAGGCAGTGGGCAGAGGAAGAACCCCAGTGTTAACTCAGGGGATTGGCCTTGACGTTCGCACTTCCTCCTCTCACCCCAGCTACTCCACTACTTCCTCTCCTCTCGCATCTCAGCCCACTGTCCCCCTGTGGGTCTCCACCCTCAGCGTTCCGCCAAACTGCTTTTGCCAAGGTCATCGAATGCCTCCCTCGTGCTAAAGCAATCTCGCTCACTCTCTATCGAGTGCCTCTCAGCAGCATTTCACACCACTGAAATCTCCTTCCGACTACAGCTCAGGTCACGATATCACGGTACGTGAGTTCGAGCCCCGCATCAGGCTCTGTGCCGACAGCTTACGGCCGGGAGCCTGCTTTGGATTCTGTGTCTGCCTCTCTCTTTGCCCCTCCACTACTCACGCTCTCTCTCTCTCTCTCTCAAAAATAAATAAACGTTAAAAAATTCAAAAAAACTAAAGTAGGCGGGGTGATGATTTGACACACATGTGTTTTGTGAAATGATTACCCCAAGGTGAGTTAAGATCTCCATCATTGCACATAATTACTGTGTTGTGTGTGTGCTGAGAACATTTAAGATCTACTCTCTGTGCAACTGTCTAGGATGCAATACAGTATTAACTGTTCTCACCGTGCTGTAACTTCCATCCCCAGAACTGATTCATCTTGTAACTGGATGTTGGCACAGTGTGATCACTACCTCCCCATTTCTCCCAGTCCCCAACCACCGGTAACCACCAGTCTACCCTCTGCTTCTCTGAGTTCTGCTTTTGTTAGATTCCCCAGATAGGCGAAATCACGTGATATTTGTCTTTTTCTGTTTCGCTTACATCACTTAGCGTAATGCTTTCAAGGCCCATCCACACTGTTACAAAGAGCAGGATTTCCTTGTTTCTATGTCTGAGAGCCATCCCATTGCATATACACTTAGCCCATTTTCTTCATCCGTCCATCTGTCGATGGACACTTAGATTGTTTCCATGTGTTGGCTCTTGTAAATAATCCTGCGATAAACATGGGAGAGAAGGTATCGCTTTGGTGTCTTTTCATCTCATTTCCTTTCATTTCCTTCGTTACCTAGAAATGGGATTGCTGGATCTTCTGATGGTTCTATTTTGAAATTTTTTTTTTAATTTTTTTTTTAACGTTTATTTATTTTTGAGACAGAGAGAGACAGAGCATGAACAGGGGAGGGGCAGAGAGAGAGGGAGACACAGAACTGGAAGCAGGCTCCAGGCTCTGAGCCATCAGCCCAGAGCCCGACGCGGGGCTCGAACTCACCGTCCGTGAGATCGTGACCTGAGCTGAAGTCGGATGCTCAACCGACTGAGCCACCCAGGCGCCCCTATTTTGAAATTTTTGAAGCAACTTCATACTGTTTTCCATAGTGAGTGCACCAATTTAAATCCCCACAAGGAAATTCCTGATGGTTCCTTTTTTCCCCCCACAACCTCACCACCATTTGTTAGCTGTTATCTTTTTTTATAATATCCATTCTAACAGGTGTAAGGGAATATTTCATTGTGGCTTTAATTTGTATTTCTCTGGAAATTAGTGATGTTGAGCATTTGTTCATGTACCTTCTGGTCACTTGGATGTCTTCTTTGGAAAAAAATGTCTGTTCGGTTCCTCTGCCCTTTTCTAAATCAGATTGGTTTTTTTGCTACGGAGATGTAGAAGTTCTCTCTATATGTTGGATATTTAACTCCTTATGAGATAAATGGTTTGCAAATATTTTCTCCATTCTGTAGGCTGGCTTTACATTTGGTAGAACCTGTGCAGAAGTTTTAGTTTGATGTAGGCCCCGCTTAACAACTTTTGCTTTTTATTGCCTTTGTTTTTGGTGTCACATCCAAAAAATCATTGTCAATATCCTTGACAAGAGCTTTTTCCCTATGTTTTCTTCTAGGAGATTTTTTATTTATTTTATTTCATTTATTTTTTATGAATATAATTTATTGTCAAATTGGCTTACCTATGACACCCAGTGCTCATCCCAACAAGTGCCCTCCTCGGTGTCCGTCACCCATTTTCCCTCTCCACCCCCCCCCATTCACTCTCAGTCTGTTCTCTGTACTTCATAGTCTCTTGTGGTTTGCCTCCCTCCCTCTCTGTTTGTATCTATTTTTTCCCCATCCCTTCCCCCATGGTCTTCTCTTCAGTTTCTCAAGATCCACATATGAGTGAAGACATATGATATCTGTCCGTCTCTGACTTATTTCACTCAGCATAATACCTTCCAATTCCATCCACGTTGCTGCAAATGGCATGATTTCATTCTTTCTCATTGCCAACTAGTATTCCATTATATATATAAACCACAATTTATTTATCTATTCATCAGTTGATGGACATTTAGGCTCTTTCCATAATTTGGCTATTGTTGAAAGTGCTGATAAACATTGGGGTACAAGTGCCCCTTATGCATCAGCACTCCTGTATCCCTTGGGTAAATTCCTAGCAGTGCTACTGCTGGGTCATAGGGTAGATCTGTTTTTAATTTTTTGAGGAACCTCCACACTGTTTTCCAGAGTGGCTGCACCAGTTTGCATTCCCAGCAACAGTGCCAGTGGGTTCCCATTTCTCCACATCCTCACCAGCATCTGTTGTTTCCTGACTTATTATTAATTGTAGCCAGTCTGACTGGTGTGAGGTGGTATCTCAGCGTGGCTTTTATTTGTATGTCCCTGATGATGAGTGACGTTGAACATTTTTTCATGTGTCTGTTGCCCATTTGGATGTCTACTTTGGAAAAGTGTCTATTGATGCCTTCTGCCCATTTCTTCACTGGATTATTTGTTTTTGGGGTGTTGAGTTTGGTAAGTTCTTTATAGATTTTGAATACTAACCCTTGGTCAGATATGGAGTAAATATCTTTTCCCATTCCATCGGTTACCTTTGAGTTTTGTTGATTGTTTCCTTTGCAGTGCAGAAGCTTTTTATCTTGATGAGGTCCCCAATAGTTCTTTTTGCTTTTAATTTCCTTGCATCTCCTTTGGAGATGTATTGAATAAGAAATTGCTGTGGCTGAGGTCAAAGAGGTTGTTGCCAGCTTTCTCTTCTAGGGTTTTGATGGTCTCCTGTCTCACATTTAGGTCTTTCATCCATTTTGAGTTTATTTTTGTGTATTGTGTAAGAAGGGGTCTAGTTTCATCCTTCTGCATGTTGCTGCCCAGTTCTCCCAGCGCCATTTGCTAAAGAGACTGTCTTTTTTCCAGTGGATGCTCTTTCCTGCTTTGTCAAAGATTACTTGGCCATACGTTTGTGGGTCTAGTTCTGGGGTTTCCATTCATCCCATTGGTCTATGTGTCTGTTTTTGTGCCAATACCATGCTGTCTTGAAAATTACAGCTTTGTAGTAGAGGCTGAAGTCTGGGATTGTGATGCCTCCCACTTTGGTTTTCTTCTTCAATATTACTTCAGCTATTCAGGGTCTTTTGTGGTTCCATACAAATTTTAGGATTGTTTGTTCTAGCTTCAAGAAGAATGCTGGTGCAATTTTGATTGGGATTGCATTGAATGTGTAGATTGCTTTGGTAGTATTGATATTTTAACAATATTTTTCTTCCAATCCATGAGCATGGAATGTTTTTCCATTTCTTTGTGTCTTCTTCAATTTCCTTCATAAGCTTTCTATAGTTTTCAGCATACATATCTTTTACATCTTTGGTTAGGTTTATTCCTAGGTATTTTATGGTTCTTGGTGCAATTGTAAATGGGATAAATTTCTTTATTTCTCTTTCTGTTGCTTCATTATTGGTGTATGAAAATGCAACTGATTTCTGTACATTGATTTTGTACCCTTGCAACTTTACTGAATTCATGTATCAGTTCTAAGAGTCTTTTGGTGGATTCTTTCGGGTTTCCCATGTAGAATATCATGTTACCTGCAAAAGTGAAAGTTTGACTTCTTCTTTGCCAGTTTTGATGCCTTTTATTTCATTTTGTTGTCTGATTGCTGCTGCTAGGACTTCCATCATTATGTTAAACAACAGTGGTGAGAGTGGACATCCCTGTCGTGTTCCTGATTTCAGGGGGAAGCTCTCAGTTTTTCCCCATTGAGGATGATGGCTCACATATCATATGATCACATATGGCTTTTATGATGTTTAAGTATGATCCTTTTATCCTGACTTTCTTGAGGGTTTTTATTAAGAAAGGATGTTGTATTTTGTCAAATCTTTTTTTTCTAAGAGTTTTATAATGTTTAAGTCTTGAATCCATTTGAACATTTTTATTTATTTTTGAGAGATAGATACAGAGTGTGAGTGGGGGAGGGTCAGAGAGAGAGACACACACAGAATCCGAAACAGCCTCCAGGCTCTAAGCTGTCAGCACAGAGGCGACCTGGGACTTGAACTCACAAACCGTGAGATCATGACCTGAGCCAAAGTCAGATGCTCAACCAACAGAGCCACCCAGGTGCCCCAGAGTCTTGAATCCATTTTGAATCAATTTATGTAAGTGGTGTAAAATAGGGGTCCAGTTTTATTCTTTTGCATATAATCATCCAACTCTTCCATTATCATTCATTGGAGAGACTATCCTTTCTCCACTGAATATTCTTCGCTCCCTTGTAAATATTATTTGACCATATATACAAGGGTTTATTTCTGGATTCTTGATTCTGTTTCCTTAGTCTATGTGTCTGTTTTTATGCCAATACCATACTGTTTTGATTATTATAGATTTGTAATATATTTTAAAAGCAGACAGTGTGATGCTTTTGTTCTTCTTGCTTAAAATTGCTTTGGCTATTCTGGGTCTTTTGTGGTCCCATACAAATTTTAGGATTGTTTTCTCTACTTCTATGAAAAATGCCATTGGAATTTTAATAGAAATTACATTGAATCTGTATATGGCTTTGTGTGGTACAATAGGCCCCTCTTACCCATGATTTCACATTCTGCAGTTTCCGTTACCTACAGTCAACCATGGTCTGGAAACAGACAATCTTCCTAACACATCATCAGATGATCAATAGTAACCAAACGCTACATCACAATGCCTACGTCAGTCATCTCACTTCATCTCGTCATACAGGCATTGTTTTATCTCACAGCATCACAAGAAGGATGAGTTACAGTACAATCAGATATTTTGAAAAAGAGAGACCACATTCACATGGCTTATATTACAGTATATTGTTAAAACTGTTCTATGCTGTGACTAGTTATCATTGTTAATCTCTTACTGTGCTTAATTTATAAATTAAACTTTATCATAGGTTTGTATATACAGGAAAAACACAGCATATTTAGGGTTTGGTGCTATCCACAATTTCAGGCATCTACTAGGGGGGTCTTGGAACATATTCCCCACAGATAAGGGGGTAATACCCATTCTACTGTACTGTTATTTAACACTATTTTTCTGATCCATGAACATGAGATGTATTTTCCTTTATTTTATATTTCTTTGATTTCTTTCATCAAAGTCATACAGTTTCAGTGTACAGATTTTTCACCCTTTGGTTAGATTTGTTCCTAGGTATTTTAGGTCTTCTTTCTTTTTCAGATAGTTTGTCATTAGTATATAGAAATGCAATTGATTTTTTTATGTTGATTTTGTATCTTTCATGCTTACTGAATTAGTTTAATAGTTCTGCTAGGTTTTTGGTGGTGGTGGTGGTGGTGGTGGTTTGGTGGGGTCCTTAGGATTTTCTATATATAAGATCATACCGTCTGAAAACGGAGACAATTTTACTTCTTCCTTTCTGGTTTGGATACTTTTTTCTTTTCTTTTTTTTTTTTTTTTTTGCCTAATTTTTTCGGGTTAGGACTAGCATCCTTGTCTTTTTCCTGATCTTAGAGGAAAACTTTTTTTAAGTGTTTATTTATTTTGAGAGAGATAGAGAGGGAGCACGAGTGGGGGAGAGGCAGAGAAAGGAGAGAGAATCACGGGCAGGCTCCACACTGTCAGCACAAAGCCCGATGCAGGGCATGAGATCACAACCATGAGATCTTGACCTGACCCAAAATCAAGAGTAGGACGTTTAACTGACTGAGCCACCCAGACACCCCAAAACTTTTTAACCTTTCACCACTATGTATGATTTTGTTGTTGGCTTGTCCTATGTGGCCTTTATCATGTTGAGGTGTTTTCTTCTATAGCAATTTGTTAAGAATTTTCATTATGAAAATATGTTGAATTTTATCAAATGCTTTTTCTACATCTGTTGAGATGATCATGATTTTTGTCTTTCAGTCTAGTAATGTGGAGTATCACACTAATTGATTCGCAGATGTTGAATCATCCTTGCATCCAATGGATAAATCCCACTTGACCATGGTCTGTGATCCTTTTAATGTGCTGTCGAATTCTGTTTGTTAATATTTTGTTGAGAATTTTTACAGGGATATTGGCTTATAGTTTTCTTTTCTTGCAGTATCCTTGTCTGGATATCAGTGTAATGCTGGCCTTGCAAAATGAGTTTGGTAATGTTTCCTTCTGTTCTATTTTTGGAAAGAGTTTGGAAAGGATTGGTGTTAATTTCTTAAATGTTCGGTAGAATTCACCAATGAAAAAATATGGTCCTGGGTTTTCTTTTTTGGGACGTTTTTGATTATGGATTTAATCTCCTTGTTATTGGTCTGTTCAGATTTTCCATTTCTTCATGACTCAGTCTCAGTAGGTAGTATATTTCTAGGAATTTATTCATTTCCTCAAGGTTATTCTTTAAGGTTATCCAAGTCATTGGTGTGGAATTGTTCATAGTCTGTTGTGATCCTTTGTATTTCTCTGATATCACTTTAATGTCTCTTCTTTCATTTCTGATATTACTTATTTTCTCAGTCTTTAAAAGTTTGTCAATTTTGTTTATCTTTTCTTTTTAAACAACCA
Source organism: Panthera uncia (assembly GCF_023721935.1). Taxonomy (NCBI): domain Eukaryota; kingdom Metazoa; phylum Chordata; class Mammalia; order Carnivora; family Felidae; genus Panthera; species Panthera uncia. The sequence goes on along the minus strand of NW_026057586.1, from coordinate 54,829,421 downwards.
ACTCTTACTTTCACTGATCCTTTCCATTATTTCTCTGGTCTCTATTTCCTTTCTTTCTGCTCTGATCCTTATTTGCTTCCTTTTGCTAGCTTTGGGCTTTGTTTGTTCTTTTTCTACTTTCCTGAGAGGTGCATTTACGTTGTTCATTTTTTCTTAATGTAGGCATTTATCACCACAAATTTCCCTCTTGTAGCTGCTTTTGCTGCATCCCAAAAGTTTTGGTGTGCCGGATTTCCATTGTCATTCCTTTCAAGGTATTTTCAATTTCCCTTTTGATTACTTCTTTGACCCACTGGTTGACCAGGACTGTGTTGTTTTATTTTCATATATTTGTATCGCTTCTCGGCCTTTTGGCTAAGATCAAGTGTATTTTCGTATATTTGTGAATTTTCCAGTTTTCTTTTCATTATTGATTTCTAGTTTCATACCATTATGGGGAGAAAAGATACTTAGTATAATTTTGATCTTCATATATCTGCTAAGACTGGTTTTAGACCTAACATATGGTCTATCCTCAAGAGTGTTGTGTGTGCACTGTTTTGCTGGTGGTGGTGAAATGTTTTGTAAATGTCTATTATATCCATTGGTCTAAAGTATAGTTCAAATCTACCATTTCCCTTAATGATTTTCTGTCTGAATGATCTATCCATTGTGAAAGTAGGGTCTTAAAGTCCCCTACTATCGTAATGTCTATTTCTCCCTTAAAGATTTTCAGTATTTGCTTAATATATTTAGATGCTCCCATGTTGAATACATATATATTTTCAATTGTTACATCCTCTTGATGAATTGACCCCTTTAGCATTAATTATCTTCTTTATGTACATACATATAATTTTTTCTAGTCATTTCTATGTCCAGTGTGGGGCCTGAACTCATAATCCCGAGATCAGTAGTCATATATTCTAAAACGGAGCTAGCCAGGTGCCCCTTTGCTGTCTTTTATTACAGCTTTTTTAGTTCAAATATATTTACCTGGGAAAACTATACCAGCCCTAATCTCTTTGTTTCCACTTGCATGGATTATCTTTTTTCAAACCCTTACTGTTAGCCTTTGTGTATTCCTTAAAGCTGATATGAGTCTCTCGTAGGCATCACATAGTTGAGTCTTGTTTTTTTAAATCTATTCAGGCACTTATGCCTTTTGATGTGAGAGTTTAAAATACTTACATTTAGGGTAATTCTTTTACTTTTATTTATTTATTTTTTTAACATTTATTCATTTTCGAGAGACAGAGAGAGAGACAGGGCATGAGCAGGGGAGTGGTGGAGAGGGAGGAAGACACAGAATCCAAAGCAGCTCCAGGCTCTGAGCTGTCACCACAGAGCCTGATACGGGGCTTGAACCCATGAACCATGAGATCATGACCTAAGCCAAAGTCAGTCACTTAACTGACGGAGCCACCCAGATGCCCTTGGATTAATTATTGATAGGTAGGACTCACTAATGCTTTCTTATTGATTATGTTCTGGATGTTTTATAGTTTTCTTGTTCCATTTGTCCTCCTCCTGTCACTACCTTCTTTATGAAAGAATTGACAATTCTGTGAATGCCATAGTGGTATACTTTAATTCCATCCTCTTTATCTTTTATGTATCTCCTGTTGGTGTTCGCTTTGTCATTACCAGGACGCTTACACAAAACATCTTAAAACAGGCTATTTCATGCTGATAACTCAAATTTGATTACATACAGAAACTGTGTTCTTTTACTCCACCCCCACCCATATTTTATATTTTTGGCATAACAATTTACCTCTTTTTAGATTGTGTATCCATTAACAAATTCTTGTTGCTATAGTTATTTTTAATACTTTTGTTTTTTAACTTTCCTGCTAGAGTTAAGTGGTTAACATACCATCATGTTACAGTGTTAAAGTATTCTGAACTTGACTTTATACTTACCTTTGCCAGTGTGTGGTATATTTTTATATGTTTTCATGTTACTAATTAGTATCCTTTCACTTCTGCTTTAAGAATTCCTTTCAGCATTTCTTGTAGGGTGAATCTAGTGGTAATGAACTCCCTCAGCTTTTGTTTCTCTAGGAATGTCTTTTTCTCTCCTTTATTTGTGAGAGACAAATTTGCCAGATAAAGTATTCTTGGTTGGCAAGGATTTTATTTTCATTCAGCACTTTGAATATATTATCTCACTTTCTTTAGCCTCTAAGATTTTCTGCTGAGAAATCCAGTGATAGACTTACGGGGAGATTTTTGGTAAGTGACAAGATTCTTTTTTAAAAAAAATGTTTACTGGGGCACCTGGGTGGCTCAGTTGAGCATCCAACTTCAGCTCAGGTCGTGATCTCATGGTTCATGAGTTTGAGCCCCACCTTGGACTCACTGCTGTCAGCTTGTCAGCACAGAGCCCACTTCAGATCCTCTGTCCCCCTTTCTCTGTTCCTCTCCCACTTGCACTCTCCCAAATAACAATAATAATAATAATAATAAATTATTTATAATGAGAGAGAGAGAGAGAGCATGCATGAGCAGTGGCAGAGAGAGAGGGAGAGAGAGAATCCCAAACAGGTTCCGCATTGTCAGCTCAAATCCCAATGTGGGGCTCAAACTCACGAACTGTGAGATCATGACCTGAGCGTAAATCAAGAGTTGGATGCTTAATCAACTGAGCCGCCCAGGTGCCCTGGTAAATGACAAAATTCTTTTCTCTTACTGTGTTTAAGATTGATTTTCTCTTTGTTTTGATTTCTGACAGATCTATTATAATTTCTCTTCAAGAAGATCTTTTGGAGTTGAATTATTTGGGGATCTGTGAACTTCTGTAACTGGGATAACCAAATCTCTTTCTATATTTGGAAAGTTTTCAGCCATTATTTCTTTAGATGAGCTTGCTGCCCCCTTTCCGTCTCTTCTACTTCGAGGACTTCAGTAATTCACAGATGACATCCCTTGATGCTATCCTGTAGTTTACATAGGATTTCTTCATTCTTTTTCATTTTTTTCCCCTCTGACTGAATAATTTCAAATATGCTGTCTTCAACTTCACTAATTCTTTCTTCTGCTTGCTCTGTTGTGATAGTGATGCTCACTATTGCATTTTTCTTTTCATTCATTGTATTCTTCAGCTCCAGAATTTGTTTGGCTCTTTTATGATTTCTGTTTGCTAAACTTTTTATTTTCTATATTCTGAATTTCATTGAATTGCTCTTCTGTGTTTTCTTACAACTCATCGGGCTTCTTTAAAACAGCTATTTTGAGTTCTCTATTGAGTAAATCACAGATCCTATGTCTTTGGGTTGTCTACTGGAAATTTATTATGGTCCTTTAGTGGTGCCACATTATGTAGATTTGCCATGTTCCTTGAAGTCTTGCATTGCTGTCCTTGCATTTGAAATAGTAGTCACCCCTTCCAGTCTCCACTGACTGCCCTCACTGCCCACAGTATTTTTTATGGAAATAAGAAACCCCTTATTCATCATCAAAGAATCCCACAAAACATGGCTTCTGGTCAGGAAAAGCAATTTGCAGCATGAGAAGAGAATGATGGAATTCATTGGTCTTACAATGTACCCTATTACCTAGAAGCTTCTAGTCTGACAGAGCCATTGTATAGCTTCCTGAAGATTCACTATGGTGCAGTGAAAAGACAACATTCTACGAGATGGAACATTATCATAGGGAATATGCTTTGAAATAACACTCAATATACAATGCCATTTCTCTAATTGCCATAATATATGGGTCTGGAGATAAAGAGGTAGATGTGGGAGTGGCTTCTGTCATTATTAAAGGTTATTAAATCCTCACTCCCAGGATTTTTGTTTCTATTTCTATGTATTTGACTCTGATTTAAAGGTTTCACTTCCCAAACAAGGAATGCTTCCACCGGAAGACATAAGAATACAATGGATAAGAAATAGAAACTGCTATTTGTCCATTTCAGGGTCCTCATGTCTCTGAACTAACAGAAACCAGTTGGGGGAAATTGATTCTGATAACCATGCATGTGAAAAGTTGACTTCTAATATACAATGGTGTCAGAAAATAATATATGGGGAGTGAGATTTTTCTGGAGCATCTCTTACTATTTCCCTGTCTGTAAATAAAAGTTAACACAAAACTGCAACCGAGCAAAGACAAAACCATTAAGAGCTAAGGCCCTTCAGTTATGAAATATCAGATTACTCTGTAAAATAAAAATTCCTGACTTGGTGGCTGAGGTCCCAGAAACCATGAGGTTGGAAGTAGGAAAATGAAGTTACGAGTTACCGACTGCAGCCTTGCAACCAATAATAGAAATGAAGATTATAGCAGCTATGCATATTTTTTCCTTGCTTGTTATCTGTGAGTCTGCATATTTTAAGTATTTTTTCCATCATCCTTCTTTTCTGTATTACTTGGTATAAAGGATTTTCATGGTTGTTAACTTTACAATTTAGTCTTTGTGTGATAGAATATTCAGGTGGGGTTGTAAATGAGCTAGGAAAGCAATTAACAACACTTAGAAATGCATATGCAGCTGGTGGGATTTTATGTCTCTCTTTTGGGGATACAGGTGATGTCATAGTCTGTTCACATTGCTATAACAAAATACCACATAGACTGAGTGATTTAAATAGGATATATTAATTTTCTCACAGTTCTGAAGGCTAGAAGTTTATTATCAAGATGTCAGAAAATTCAGTTTATGGTTAATGTTCTTTTTCTGGGCTGTAGATTGCTGCCTTTTACATGTCCTCACATGGCCTTTCCCTGGTGCATGCATGGGGACAAAGAGAGAATCTCTTTCTCTTCTCCCATCAGATTAAGGCCTCACTCTTATGACTTCATTTAACCTTAATTACCTCCTAAAGATCCTATCTCCACACACAGTTGCACTAGAGACTAGCGTTTTAATATATGAATTTTGAGGGGACACAATTAAGTTCATAGAAAGTATTGCATTTGTACACAGAGCATCTTGTGGGGAAGAAGCATGAAATTGTTGTTATTGGGAAGTTTAAATAAAATTAAAGAATGTTGCATTGTCAATACCTCTTATAAACTTAGAGGTAAAATCCTTAAAAATTAGTAAATCAAATTCAAGTTAAATGACAATGATAATTTATCACAAACAATTGGGTTTAGTCCAAGGATATGGGTTGTTTTAACATTTGAGAAGTAAAGATTTCAATTTATTTCATTATTATTATAAAGAAAAAAAAATATATATATATATGGTCATAAGGAAAAATACCAATTAATGCATTTGATAAAACTCAATATCTAAGGTCAATACTTTTTGCAAATTAGTAATAGATCGGAACTTCCTAAATCTAATGAAGACTACCAAAAAACTCTACGGTCAACACCGTACTTCAAGGTAAGGTAAAAGAAAGCTTTTCCTGTGAGATTGGGAACTTTGTCTAGTTCTCTTACTACTCTTACTACTTAAACTCAACATGGTAACGTGTCCTAGCCAGCACAGTAAGGCAGTAAATAGGCAAGCAAATAAATGAAATAAAGAAAAATTATAACAATTACAATAAAAGATAGAAGTGTTGCTTGCAGATGACACAATCATGCACGTTGAAAATTTAAAATAATACACAGATAAACAAATTGCAACCTAAATTTAGCAAAATCATCAGGTACCCAAGTGTATTCCTTCATACCTGCAATAAACAATTACAAAATATAATTTTAAGTGATTTCGCTCAAAGTGGCATCAAGTATATCCAATTTTTAGGAATAAGTCAAATGAAAAATGTGCAAAACCATTTCATCAAAAACTAAAGAAAAGTTAGTAAAACTTAAGAACCTAAGTAAATGGAAGGATGTAAGATGTTAAATGGATTAAAAAGTTGGATTAATAAAGGATCCTGGCTGGCTCAGTCTGTAGAGTGTGCAACTCTTGATCTCTGGGTCATGAGTTCAAGCCCCACATTGGATGTAGATATTACTTCAAAATAAATCTTTAAAAATAAAATAAAAATAAAAACTTGGATTAACGGTTTTAAGACTTGTAATTCTGACTGTTAGATTAAAGTTAAGGACATCAGTGCTCCCCAAATTGATCATCTATAGATTCAAAATGATCCCAATAAAAAATTCTACCAGCTTTCCTCTATATAAAATTTTACAAGCTAATTCTAAATTTTACTTGGAAATGCAAAGGGCCAGTAATATTGAAGAAAATGTTGAAAAGGGGGGGAAAAACACAGGAGGATTCATTCTAGTGGATAACAAGATTTTTTGTAAAGCTACAGTAATTAAGAGAGCATTGTTTTTCTGCAAAGGTAGCCAAATATACCAGAAGATTAGAGCCGAGTCTGTACAACAGCCTGTATACACTTAAATGGATGACTGATTTATGATAAAGGTCACATAGGTCAGCACTATGAGAACAATGACCTGTTCAGTAAAATATGTTGGGACAATTGGATATCCAAATATACAAAATGAATCTTGACCCCTAAACCATACCATACACACAGAAAAATCAATTCCAGGTGAGTTGTGGAGATAAATATGAAAGAAAAATATAACACAGATTTATAGTATGACATAGGAAAGGCTTCCTCAATGAGACAAAAGAACACATACAGAAAAAATTGGATAAATGGGGGCTGCATTTAAATGAAGAAATTTTATTTATTGGAAGGCACCGGTGATGAGCGCTGGGTATTGTATGTAAGTGTTGAGTTGCTAAATTCTACACCTGAAACTAATATTACACTATATGTTAACTAACTGGAATTTAAATAAGAACTTGGGGAAAAAAAGAAATTTTATTCATCAAAATACACCATTGTGGAAAAAAAAATACATCACTGTGTATTCATCAAAATACAGCCAAAAAGTAGGACTGTATGTGGGTAACCATGGGCTTAATTTTAGAATATATCTTTTTTTATATTTTTATTATTTAAAAAAAAATTTTTTTTTAATGTTTATTTATTTTTGAGACAGAGAGAGACAGAGCATGAACAGGGGAGGGTCAGAGAGAGAGGGAGACACAGAATCCGAAACAGGCTCCGGGCTCCGAGCTGTCAGCACAGAGCCCGATGCGGGGCTCGAACCCACGGACCGCGAGATCGTGACTTGGGCTGAAGTCAGACTCTCAACCGACTGAGCCACCCAGGTGCCCCGAATATATCTTTTTTTTTAACTCCCACAAATCCAAAAAAAGAGAAAGAAAGAAAGAAAGAAAGAAGAAAGAAAGAAGAAGAAAGAAAGAAAGAAAGAAAGAAAGAAAGAAGAAAGAAAGAAAGAACCTAGAAGAAAAATGGAGAAGGGCATTTAGGCATTTGTATGGGAACTCCACAGCTAACCAAATGTCCAGTAAACACATGAAGATATTTAACACCATTAGTAAACAGAAAAATGCAAATTAAAACTATAATGCACTATAGGTTATACTGCACATCAGAAGGGCTAATTTTCTAAACTTAGGAAAAAAAAAAAAAACAGGAGAAAGTGTTCACAAGAATGTGGATTAATAGGTACTCTCATTAAGTCCTAGAAGTAGTGTAAAATGGTATAACACTGAAAATCTGTTTAGCTTTTCCTATTAAATTTTGAAATTCACATTCACTGTGTACTGCTAATTTACTATTAGGTATATATGTACAAAATATACATACATATGTAGAAATGCAGAAATATATACAGTATACTAAAAAGAACATACATACCAATGTCATTCATAATAGTCTCAAATTGAAAACCTTATTGACCATTAACAGAATGGATAAACAAATTTTGGTATATTCATATAATGGTAAACTAAAACAATGATAAAAATGAAAGAACTGTTATACTCAGCAACATGGTTAAATCTCAGAAACATTGCATTGAGTGGAAAAATTCATATACAAAAGAGTACATACTAGATAGATAGATTTAGATAGATTGATTTCAAAAACATGCAAAAGTTATCTATGATGCTAAAAGTCAGGATAGAGGTGAGCTTTGGACACACTCATGAGTTTACTTTCTGTCTTTATATCTCTGTGTCTCTCTTTCTCCGTCTCTCTCTCTATATACATATATTAATTACATTGGCTTCTGGACATATATCCAAAAGAAATGAAATCACTATATATATTCTGTTGGGTCTGTTTCTGAACAGTTTTCAGAGTTTGTCCTGGGTTTCTGAAATTGGTTCTCCAATCTGATTACATTTCAAGTCACTAATGACTCTCTTTCCAGTAGTAAAACATCACTGATAGTCCAAGGCATGATGTTGCAATAGAGATACATAAAATACCATCATGGGATACTTATTATCAAATACTTAACAAGAGGTAAGGTTCTGGATAACCATGTGCTTGATACCTTATAACATTTTTTGTCAAACTAACCATTATAATGAGATTGGCTGGTTGTTCCAGTTGCACTGGTCAAAATGGGGAAAGGAAACGATGAGGTCAGGGATTTGAATTCTCAGCTCACGGGCCACCTATAGGACCAGAAAGTCTCTGCCCTGAAAGAATCTCTTATCTCGTGTAGCTGCAGAGGTGAGGCTGCTGAAAATGAAATCCAGCCTCTCATCCTTTGAGTAGCTGAATTAACAACACAAATTGAATTCCCAAATGTGCACAGTATCTGCTAGTAAAGTGAGGACATTGACCAGGAAGAAATGGAATCCTGGAAATTGGAATGGAGATATATGGGATGATCTTAATGAAGTTTGGAACACTGAAACCCCTACATTCTGACGAGCCTTCTTAGAAAGGACTCTTAACAGTTTAGTTAAGAAATGAAATGAAATATGGTCTACTCTAAATGAAGTGGATATACCAGGACTGCCTTGGTATAGGGTAGTAGAAGAAATCCAAAGGCTTAGAGATATTGGGATGTTAAAGTGGTTTTATCACCTGAAACATACTTGCTCACCCTGGGAGGGTCCAGAAGATACATCTTGCCCCACAGCTGTGAGAAATAAATTTGTGAAGGGAGTCCCAGCATCCCTGAAGAGCTCTGTGATCACTCTTCTCTGTAGGTCAGAGTTACAGTGGCTTCTGGGAAATGAAATAATAATCTCAAAGAGATATTTGAGATGTTTATTGCAGTATTATTTACAATAATAATGTAATACAACACAATTATACAATTATATAATAATGTAATTATATATTATATATTATATATATAATATACATATAACATATATATAATAATGTAATTACAATCAGCCATAAAAGAGAAGAAAATCCTGCCATTTGTGACAACATGGGTGGACCTTAAGGGCAGTATGCTAAGTCGAATAAGCTAGACAGATAAAGACAAACACTGTATCATCTCATTTATATGTGGAAGAAAACAGACTGGCTGCCAGAGATTGGTGGCGGGGAATGGGGAGGACGGATGAAATGGGTGAAGGTGGTCAAAGGATACAAACTTCCAACTGTAAGATAAAAAAGTTCTGGGGATGTAATATACAACCATGGTAACTATGGTTAACAATACTATATTGCATATTTTGAAAGTTGCTAAGGGAATAGATTTGAAATGTTGTCTCTACCAAAAAATTATTGTAACTGTGAGGTGATAGATGTGTTAACCAACCTTATTGTGGTAATCATTTCACAATATATACACATATCAAATCATCGCATTGTCTGTCTTACACAATGTGGAGGTCAATTACATCTCAATAAAACTAGGATGGGAAAAGAAGTTACCATGGGCACTGCTGCTATTGAATTATGAAACCTAAATGGAATGGGGATAATTGGATCCCAGGGTGGCAGGAGCGAAGTGGTGCACTTAGCTGCCAAAGGCAAGGTGGGCATGGTTACCATAATGGACAACAAAGTAGAATCAGAATAATTTGGTTCACAGAGACCTATGGCATTGGCTAGTTGATCATGCTAGCCCTAGAAGTGAAATAGATGGGGAATCTACTGAACTCTGGACTTGATCTGTATAAGCGGAAGGGTTCTAGGTCAAGTAAACAAAAGTCCAACCTGAATCATAACAGAGTCATGGCTTCCTAGTAAATTCCAGACTTGAGCCAGCTTACATTGCAGATCCAGAACCCCTTGAACGAAGGAAAGGCAACCCTGCTACACTGCCCCCCAATTCTACTGTTAGTCTTTCTCCCAACCTTCCTCCCGAGGGACACATATCCTTTCACCAGGATGACTGTGCACTGGGGGTAAAAACAACCAAAAGGAAAAAGGAAAAGCTAATTTCTGTCATTTCCCATTTCGCCAATATCCTCTTCTATGATAAAGATGTTTATTGCTCTGTTTAGTTCGTCTGATGGTTTAACACTGTTCTAGCAGTATATTTATACCTCTATTTCTTGATTTATTGACTTTTAAACAGTGTCCATTAGCGCCCACACTGAAAGGCAAAGGGATGGCTTATTTTTCATTAGCTCTGAGTCTCTCCTCCCTCTACTGAATGTTAGTTGTGTATTATTCTGTCCTCATTTTTCTTCTTGTGGTTATTTTTGTGACAAAATAACAGAATCTATTTTGATCCTCAGGGTTAAATAGTAGCCCTGAACTTAATTGGGTTCATACTGTTACCTACCTACCCGAAAAAGGACTTAACTCTAATTTGAGGAATATAGAGCCAATATTTCGGGGAGCGTTTCTTTAAAAAAATTTTTTTTACAAAATGCATACCAGTTTGACAATGAAGTCTTAATTGTATTTGCATAGCCGTATTTTGCATTGCCTAACATAAAATTCATAGTCCAGAAGGAATGCAAAAATAAGTAACTCCAGTGTCAAATAAATGATACCTTTTTTATTGCCATTGGTTTCATACCCCGAGGAAAATTTAAGGCAATCTCAATAAATGAGGAAAACTCCTGAAGGTGAATTTGACACTGTCGTGTCAATATTAATTAGCACGTATTAGACAAAGTGGTAATGACACCCAAATAGCTGAGAGAAAAGCTTTGTGTCAATGCCCCAGATCCTCAGATCTGTGAACCAGGTTGCTGAAAAACTGATTTTGTTTACAAGGTGACTTGACAGCTTTTCTCCTCCCAGGAAAGGAATGCCTCTGGCAGGTGGGTGTTGCCAAACAAAACTGACTTTTTCCCGCATTCCCCTTCTCCACAGATGTTAATGATACCCAAGACACAGAAAGAAATGGAATCCTGCTGAGAAGTCTGCTTCCCAAGACATTGTGCTAACAGTTTTCAAACTTTACCCAAGCAATGGTTCCCAGGAAAAAAAGCACTTAGAAAGAGCCACAACATCTGTTTCTGTGGTTTATTAAAGTGGGGGTGGGGGTGGGGAGAGGGGGAGGAGCTAAAGCAGTGCTTTCCTTTAAAAAAATTTTTTGGGGCGCCTGGGTGGCTCAGTTGGTTGAGCATCTGACTTCGGCCCAGGTCATGATCTCACAGTTTGTGAGTTCGAGCCCCGCATTGGGCTCTGTGCTGACAGCTCAGAGCCTGGAGCCTGCTTCAGATTCTGTGTGTCTCTCCCTCTGCCCCATCCCCACTCATGCTCTGTCTCCCTCTGTCTTAAAAATAAATAAAACATTAAAAATTTTTTAAAAAAATAAAATAAAAATAAAATAAAATAAAATTTTTTTTTACATGTATTTATTTTTGAGAGATGGAGTGAGACAGAGCACAAGCGGGGGAGGGGCAGCGGGGGAGGGGCAGAGAGAGAGGGAGACACAGAATCTGAAACAGGCTCCAGGCTCTGAGTTGTCAGCACAGAGCCCGTCGTGGGGTTGGAACTCACCAACCGGGAGGGAGACCATGACCTGAGCTGAAGTCCAACGCTTAACCCACTGAGCCACCCAGGCGCCCCAGGCAGTGCTTTTCTTAACGCGATGCCAAGAGTGAAAGAGAAAATGTTGCCACCTAGCCGTTAGGTGTACTACAGTCTCTTTTATGAAATTCAAGCATCCCTGGTACCTTAGTTTCTAATTTTACTAGGTTATTGACCTTTATCATTTTAATCTCCCTGGTAAATTCTACTTCAAAAATTACAAAAGCACATATGCTTCCTGTGGTCCCTAGAACAATGCCAAAACAAGAAAACCCTGAAAGCTCTGCCCCCCATTTCCCCCCACCCATCTGGCCTTGGGGAACCAACAGTGATAGCCTGGGGTGCCTTCTTCCACACCTCTCCATATAAGGGAAAGGTTTTTTTTTTTTTTAATGTTTATTTATTTATTTTGAGAGAGAGAGAGCAGGAGCATGTGTGCGAGCCGGGGGAGGGGCAGAGGAAGGGAGGGAGGGAAAGAGAGAATCCCAAGCAGTTTCCACACTGTCAGTGCAGAGCCTGATGTGGGGCTCGAACCCACAAACAGTGAGATCATGACCTGAGCCCAAATCAAGAGTCAGATGCATAACCTACTGGGACCCAGGTGCCCCATGGGAAAGGCATTTTTAATGGAATGAGAATATTACTTGCCATCTTCTCTTTCCTCTTTCAGAATTCATGGTGGATATTCATCCAGGTCAATGAATATGGAGCTAAGTTATTTTAAAATTAACTGCATGTTATCAGTCACCAATTGCTGCCTACTTAACAGCTAATCTCTCCTGCTTCCCTGAAAAAGGAACCTTGATTTTATTCAAGTTTTAAGTGAGCAACAATATGCTTAGAGAAGGTCAGACTCTCCCCAACCCCAAGGAATGACTCACGATAGGTCTGTAATGTGGGCTCTATATCAGTCATAGTAATTCATTCCCTTGGTTGCTCGTTGGTTTCTATACCATTTTTATTGAAGTGTAATATTAATACATAAAAGTATCTACACATCAATAATGACCTTTACCAAGCAACATGCTCATATAAACATTACCCACATTAAGGTAGAGAACATGATCTGCATCTCAGAAGCTACCTCATGGCCCGTCTCATGCATCACCCTCCCCCAAGGCCATCGGCTTTTGATGTTTGTAACTCTAGGTTAGATTTTCCACTTTTTGAATGCTATGTAAACTGAACAAACAATATATATTCTTGTGTGCCTTGGTTCTATTGTTTAACCTTCTGTCTGAGATTCACCCTTGTACTTATTTTATGCCATTATGTTCTCTCTTTCTCATCCTCCTCTGCCTTGAGACCTTGAGTCTCTTTAAAGCTCAGTTTACTACTGATTTCCCATATCAGCCCTCCCCCATTTGGGAGCAAAGTCATATCCAAACTTCTGAGGCCCCAGCTATGATGCAGAAGGCTGACTATATACTCCCTCCTCCCTTCTCTGTTGTGCACTGCCTCAAGCATAAGGGCATCTTCTCCCTTGGCCAATCCCCTTTTGCCCTGAGCCATTGTTCTGTCTCTTCTGCCTTGTTTTACGCTCTCAATCCAGATGTTGAAATAACTTAGCCTGGTTCTTTTTCATTCGGTTTCTGAATGTCCCTCTACTCTGTTTTTCCCTGTTCTCTCTCCCTTTCAACTGCCTTCTACTCAAAGTCAACTTTAACACCTCTTTTTTGAAACATTCCTGTGACAGACGCGAGTTAGTATATGTTACCCTAGAATGCATCCTCCCTCCTCTCTTTCCAATATGGCATACAGCTGCCCATCCACACGCAACAGTTCCTTGCGTTTTGTGCAGCTTGGTGGGGCCATGTGACTTTCTTTTCACTAGTGAACTGGGAGTGAACTATGGCACAAATTGCACATCATCTCCCTAAAAGGAAATTACTTTCCCTCTACCATTTTTCTTTCCAGATTTTGGTTCTGACCACTTATATGATACTGTACTCCAGCTTTTACCATATAGATGAAGATAATGCACTGCCTTCTAGAACAGCTCTGTCCAATAGAAATGTGTGAGCCACAACATAATTTAAAATTTTCTGGACAAAAAGAAATAAAAAGGATGGATGAAATTAGATTTAATAACTTACCTTCTTTAACTCAATGCATCCAAAATGTTATTCAATACTCAGTCCCTATAAAGTTATTAATGAGACACTTCGAATTTTTTTTTCATACAAAGTCTTTGAAAATGGGCGTGTATTTTCTACTTGCAGCATGCCTTAGTTTGGACTAGCCATATTTTAAAAGCTCAGTAGGAGGGGCGCCTGGGTGGCTCAGTTGGTTAAGCGTCTGACTTCAGCTCAGGTCACAATCTCGCGGTCTGTGAGTTTGAGCCCCGCGTCGGGCTCTGGGCTGATGACTCAGAGCCTGGAGCCTGCTTCCGATTCTGTGTCTCCCTCTCTCTCTGCCCCTCCCCCGTTCATGCTCTGTCTCAAAAATAAATAAACGTTAAAAAAAAAAAATTAAAAAAAAAAATAAAACTCAGTAGGAATGCCTGGGTAGTGGCTGACATATTGGACAGAATGATTCTAGAGCCCAGCAAAGCAACAGAATAGAAGGAAGTTGGATCCCTGGTGTAGACTCCCCCAGCCTCCCCATACTAACTGGCTAGAGCTACTATGTGAGCAATAAATTTCTACCTTGTTGAAGCCAGTATTTTTTTTTTTTTTTTTAGTTTCCTTATTACAGAAGCTTAGCCTGTGTCTTTACTGACACACTCACACTTAAACACACAAGTGTAGTGATTCTAATACAGGTCCTCTCTGAACACTATGTTCAGAGCAGCTCGATGCTTTATACAATATCTAAAGTTGAAGGAGTCACCATAGAAGAAGGTCTAGTAATGGTGCACCGAGCAAGTATCTGGAAGGCCAGCTATTCTGTAATAAAGGAGGCCCCACTCTCCGCTGGCTTTCATTTTTCAGCTATTGACCCCACACCTCCATCACCTGCTCTTTAGCATTCTGCCTTGGAAAATGTTTTGTCAGAACTGCTGGAGACAGAATTAAGAGGGTATAAAGGCCCAAAGGACAGAACGGGAAGTACAAGTAAAATCGAGGTGTAGAAGAAGTCAGGCATATCAAAATAGGGTTAAAATCATTTTTTAAATTTTTTCAGGTTTATTTGTTTTTCAGAGACAGAGACAGAGTGAGAGCAGGGGAGGGGCAAAGAGGCAAGAAGACACAGAATCCGAAGCAGGTGCCAGGTTCTGAGCTGTCAGCCTGACGAGGGGCTTGAACCCACAAATCACGAGATCATGACCTGAGCCAAAGTCAGGCGCTTAACTGAGTGAGCCACCCAGGTGCCCTAAAATTAATTTTTAAAAGAGAAAATCGTTGAAGGAGTTCATTGAACTTTCTAAGGTATTTCACACTTTTGCTACACTCCAGATACTGGACTAGACCAGCCTAGACTTGGGCACCAGAAAGACTTCTGGGCACAGGAACTGAGTCATGAAGCATGTGTAGAAATAAGTCAGCTGACATGGGAGCAAAATAGTATAGAATTCCAGCAGAAGGAGAAGCATGTGCAAAGGCCCTGGAGGAGTACCACAATGAAACATTTTGGAGACCACAGGCATTCATTTTGATGAAAATACAGATTGCAACAGCGGAGAGGAGCTGGTGTATATGAGGAATGGCTTTTTGAAAAGGTTTTGGTGTCCCTGGGAGAAGGCTGTTGGTGGTCTAGAACCTCTAAGGACTTTCAGTGTGGGGGTACAGACATGGCTGGTGGTAATGACAAGATCAGATCTGCCTGATAATGAATAGGATGTTACAGACATGGAGCTGATGTGATACTGACCACATTGGTGAATGTAAGGACAGGGCTAAGGTTCCAGATATTGGTGATAAAATGACCGGTAGTCTCGCATGCTGACAAGAGCATAGAGGGCTTAGGCAGCAGAATGACTTGTTCAGTTTTGGAAAAGTGAAACATGTTAGAAAGTTGGTAAGAGAATCCACCCGTGAAAGAGGAGCCTGAGACACTATCGTAGGGGATATCCACGTTTAAGGGATAGGCCGGGAAGGAAGCTCAGAGAGAGAGCTCATAAAAGCCAAGGGAAAGAACATTTCAGTGCCCGTGCTATTAGGCCAGAGGGCTGGAACATATCTTCCGGCTCTAGCAATAAGGCAGGTGATGATTTCAGAGAGGCGTTCACTGGGACCGAAGGGGCGGAAGCCAGGCAGAAGTGAAAGAAAGGGGGAATTGGGATAAGAAAGTGGGTATGATCATTACAGACCACCCTTTCAAAGACCTTAACTCTTAAGAAGGAAAACTGCAATCGGGAGACGAGAGAGGAGGGTTTTGTCTTGTTTTGTTTTTTTAAATAGATTGTATAAATATTTAATGCTCAGAAAATTCTCTAGTCAAGTGGAAGAACATAATATCCTAGAGAAACGATGATCAGTGGATCATCCCACGGAGGTGGGAAAAAGGAAGCAATTGGTGCTTTGGCAGTGAGCCTGTGGAGTCAGCAGAAGGCAGGGATGGGAGGGAGTTTTCTGTTTTCTCTAAACTGAGGGGGGTGGAAATCTCTGCTGAGTGAGGGTGGAAGATGGTAGCTCCGGATCTGGGAGCATTAAGCACTAAGCTTAGTTGTGCCACTCTCTTCCACTCTTTTCCAGCTGTCTGGGAGTCCTGACGCAGCGGGTAGGACAGGTGGGTTGGCGGGGGAGGGCTTTGCAGGGAGAAATGGAGGAAAAGATAAATGAGCAAGGGAAGTGAAGGTTTGGGGGAAAAACTAATTGAATTAGGTTTCTTTGGAGTTTACTGGACAGGCATCTTATAAGCCTAGATTTATTCAACTTCTTCATTCTGTAAAGGAAGAGACTGAAGAACTTGTCCAGAGTCACAGCTAACTGCTGGCGGAGCAGGGTCCAAAATTCAGAACTTCTGATCCCGTGTCTTTTGAGGTGTTTCTGTCCCAGCCGTTTTTTTGCTCCATACTTGGCCTCGGACATTACCTTGCCCGGCAGATGATGAGAACACAGTCGTCTGTCATTTGGGAGAAGCAAGTTTGCTTTGTGTCTTGTTGCTCCTTGTAGACCTGGGCTGCTTGAATTTACCTATTATTAGCATTTGAAAACGTTTTCTCTCTCTGCTGTTTTCCAGCAGACATCAGGGAAGCCAGCAAGGGGTTAGTTAGTACAATAGGAAAGGAAATTTTGTAAGAGACAAAGCCAGAGACTGTAATGTGCCCCACGACAGAGAACTTCTAAAATCTTTTCCTGTTTTTTTCCAGTCATTATGCAGTCTTTCCTACCATCTATTCCTTTCATCCCACTTTGAATATTTCCTCTTTGATTTCACTGTCTTCTTTGCTACAAGAAAAAACAGTCATCACTGGGATTACGATCTTTGTGAATTTGCAAGGGACCGACTCCTTGTGATATGTCACAGATATTTCAATTGCCACCTTCTGGACAAATGACACACTGAAAAGGTATTATCATCCCTCTGATCCAATCATTTTCTGGATTGAATATAGTCTCGGTCTCCCAGTGATCATCAGGCTAATTCTAAAAATGAAAAGGGCCTGCTATCAATTAGAATTCTTAAATGTGGAGGATATATATTCCAAGGACTTTAAGCTCAATCACACTTACACAAATGATCTCAGATCAGTAGTAAAATCATTTTCATTCCAACAAGTGAAAGATATCATTGAAGTTTACAGATCCCCAAATGATGTGAATTAAGAATACTATAGAATGTCTTATAGTTATGGACTTATAGTCTTATAGTTAAAGACTACTTATGTCTTTAACATAAGACAGTGAGAACTGGACTGGAAGTGTTTAAGTGCTTACATTAGATTAACATTTCATTGTGTTAGACATCATCACTAACTCAGGATTAGGGTTAACCAAGTTTAACAAATGAAAATACAGAAATGCTCAGTTCAGTTTGAATTTCAGATGAACGACATACAGATTTTGGTATAATTATGTACACTTACATACAAATGTATGCCTTGCTATCTGAAATTCAGATTTCACAGGGCTGTCCTGTATTTCATCTGGCAACCCCATACAGGATCCACGTAATTCTAGCGTGCTAGGAAAACTACCTTCATCGCCAAATTGGATGGGTCCTCAGTGCTAACTTCTTAGGCATCTTTGGGCTTCTGTGAAATTATGGTCGGGCCAGTGTCTGCTACACAGGCTGAAGACAGGGTCAGAAATTCAGCGGTATCCACAGAATAAGTACATGTGGAGAGTGGCCGGGAAGCTGGAGGGCAGGAGGCAGAGACTTAGGACCCTCATAGAGCTATTTCATCTTCTACAAAACATCCTCTATAAAACTGTTAAGACTTCACACCTGCATCCTGTTATTTATTTGTTTAGGAAGGCACAATCTTAGAATTTTTAAAATTCAAGTATAGTTGACATATAATACTAAATTAATCTTAGGTGTACATAGTGATTCAACAATTACATACGTTAGAAGGTGCTCACCACCATAAATGTGTATAAACACATCCTTTTAATGTGTTTACCCGAATGGAACTCTCTCCTTTCAAGTCAGCAAACGAGCCTTTGATCTAAATGTATTCCCGACCAATATTAATGCATGGGTATCAGTGAAAGTTCCTCAGCCTTTTCCCAACCCCTTCCAGATCTTGATTTTACATTCCTGGACGGGAAGCCAACAACTTTAACTGTGAGGGTTTTCTTTGTCGTTCCTGCGAGCGGTGGTTGGTGAGGGGGGGTTGGTCAGGATATGGGGACAAGTTATCTAGTGGCCGAATAGAGGACAAGTAAGATTTTCCCCAAACTTTAATGTTTTGGGTAGTTTTGTGGGGACTGGAGTGGAAAGTGGAGTGGTGATTGTCTACTTAAGCCCGTCTTTATCCTCTGCCCCATCTTAAATAACACCTTGAGGGCCATTTGATGATTCATAGACCAGTGACCATTGTGGAGCAGTCTATCTAGAATTGCAGAGCCTGTCAGGCTAAGAAAAAATCTTATGAACCTCCCGCCCCTCCCCCAGTCTTGTACCCCTTCAGTGATAACACTCTGCTGGCGATGAGGTTATGACGGCACCACGTCCCTACCAGGAAGATACTGACTCTTAAAATATTCTTCTAAGTCACACACACATCTATACATATAATACCTTGTTAAGCAGAAATATCATGTATAGTCACTGCAGAAAAGTTAGCAGATGCCAAAAAGGTATTCAAAAGGAAATAAAGCACCCACAATCCAGAGATGATGGCTATTAATATCTTGGAATATTTTCATTCAGTTTTTTTCATGCATAATCTTTTCTACATATTTGAGATTATATTTTCTCATTTACTATTCAATTATCATTTCCTAGCCTCAGACCTTGCTCTATAAGGGGATGGGTGTGTCCTGTGACTCTGTGTGACGGGTGGAGAAATTAGCTGTTGAAATTTCATAATCCCTAAGACTCTCCCAAGTGATCTTTCGGAAAGACACTTAGCAGCGATGACCTGTGCCTTCAAACTTGTAACCTCAAATTCTCATTAAGGAAGTCATTGTCACTTTTGGGAGAACATTTTTTAGAGGAGTTCATAAAGTCCTATTTGGGTTTTTTTTAGGTTTTGTAACTCGTAAATACTACATAAAAGCAGCATTCTCGCATAAACGTCCCTACTACCCTCTAGTTCTTCAGGTGTTTAATTCACCAGGTGAATGTCTATGGGAAAATTAAGCCCAGTTTAAGGAGTCAAACACTGATTTCATCATGACACTCTGCTCAAGAGGCAGCAAGGGTTGCCTGTGGTATCTGCCCTGTAGCCAGCCCAGTCCGTCTCTGCTTCGAACTAGGTGAGTAATCTTAGGCACACCTTTACCTCTATGGACTTCAGTTTCCTTACCTATATAATAGAGTTATGGACTAGATGACCTAAGCCTCCTTTCACCTTTGACATTCATGATTAAAATCAGAGTCCAAATCAAGAGGAACATTCTTATGTTATTTTCCCAGGGGTACCCAAGAGTCTGGGGCCAGATGCCCTGAAGGGAGCATTTCATGAACATGTAACCACTGACTTCTGGCAGAAGGAACATTGTTGCCACTAACCTTAAGGGGCCCTTTCCCCATCTGCCATCATGAAATAGCTGGACTGTCACAGGGGTTCCTAGTTTCCAGTCAATTTTGAATTACTTGAATTCCACATTCATCTGAAGCCTATCTTTCTCCACATCAACTGGAGACAGATTAAAATTCAAGAGTTCCTGTTGTAACTTTTGGTTGCTTCCCTACCTAGAAACTAACCAGGCTCCTGGAAGCCAGACACATAATTACAACTCAATAAGTGTTTAATAAATGAATGAATGGTAACTAACGAGGTATACTTAGGGTCATGCCTCCTTTCTGGGTGAACCTGTGGTATTGAATCGAAAGAATCCCTGCATTTTTCATAAGTTTCTAAGAGTAACGTTTAAGCTCTTTGCATGTATAAATTACTAAGTAATTTTTTACTTCAGTAGGAGATTCCAAAGGCTTTAATCCGAACTCATATTTCCGATACAGATGTTGGGCCAGATGAATATTATATTTAGAGAATGCGTATGGAATTTATCTCAGCCTCGTCTTCCCCTTATTATTCCCTCAACCATCATTGTAGTGCACTGTAAGTAAGTAACCTAAATGCACACAGAAGACAGAATATGAGCATGGCAAAGGAAAGAAATTTACATTTGTGGGTTACCTTCATGGTGCCAGGTACTGTGCACGTTCTGACTTAATTATCATTGCAAACCTCACAGCAATTCAACAAGGAGGTAAATTTTAATTCATCTACTCTTCTGCTAAGGAGAGATGTTTCATGCCTTAGGTCACACAAATGGTAACAGAATTGAGCTTCAAGCACAGGTGGGTAAAATTTCAAAGCTCATCCTATTTTCATTGTCTGAAATAAAAGCAACATTAGATAAAAGGGCATCTTTATCAAATGGAATTGGTTAAAGGAGTGAAAGAAAATCCCAAGGGACCACAGACATCAAATAAAAGATAAAAGATCATGGGTTTTTAACAGAACCAAACAAAAGGTTATAGTTGCTGGTCTGTCTCAGCAAAGAGATCCTTTTGTGAATTGTCAAATATATCGCCTCTGTTTTCTAACCTTATTGTTTTATTTGGTTTTTCAGGGAGTGGAGAGTGGAGAGCAGTGATCAGAGAGTCAGAAGATTCTAGCATCAACAGGGCCACTTGCTACCTGTTTCATCCTAGATGACTCATTTAGCTTCTGAGTCTTGGTTTCTCCATTTCTAAAATATTGACTCCCCCAACCTGACAGTGTTTTGTACATGCAGGGGACCCAAGTGAAATATACACAGGAATGTTAATTTCACAGCACTGTACAAAAACTCATAATGACTGCCTCAACTAAAGCCTCCTGAGACTCATATTTTGTTTATCCAAGACTAGCAAGTGTGAGGGAAGGAAAGAATTGGGATGCATAAAGGATTCTAGAGATAATTTGGATTCTAGTTCAGTGTGGCTGCTGTGGTCATTATAACGATTTTGGATATACTCGATTATTGTCCTTTCTATTCTGCAGGGAAATAAATCATTTTATGAGTCTAGATTGCATTTAACACCTCGACAATAAAAATGAGGGATTTCACATGAAGCATTGATTTACTTGTGACTAGAGCTATAGCAATTCTGACCAAGTTACCGAATTTGACAGCAGAAGAAATATAAGCATCCAACAGTGGGTTGTTCCAAATGAAAACAACCATGCTGCTTCCAGAAACATTTGGCAAGCAATTTGTGTGGGGAGAAAATAATAGCAAAGGCAAAAATGAACAAATGACAACCCAGTCATCGGTGGATGTCCTGTGGAGTCACCAAAGCTAAAAGAGAGATCTCTTGTTGTGATTTCAGAATCATAATTCCTTCTTGGGACTGCATGCAAATTAAGGAAGTGTTGGCTTGACATGACCATTATCAAGGAATTTGTGAGTCAGCATAAATAAATAAAAATGCTGAGTAAACGACTAAATAATTGCTTCTCTTCACTGTCGAACTGCCTACTCTTAAAGTGATATCAGAATCATAAATAATGAAGTCTGAACAGCACGAATGCTTGCCTATTAGCTGGATTAGAAGTTCAAACTATAATCAGAATTCTACATGAAGATATTTTGAAGATGAGTTATCAGTATATCCTGTTCCACAAACCTTACGCCAGGTTGAAGATAGCATAGTCTCCCTCTTGTCAGCAACCAAAAACTGAAGAATTCTTCTGGTTTAAATCTCAGGTACTAAGTTATTTTCAGCCTCCAGAGATGACCAGGAGATGGTAAGGTATGTTTGGAAATTTTTGTCTTTGGAGTAAGGGGCTTGTTTGGCGTCAGAGGAGAATGGACCTAGTCATTAATTTCAAACATTTGGCAATTTGCTTCCTCTCAAATGAAAACATGATAAAAGACTTTCTCTTTGAAAAATATGAAACAACCGTTGACAGAGTTTTTGAAAAGGAATATTAGAAATCATCTTACTGTCGGACATGGAATGAAGTGAATCTTACAAACGATCATGTCTTATATTAGCTGCTATTACCGTACTAATTACTGTCAAAGTCATGATGGCCGTCTTCTAAAACAGTCGTACCTAATACTTAGTTGTGAATTTATTAATCTATTCGGGACAACTTTATTTACAGCCGCGATCTGCTACATGTTTGTTTGTGGGGTTTTTTTTTTTTTTTTTTTTTTCCAACAAGTGATCCCTTTGCTCTGGCATTATTAGAAAATTTTACCTCTGCCATCCAAAATTCCCCACCTCCCACCATGACTAAATTATAATCTCCTTGAAAGCAGGATTATGTCTTCTTGTTCATGGCTATGGCCCAATAATAAGTGCTCAATATGCATTTGGGAAGGTGTGGCATGACCAGATCCTTCAGTGTACTGTGAAGTCAAAAGTGGAAGGGACCAGAATAAGGAGAAATTCAGCAACGGTAGCTAGTGTCACAAGAAAGCCGGGTCCTCTCAGCCTGGCTTCGGAGACTCTCCTCCATACTGATTGCGCTAAAACTCAAGACTCGTGTCTCCTAACCTCATAAGGTGCTTCCCTAATGTAATCTGAAACCAGCCTCTTACGCAGAGAGCAAGGAAAGACTGTGACAGAGGCAGGCCATGCCAGATTGGCAGGTGGCAGTTTTAATAAGCACAGGGAACTTGTAGGGGAGGCTTGTCTGGGGCAGCAGCAAGACGAATGGGTCCCTGCACCCATCTGCCAAGTGTTAAAAGTTTACCTTAACTGGGTTCAGCCATGTATATTGGCAGGTGTTTTCAACACCACACCCCTATCCCAAGGCTGTGTCCTTGTGGCAGCCTCTGGGAGGAAGAAGGACAAGAGGAACCCACATCCCAAGAACAGGGGAGGAGGCCAGCAGCCTCTGAGCACCTGGGTCCAGCTCATGGTTCAACTGGCAGTTTAGAGGACCTCTCCCAACATCCTATGAATGCTGGAGGCAACAACAACAGTTCGAAGTTTCCTGTTCCTGCAAGGGCAAATGTAACTAAAAGGTGAGGAAATCAACATTTGGGTTAGGGCAGTTGGTACAGTGGCTGAGAGACGCTGGAGCCGGGTGATGTGGGTTCAAATCCCTGGCCTGACGTTTGTTGGGCGTCTGATGTCAGGCAGATGGCCTAATTTTGATGTGCTCTCGCTTCATCGCTTATAAATGGGGATTCCCGCCTCACAGGGTTTTGTAAGGATAAGTGAGATAATGCACGTGAAGTGACGAGCATTCACTGTTGCTGTTTTACTTGCTCTGAAGCAGTCAGCAAGCAGGCCTGGAGGGTTAGGTGAACGGAGATTCTTTTGTGCTCTACCATGAACGGGCTACAGGTGTTGTAACAGCCCCACGTTTCTGTTGTCTTATCTGTGAAATGAGGGTATAGGCTGCAAGGAAGGGCTTCGGGCTTCCAATCCTATAACAATATCTCATTTTGCCCTACGTTTCTTCCCTTACGAAACAGAAATAGAAGCATACAGGGCATTGCAGCGATCAAATTGAATAATGAATGTATGAGCATCATACAAATGCAAAGCAAACGTAATGTCAGTTTTTAGTGTCGCTATAGGCTGTATTCAGTACTGGATTCAGTCTGAGGACATTTTAGTATTAATGTCCAAATCTGATAAGTCCCAGTGGCTCTGAAGAATAAAACTGAGGGGGCGCCTGGGTGGCTCAGTCGGTTAAGCGGCTGACTTCAGCTCAGGTCATGATCTCGCGGTTTGTGAGTTCGAGCCCCACGTCGGGCTCTATGCTGACAGCTCAGATCCTGGAGCCTGTTTCAGATTCTGTGTCTCCCTCTCTCTGTGACCCTCCCCCGTTCATGCTCTGTCTCTCTCTGTCTCAAAAATAAATAAACGTTAAAAAAAAAAAAAAAAAAAAGAATAAAACTGAGTGGTCATGAAAGACAATGAGATAACTACAAAATCTTTTTAATGGCATGGTTGGTCTGCTGACCAGTGATTTCCTCTCTGTCTTGTCTCTTCGCTTTCCTCCTGTTGCCACTCAAGGAGTCCTGGATTCCTCAAGCTAGGAGCGTCTTTCTCATTCTCGATGTCCCCAGAATTGAATACACGCCTACTTTTTTTTTTTTTTTTTCAATTGGATTTTTTATTCTTTTCCTTTTATTCTAAAATCTGCTTGGCCTGCTGATATATCTGCCTCACATGAGCCACTTTAGCCAAGGACGGGCATATCATAGTGTACTGGTAAAATCAGGCCTAAATCTGTAAATGCTAGAGTTGCATACAGAGCACGTGGCCTGTGGGAGAAGTATAGTGTTAACCTGTTCCAGCCGATAATTGATTACATGAGCTTCCCTGAGTGGGGGAGAGCAGAGAGAGAGGGAGACACAGAATCTGAAGGAGGCTCCAGGCTCCAAGCTGTCAGCACAGAGCCCTACATGGGGCTTGAACTCACAAACCGTGAGATCATGACCCGAGCTGAAGTCGGACGCTTAACTGACTGAGCCACCCAGGCGCCCCTATATTTCTTTTAAATATATACGTATTTGCTTAAAAAATAGTGGGCTCTATAAAAAATATGACCATAGCATTTTAGGACTGGAAAGGATCTTAGAGCTTATTCTGTCCAAATTTAGTGGTTTTAAAATAGTTGGATGATGCGACAAGGTCACTTCACCTCTGTAGTATTCTTTCCAAAATCCCATAATCGTGGTGTAATCATGAGAAAAACAGACAAACCTAGGTCAGGGGAACATTCTACAAGATGCGTATTGGTGCTCCTTGCCAAACTCATGGAAAACAAGGAAAGACTGAGAAGCTGTCACAGACCAGAGGAGCCTGGGAGGGATGACAACTAAATACAATATGTGACCCTGGATTGGATCCTGGAGCAGAAAGAGAACATTAATGGAAAAAAATGATGACACCCAAACAAGTCTGGACTTTAGTCAACAGTAAGTCACCGATGTCAGGTTTTTCGTTTGGACCCCCGTACAGTGGTAAAATGAATGTTAACAATGGAGAAACTAGGTAGAAGGGTATATTGGAGTGCTCTGTACTATTGTTGCAACTTTTCCATAAGTCTAAGATCATTTCAAAATAAAAATGTATTAAAATACAGTTAGAAACGTAAGTACCCTTTTTTTTGTGGAACATCGCTCTAGTGATAGCTTAGTGTATGGACTGTTCAGAGGTCAAACATACTAGTAAATAACCCCCTTGCACGGGAAGTACGAACATACCTAACTCCTCTATTTAAAAAGAATACTACTCATGCCTTTCCTCATGAATATTTGTTTAAACTATTCTAAATGCTACTTTGTGAACAGTAGAGTGAAATTTCATAAATAAACGTTTCAAATTATAGTATAGACTGTTTCAAAAAGATCTGTTTAGAAAGGTTATCTGTTTCACTCTGAAACTGAAGAAAGAATGAGAAGCCAATGAGAGAATTTGTCTGATCATTTCCTTTTCCAGTTATTCAAATGGTTGAAACATTAGCTCTAAAAAGATCTATGTGTCTTTATGAATTTCTTAGGATTTTGGTTGAATTGTTTCTTTTCTAACTGGAGATTGAGACCATAACTTTTATTAATATCAGATAAGAGGAGCATGGGAAAATATATTAGCTTGTTCGCTAACCATAAAGATAGTCATTCAATATTTATGGTCATTTGTTACTTTTATTATTCCTCAGTTTGAATATAGTAGCAGCTAATAAGTCAACTGGCTTAAATTCATGCTTGGCCTGTTCATCCCAAAGAAAAACTGGAATTTAGATCTAATAGGGTATCTAGTTTTACAGACAAATCTGCTTGGTTCCCAAACTAATTATGAGGAGAAAAGGAATATTCCATTTATTCAGTTTAACCTTGTCTGTGGTCTCATTTGTAAAGCATATTAAGGAATGGCTCACTTCCAGACAGAGCATTGGCCTGACCATGGAAAGATGGGAGAGTGTTATAAAGATATCACCCTGGATGGGGTGAAGGATCCCCGGAGATGTTCTTATCCATTTCATGTCAATCCCATCCTGCAGAACAAATGTCACCTTCTTACTTCTGCCAGAATTTAAGCATTGGAGTCTGAAGAAGGAAGTCCAGAGCTGACCATGTACCGGGAACTGTGTTAATATCTTAAAAGTATCATCTTATGTGAATCTCTCATTACCCTGAATGTTCCTGAATGGTCCCCTCACCTTTTTTTTTTTTTTTTTTTTTTTTGTTGCTATAAAAAGACGGGATTTTTTTATTTATTTATTTATTCATTTAATAAAGACTTGGATTTTAACCGTGGCCGTACCTTACAATCAATCACCTGTGGAGCTGTTTTAACTCCAGATCATTCAGTCCACACCCCACAGCAATTAATCAGACCCTCTGAGGGTGGGGCCAGTCCCTGTATGTTTAAAGTGCACGTGAGCCCCGCACCCCATGATTACTGTGAGCAACCAAGGTTGACAAGGATTGTTGTGCTCAGTGGTCTATGGGAATCCTGGCCCTCACCAGAGGCCGTTGTGCCCATAATTCTCTCAAATGGGACTTTTTGTACTCCTGCCTGGAGTACAGCGGTCATCCTTCCCTTTCCAAACCTTCCCCCCTGTTTTCTCTACGAAAGCCCCTAGCTGTGATTGTCAGGTCATCTGACTATCCAACCTGTCCCTCCTCCTCCTTGTTCCTGTCCCCTTCCACCTACCGCCCCCTCCCAACCACTGTCAGCTCCCCTTATTCTCTGAAGATTTTAGTTCAGGAGCCTCTGAAGCCATGCTAGAATTTGTCCGGAAATATATCAAGTCATTGTTCAATTCGAGTATGTTAGTCATTTCACGTTCAACAGACATAAATACAGCGTCTCAGCAGAAAACTGAAGCAAAAGTAGTCACATTATCATATGTCCCTCCCAGGATGATGCAGAGTGGGGGGCTGGGGCGTGTGTCTTCTGGTACCCGTTTCCTCTACTTCTCTCTTGGCTGTTTTTTCAATAGAAAACGCATGCTCCCACCTCACCTGCTTTGTGCAAGCTGGTCTTTTCTCCCTAGAGGAAGGCTCTTGGCCATGATCTTCCCTTGCCCGGCCTCCTCACTTCCTTTAGGCCTTTTCATAAATTGCATCTTCTCAGTGAGCTTTTCCTGATGATTGCACTGAAACTTGCTCACCCATATTTACAGCCCTCTGATGTCTATCCCTGCTGTACTTTAATTCACAGCACTTATCATTAGATATGATATACATTTCAATGACCTATTTGTTTCTCGGCTGCCTCAATATTTGTATGGTTTGTTTATGTCGTAGCCGCAGGGCCTGCTACAATGACTGGTACTCATCACTATTGAATTCATCCATTAACCCTAAGAGATAGGTTCTATTTTTGTTGTGATTATGCAGATAAGGAAACTGAATCTTGAACCACAAAGTAACCTGCTTAGGAATGCTGGTTGGAAAGTGGTAGCAGTGGGATCCAAGTTCAGTACTCAGAGACTGGGGAATCTCCCATCAATTATACTGCTTTTCTTTTATGGGTTAAGTGAAAGATTCACCTCCTGTGTAAATGAAGGCTGAATGCTGAAGTAGTTACAAAACTAAAGAATACGATATTGTAATGGTTGACCAGTCTGGTCTCTTTCAACGACCATTTGGCCAACTATTACAATTTTATTTAGATAATTAGAATCTGAAATAAATTTCAACAATTCAGCCTGAATATTGCAGAGGTACACGAGACCCTGAGGGGAAAACATAGCAGAGGTGCTTGAGGAACAGCAAAAACATAGTATTGGAGGGTGGAAGCAGCATAGAGAAGTAATGTATCGTTTGTACAAATCTATAAGAACAGATGGCGATTGGAGACATTTTTATTTCAATTTTCACTGAGTTACTTATTATACTGGAGTGAAGTCTTTATGATTCAAAAATAATACAGCTTTTTGATTGTAAAAGAGGAAACTAATTTTAGCTCACTAAAATTAAGAATAAATGCTTTCCGGTTTTTTTTTTTTGGAAACAGCTTTAACAATATTTCGCATCATGATGATAATTTTGGTACGTTAAAATATTACATTCTAACCCAAACGGATGACTTGATTCTATATGTGATATGTACACTAAACAGTTTACTAACCATCAGAGATAATATAACAGAGAGTTTGCATGTTTTATGGAGGCTTATACTGTCAATATGACAGATGGCCAGTTCCGATACAGGAGCAGGAAAATGACCCTAAGTAGTTTGGGTCACAGAAACAGGAATTTGACAATTAATAGAGAGGCAGATAGATAGATAGATAGAACTTGGTAGATATTTCTATTTAGCATCAATAGTAGGAAATTTAACTTGAAATCCAGTTGCAAACTAGAAAACTGTCGTCCCTTGACGTAGCATGGTTCAGCCTGGTGTGTCCCGTATCCAGACACTGCCGCAGAGTGGGAGAAGGGTAATTGACAAACCTCAGCCCATATTATGGATGACAATCTGCTCCATGCATCGAAAGTATTCACAGTTTTACAAAAGCCCAGAGGAAGCCAATTCCAGCTTCATAGCATGCCAGCTCAAAGAGAATAACATATTTTGAATATTAATATAAGAGCATGTGCTTCACTCCAGAGAATGAAAGATTCTTGCTTAAGGACAAAAGTCAAGTCTTTAAGGTTTGTCCTCCAGAAATGAAGAAAAATCTCTCTGCCCTGGTGTAGATCAAGTAGCTGAGCTGTGGAACCAATGCGAGATAGAATGAGAAAGAAAGGCAACTAAACTTATCTTGAGATTTTAGGGATGCTGGACTATAAGAAGGTAACAATAATCTTTAGTAATGGGGAAGGCTACGGCAAGGAAGAGGGGGTCTTGCTGTTGGTGTACTAAACTTAAAAGGATACAAAACATTCTCATACAGATGTTTTAGCAAAATGAAAATCACAGAATTTGAAAAGGGACCAGTACTGGCATTGAGGCATATGAAAAAGTCAGGAAATAAATGACAAAAGAAAAGTGCCTTGATAGCCAAATGCAATAGGGTAGTCCTGGAATGAATCCTGAACAATTAAAAAAAAAAAAAAAAAAAAAAACAAAAGCTATCTAAGGGTGCCTGGGTGGCTCAGTTGGTTAAGCATCCAACTCTTGATTTTGGCTCAGGTCGTGATTTCATGGTTGGTGAGTTCAAACCCTGCTGGCAGTGTGGAGCTTCTTTGGGACTCTCTCTCTCGTCCTCTCTCTGTCCCTCCTGCACATGCTCTCCCTCTCTCAAAATAAATAAACTTTTTTAAAAAGTGGGGGGAAAACCTATGCAATATAATGGGCATTTGGGGGACAATTGGTGCAGTTTGAATTTTTTAAGTTTATTTATTTATTTTGAGAGAGAGAGAGAGAGAGAGAGCACAAGCTGGGCAGGAGCAGAGAGAAGGAAAGACAGAATCCCAAGCAGGCTCCACAACATCAGCGCAGAGCTCGATGTGGGGCTCGAACTCACCAACCATGAGATCATGACCTGAGCCGAGATCAAGAGTCAGACGCTTAACCGACAGGGGCCCCCAATTGGTGAAATTTGAAGATGGACTATAGATTATAGTATTGTATCAATGGTAAATACTTGATTTTTATCATTGTGCTGTAGTTATAGAAGAGTTTGTCTTTGTTTTGGGGATCACACACTGAAATAATTAGGGGAAAAAGGCATGGTATCTGTAACTCATTCTTTAAATATGGTTCAGAAAAAAAAATGTGTGTGTTATGTATGTGCATAGATACTGAAGGAGAGAGAGAGAAAGACAGCAAATGATTAAGCAAATAGGGGCTAAATGTTAATAATTGGTAAATCTGGATAAAGGTAAATTGCATATGTGAATTTTTTTTAATACACTATTTAAAAAAAGTTTATTTATTTGGGGGGCGTGGGTAGGGACAGAGAGAGAGAGAATCCGAAGCGGGCTCCTCACTGTCAGCACAGAGCTTGACGTGGGGCTTGAACCCATGAATCTTGAGATCATGACCTGAGCCTAAACTAAGAGTCAGACACTTAACTGACTAAGCCACCCAGGCACCCCCGTGGGAATTCTTTTTACTGTATTCTTTCAAAATAAGAAGTTACCAAAAAAGAATAACTAAAAACAAATTCCCATATAATTAGAAAGAGAAATCCACACTTGGATTATTCAATAACACTGGTTAAAAAAGGAAATAAAGAAATCTAAGAAATACATAGAACTGAATATGAGTAAAACGACATGGAAAAATGCATCGAAAAGGAAAAAGCAGTCCTTGGGAGAAAACAGGTATTTAAAATAAGTGTATTAGAAATAAGCAAGCTTATCACTAAACCGGCAGTGAATTTACCATTTTTTTTTTCCTCCTGGTCCTTCTAACAGAAGAAGTCTGGTTATAGACCAGGTTTAGCCATAGATGTACCCGAACTTTCTAGCTGAAAAATAGGAAAAGGGGGCTCTAGGAAGGCAGAAAGTATCAAAGAGAACATAAAGAGGAAGGAGCCCAGAAACAACCCCACAATATCGTTGACAAATCTTAGGCTCACCTTGGAGCTGCACGTGAGTGGATCTGATCCTAGTCAGCATATCAAAGACTTTGAGAACTGAACTGACTGATCACAGCCCATATCCCAGACTGGCCAATGAATGGAAAACACTTGAGACAGATCCAGACAGCGTCCCAAACGTACCAACCCACAGCCCACAGAAAATGTGTTGAAACTTGTGACCAGAAACTAACCTGGTTGATTGTCTGCTAAAATTAACAACCTTTTCCATACTATTTAACAAAGCCCCGGGGCGCCTCAGTGGCTCAGTCGGTTAAGCATCTGACTTCAGCTCAGGTCACAATCCCGCGGTCTGTGAGTTCAAGCCCGGCATCGGGCTCTGTGCTGATGGCTCAGAGCCCGGAGCCTGCTTCTGGTTCTGTGTCTCCCTCTCTCTCTGCCCCTCCCCCGTTCATGCTCTGTCTCTCTCTGTCCCCAAAATAAATAAAGGTTAAAAAAAAATTAAAGAAAAAAAAAAAAAAAAAACAACAAAGCCCGGAGTCTTACAATATTTCAAATGTCCAAGACACAACCCAAAATTACTCACTATAAAAAGACCGAGGAGATCTCAACTCATTTGTGAAAAGACAGTCAACAGAAGGCAACACTGAGTGGACAAACATGTTGGAATTAAGCAACAGACACTTAGAGGCACATTTTATTAAAATTCTCCAACAAGCAATTATAAATATTCCTAAGACAAATAAAAAAATAGGAAGAATCGGCAAAAAAAAAAAAAAAAAAAAAAGGAAGTCTCAGCAAGGAGGTAAGAGCTATAAAGAAAAAGAAAATGAAAAATTTAGAACTGAAAAATACAGCTGAAACGAAAACACTCACCAGATGGACTAAACAGCAGAATGGAGAGGACAGAAGAACAAGTTAGTTAACTTGACAAATCAATAGAAATTACTCAATCTGAATACCAGAGAGAAAGCAGTCTTTTAAAAAATCAAGTCTCATGATCCTATGAGAGAATTAAAAAAGAATCCCAACATTCCTGTCATTGGAATCTCAGGAGAAATAAAGTGATGGTGGAAAAAAATGTGAAGATTATGGGGCTGAAAACTACCCCCCAATTTTTTAAGTTTTTATTTTAATTTCAGTGAATTAACAGACAGTGTAATATTAGTTTCAGGTGTACAATACGGGGATTCAACACTTTCCTACAACACCCGGTGCTCAATCACAAGTGCCCTCCTTAATCCCCATCTCCTATTTCACCCTTACCCCCACCCATCTCCCCGCTGGTAACCATCAACTTCTCTGTAGTTAAGTCAGCTTCCTGGTTTGCCTCTCTTTCTCTCTCTTTTTGCCCCCTTTGCTCATTTGTTTCTTAAATTCCACATGTGAGTGAAATCATATGATATTTGTCTTTCTCTGACTTATTTCACTTAGTATAGTATTTTCTAGCTCCATCCATGTCATTACAAATAGCAAGATTTTTTTCTTTTTTACGGCCAAATAATATTCCACTGTGTTTATTTGCCACATCTTCTACATCCGTTCACCAGTTAATAGACATGGCTGTTTCCATACCTTGGCTATGGTAGATAATGCTGCTACAAACATAGAGGTGCATGTATCCCTTTCAATTACTGTTTTTGTATTCTTTTTTTATTTTTTTTTAATGTTTTTTTTAATTTATTTTTGAGACAGAGAGAGACAGAGCATGAACAGGGGAGGGTCAGCGAGAGGGAGACACAGAATCTGAAGCAGGCTCCAGGCTCTGAGCTGTCAGCACAGAGCCCGACGCGGGGCTTGAACTCACGGACCTCGAGATCATGACCTGAGCCAAAGTCGGCCGCCCAACCGACTGAGCCACCCAGGCGCCCCTGTTTTTGTATTCTTTGTGTAAATACTTACAAGTGTGATTGCTGGATCTTAGGGTTGCTCTATTTTTAACTTTTTGAGGAACCTCCCATCCTGTTTTCTAGAGTGGCTACACCAGTTTGCATTCCCACCAACAGTGCAAAAGTGTTCCTTTTCCATCACATCCTTGTTAACATGTGGTGTTTCTTGTGTTTTTGGTTTTAGCCATTCTGACAGGTGTGAGGTGATATTTCATTGTAGTTTTGATATGCATTATTTCCCAGATTGTAAGTGATAATTAACATCTTTTCATTTGTCTGTTGACCATGTGGATGTTTCTTTGGATAAATGTCAGTTTGTGTCTTCTGCCCATTTTTTAATTGGATTATTTGTTTGTTTGTTTGTTTGTTCGTTTGTTTTGGAGGGGGGGTTGAGTTTTACAAGTTCTTTATAGATTTTGGATACTAACCCTTTATCAGATGTGTCATTTACAAATATCTTCTCCCATTCTCTAGATTGCCCTTTTGTTTTGTTGATCGTTTTCTTTTCTGTGCAAGAAGATTTTATTTTGATGTAGTCCCAATAGTTTATTTTTGCTTTTGTTTCCCTTGCCTCAGGAGACATACCTAGAAAAAAATTTACTACAGCTGATGTCAAGAGGTTACTCTCTTTGTTCTCTTCTAGGATTTTTATGGTTTCAGGTCTCACATTTAGGTCTGTAACCCATTTTGAATTTATTTTTTGTGGATGGTGTAAGAAAGTGGTCCAGTTTCTTTCTTTTGTTTACTGCTGTCCACTTTTCCCAACACTGTTTATTGAAGAGACTGTCCTTTCCCCATTGGATATTCTTTCCTTCTTTTTTCAAAGATTAATTGACTGTATAGTTGTGGGATTATTTCTGGGTTTTCTATTCAGTTCCATCGATCCATGTGTCTATTTTTGTGCCAGTACCATACTTTGTAAAATAACGTGAAGTCCAGAATTGTGATGCCTCCAGCTTTGGTATTTTGATAGGGATTGCATTAAATGTGTAGAATTCTTTGGGCAGTCTAGAAATTTTAGCAATACTTATTCTTCTAATCCATGAGCATGGAATGTCTTTCCATTTCTATGTGTCATCTTTAACTTATTTCATCAGTATTTTTAGTTTTCAGAGTACAGATCTTTCGCCTCTTTATATTTATTCCTTGGTGTCTTATTATTTTTGGTGTAGTTGTAAATGGGATTGTATTTTTAATTTCTCTTTCTACTACTTCATTCATTTGATGTATAGAAACGCAACAGATTCCTGTACGTTGACTTTTGTATCCTGTGACTTTACTGAAGTTGTTTATCAGTTCTAGCAGAAAACTACCCCAATTTAGAGAAAGATAGAATCCCACAGATTCAAGCAGCTCAATGAATCCCAAATAGAATAAACTTAATGAACTCCATACCCAGAAATGCCTTAATCAAAATGCTAAATAAAAACTAAAACGAAGAAAAAATCTTGAAAGCAGTCAAAGAAAAAAAAATTACCTGTACAGAAAAACGGTCTGTTTTGAAATAATACACTATTTCCAGAGAGTGGTTAAGATAGTACAGAATGTTCCCATAAAGAGTTCACCCAGCTCCTTCTGATGTTACCCCAAGAAGATCATGAAGGAACCCTTTGGATGACCAGATTTCAGAGAAAGGAGACGCAACGGGCTATCTCGCCATGGGGATCCAGGGTCTGGTGTCCCGGTAGACCTGATGCTTCTTCAGATTCAAACCTGCACTGGGGGGATCCCTCTGTTCAGCCAACCCCATCCTTATACAGGGGTTCCTCCACAAATATAAGGCACACTTGTGCTTGTGCACCTTGCCCTAGCAGATATTCAGAACTTTTTCTTGACTTAACTCTCCCACCTCAAAGAGGAGCTGCTGGCCCAGACTCTTCCTTCGGAGTTCAGATGTGACAGAGAAGTCTTAGGGGGCAGTTTCCGAGAAGAGAATACCCTGTTATGTCCTTCTTCTAGAAAGTGAGAACAAACCTCTCCAGAAATTCATCCCGCCAAGCGACTTCCCTGGCCAGCACGTCCGAAATTAGCAACAAGAAATGTCTAAAGAAAGTGCTGGATTCAATCTTCTGTCCACAAAACCAGAAAACGGAAGTAAATCACATCTTAAGTAGACCCTATCTTTCCAAATGCATACGTCTGAAGATATAGAACAAAAACAAGCTACTTTTCCCCCTTTCTACTAAAGTAACTTTGCTTTTTTGTCTCTTCGTTTTATTGCTATTAATTAAGGGACTATTCAAGGCCTAAATGGAAGTTTGATATAATTATACTTCTTAGAATAATGTTCTATATTTGAATGTGACTCTTATAAATTAATTGCTCCCATTTTATTCCATTTGTAGGTAATGTAATTACAGTATTTTTTTTTCTTAAGGAGACAACTAAAATAATCCAGAAACATAGCAATAATATTTCTTTCTTTCCATTAAATTTTTTTAAGGTTTATTTATTTATTTATTTATTTTTAAAAATTTTTTTAACATTTATTTATTTTTGAGACCGAGAGAGAGAGAGAGCATGAACAGGGGAGGGTCAGAGAAAGAGGGACACACAGAATCTGAAACAGGCTCCAGGCTCTGAGCTGTCAGCACAGAGCCCGACGCGGGGCTTGAACTCACGGACCTCGAGATCATGACCTGAGCCGAAGTCGGACGCTTAACCGACTGAGCCACCCAGGCACCCCTAAGGTTTATTTATTTTTGAGAGAGAGAGAGAGGGAGAGAGGGCCAGAGCACAAATGGGGGAGGGGCAGAGAGAGAGGGAGACACAGATCCAAAGCAGACTCCAGGCTCCAAACTGTCAGCACAGAGCCCGATGTGGGGCTCAAACCCATGAACTGCAAGATCATGACCTGAGCCGAAGTTGGATGGTTAACCGACTGAGCCACCCAGCCACCCCTCCTTCTTCTAAAATAAGTTTGAGTTTGGGGGCACCTGAGTGGCTCAGTCGGTTAAGCATCCAACTTTGCCTCAGGTCACAATCCCGTGGTTGGTGAGTTTGAGCCCCATGTCGGGCTCTGTGCTGACTGCTCAGAGCCTGGAGCCTCCTTCAGATTCTGTGTCTCCCTCTCTCTGCCCCTCCCCTGCTGATGCTCTGTCTCTCTTTCTCTCCCCAAAATAAACATTAAAAAAAATTTTTTTTTAAATAAGTTTGTTTTTCCTTTTTCAGTTCCACTGCTATTATTTAAGTACCTATTGAATAGCTCCAATGAAACTTCTTAGGATGATGTTTTACAAATGTATATTCTGTAAATGTGAGTCTTATTAGTAATTTGTTTTCTTTTCATTTGGTTTTTAGATACTGTATAGTATTTTCATTGTGGTTAATCAACAAGTTTCTTCTACTGATCCAGAAACAGCAAGCATACAGCAGCTCAAATGCAAGTTTGACTGAAATTATACTACTTAGGATAGTGTTTAATAAATGTATTTTATTTAAAAGTAAATTTCACGGGGTGCCTGGGTGGCTCAGTCGGTTAAGCCTCCGACTCTTGATTTTGGCTCAGTTCATGATCTCAAGGTTCCTGAGATTGAGCCCCATTTAGGGCTCTGTGCTTACCGGGGGGAGCCTGTTTGAAATTCTCTCTCCCTCTCTCTCTGCCCCTCCCCAGCTTTCTCTCAAAAATAAACATGTTTATTTTTGAGAGACAGCTAGATAGAAGTGAGTAGAAGAGGGGCAGAGAGAGAAAGAGAGACAGAATCCGAAGAAGGCTCTGGGCTCTGAGCTGCCAGCACAGAGCCCGACGCGGGGCTTGAACCCACAAACTGTGAGATCGTGACCTGAGCCCAAGTCACAGTTGGGCGCTTAACCAACTGAGCCACCCAGGCGCCCCAATAAACATTTTTTTTTTAAGTAAATGTCATGAGTAAATTGTTAACTTTTTTTTCCTATTGCTAGATAACGAAGGCTAGTATTTCACTTGATTGTATTTAAAACATTCCCCACGACCTAAACTATGGCAAGAGTTTTACATGAGTGGTCTCACCATTGGAGGTATTTGAAATTCAAAGTCCATGTCTGCGTTCCATGGGCCTAATCTATTCTAGTCGTGAGACTAATAAATTCACCAAGTAAATGTTAGTTTAAAAGAAAAACCCTCTGATGGCTCTCACTGTGCTTAGCGTAAAAGCCAGACCCCTCACTGCAGCTGCAAGTTCCTGAACGTCCTGGGCCCTGCCATTCCCACTGACCCAGGCCATGCTCACTGTGCTCCCGTCTGCAGGACAGAGTGACTGGCACTCTGTCAGAGCCTCAGGCACACCTAGCTCCTTCCACCTGCTCGTTCATAGTGTTCCCCCTGTGCCCGAAATGCTATCTCCCCTCTTTGCCTATCCTTCATCCTTCAGACCTTAAATGTGTATCTTTCCAGACACTTTTATTGATTTCTCAGTCAAAATTAATTCTTTTCCATCACATCTTATGCTTTTTAACTTATTAAAGCATGCGTTACAATGTGCAGTTGTATAATTATGCATGTGATTATTTGTTGAATGTGTGTATTCCTACCTCTGTGTTATTAGGGATTGGATATATTTATTGTTCATTTACTGTAGCCAGTGTTCTCAGAGCAATGAGGGCAGGTTGCTTATTGGCCCTTGATGGGACATTCTTCCTTGTGTAGGCATATCAGGTGTTGCTGGGATAACAAATCACAAAACACAATCTCCCAGGGATTTACAAAAACAAGTGTTTATTTCTCACTCATGGATCTGCGGATCAGCCTGGGCTTGCCCAGGCTCAGGTTCTGGATCGGTTTCATTCTCCCAGGTGTGCCTGTCATTGAGGGGCCCAGGCTGTAGAGGCAGTAGCATCGTGGGCATGGTCCTCTCACTGTGGACCACACAAGCACACGAGTCAAAGCAAAACACACACTGCTTCTCCCAGCCTCTGCTCCAAACTCATTCTCTTGTCTGCCCATCTTCCACTGGTCAAAACCAGTCAGAGGGCCCAAGGTCGGTGTGATAGAGAAATCAGCCTCCCCCCCCCCCCCCCGCCCCAACTGTGAGAACCCCAATGATTTAACACTTCCAAAGGTCTCTGGGAGCTGCTCCATCACCACCCTAGGCCCCGGCACCTCAAATTCCATACCACAGACCCCATACATCAGGCCTCACAGTTCTTAGAAGCAGGCTCCACTCAGGAGGAGTCTGTGGGCATTCCAGGGGAGACATAAGGGGCTCCCAGCCAAGTACTTGGACAGAGAAGTCCACACAGAGTGATAGTAGGAGAGAGAGATTTCCTTCAAGGGCCTCAGGTTGGTGCATTTCAGGAAGGCCCTCACCTCCCCCTCCCCATCAGTCCCACAATGCGCCCTTGTAACTCTCCTTGGTATCGAGTTCTGGGTTGTCACTTATCTGTCACCAATATTTATCGAGGGCCTAATGGGTGCTGCACAATGCCGAGTTAAGGCTGGTGACCAGGCAAAGTGCCAGGTCCGGGTCAGGCCCTTCCTGTATGGTTTCCCAATCCTTCCCTCTGCCTTCCCATGGAGTTGCCCTTTTAATTTAGCCTCAGACCCGTGATCCTCATGAAGCAAGGAACAGATGGGCAGAGCCCATAAAACGAATGAGACAAGAGGGTTAATTGACGCCTAGATGTCAGGAATCTGCCACTTGGGAAGTGCAGTCTAGTGCTTGAGATCTCTTCCGAACTATTTTCATTTCCTCAGATGAGTCCGGTGCTGGGAAGACTTTACCTAGCCGTACGCAAACAGACTGTCTTTACATAGGAGGCAGACCAACACACGCAGACTGAGTTCGTGAACCTCGGCAAGTACGTGGTATGGAAGAATGGGGAACGGTAGCAGACGATGAACCATAAGTGCTAGCCACGCCCACCACTGGTACAGGCAGTTGCAACCTTGTTGCTTGATAGCATAGCCCTATGATACAGTACTATTATCATCCCCTTTAAATACAAAACAGGATTGAAGCGTAATCTTAAAATCTGTGTAAATAGGAATAAACAGGCCCAGCCGTGGCGTTAGGGGGAAGGAGGCTACATAGGGATCCGGAGCCAGCATGAACTTCGGCCGTTCCGGTCCTGCCCCGCCACTTAACCCCACTCTCTATGGAGAGTGGGCAGGTCATTTAACATCATGGAGCTAATATTTGAGCTAGGCGCTTAACCAAGCGTTATTTCATTTAATCCGTGCAACTGCTCTAATAGGTCCTTCCTTTATCTCCATTTCAGAGAATAAGAAGGTGAGGTTTAGAGAAGCTAAACAATGTACCTAATATTGGAACTGGATGTCTGACCCCTAAAACTGGTCTATGCTGTCCTTTTTCATTCAGCAGACCTCCTAAATGCCATGCTTTTGTGAACATCAAAAAGGATGTGCATAAAATTATCTATCGTTCAGAACATTGAAACGAATGTCAAATATTATAAAATCAACTGAAACCCTCTAGAATTTCTTTAGAATTGAACACAGCCAATGATATTATTTCTTAAATGTTTGCTATGTAATCACCACACAAGCCCAAGAGGAAGGTCCTATTCTAATTTTTAGATGTCAAATCATGCGTGCTTTTGTGAAACGCTGTTAAAGCAGGTATGATAAAGCAGCATAAGCAACTCCAAGGACATGCGGTAGTGCTGTCCCGCTTCCTATGTTTGGGTGAAGAGAAAACCTCAGGAGCGGAAGGGACTTCCCAGGTCCCCATATGCCAGACACAAGCCCAGCCACACCATCAGAAGGAACAAGACATACTTTGAACACTAACAGAGCCATTACTTTTGCTGAACAGGGATGTCAAGAACAGTGCTGTTCTCAGAGTTCTCTGAGGAAGCTTCAAATGAAATTAAGTCCAATCTCACTACTGCCACAAAAGAGCGAGGGCCTCCAGCCCCCGAGATTTCAGAGTGTTCGGGTAAATGAGGGAGCGGGGGCACAGGTTTGGCTGGATCCAGAGCTTTATGGGTGTTCCCTTTCTCCTGGGTGACTCGGGTCACCCCTCACATTCCAAATGAAAGATGTCATTTTATTCATTTGCTTTGCTAACGTTTGTCGAGCGCCTATCATTCTCCCAATACACATAAGACACCAGCAACACCAGCCAAGACACAACGTCCGAAACCTCGTGTCCGAGCCTCTGCCAGTGTGCGCGAAGGGCTAAGGTGCCCGGAACCCCCACGCTGGAGCCGTGGGCGAGCCCCGCAGGCGCAGCGCCCGACCTGCGCGCGCCCGAGGGCGGCACTGCCCCACGAACATGCACACGCACGGGAGCGCCGCGCTCCCGCGTCCCCGGCGCAGCGCCGGCGGCGGGCGCGGGCGGGAGCCCAGGAGTCTGGGCGGGAGGCGGGAGCACCAGGCAGGGCGGGTGCCCGCGAGCGGCGCTCGTGCTTACGCTCGTCTGCTCACGAAGCCCCGCCCCCGCCCCGCCCCCCCTTCTCCCGCGCGCGGGCTCCGCGCGCCCCAAGCCGCGCGCGTGCGCGCGCGTGCGCAGGCCAGGGCCCTCCGGGGGCGGCCCCGTAGACTCCATCCTAAAGCGTCGCAAGGTCCCGGATTAACCCTTTCCTTGCAGGCCCATTTAGAGGCCCTGTCGGGTTCCGTGCCTGCGCAAGCCGGTGGCGCGCCTTCCCCCCAGCCCGCACCGCGCATGCACGGGAAGGGGGGGGTGCCGGTGGGGGTGTTCACGGCCGGCTAGACATTCTGTGCTCGTGCAGGAGGAGGGCTGCTACCATCAGGGACGTGCACGATTCCCTCCCACCCCGCCCCCTCCCCAAACTCCAAAAAAAAAAAAAAAATTCAAAATACACTGCCACCCACCGTGCCCCCCGCGCCCCGCGTCCAACCCGTCCCCGGCCTGCGTGCAGTGAGCGCGGGGAGCCCACGGCGAGTGTCTGTGGCTGTGCCAGGCTGCAGGTAAGCGCGGGCCGGGGGTGCGGAAGGGGCCCGGGCCATCCGCGAGGCGGCCGCGGGGGCGCGGGGGCGGCCGGCCGCCGGCGCGGCGGGGCGGCCCGGAAGAAGCGCGTTCTCGCCGAGCTCTGGGGCACCAGCCAGTTCCAGGATGTGCTGGCGGCCGCTGGCGGCGCGATGCGAGCGGCGCCGGGCGTGGGCCGGGGCCGGGCCGGGCGAAGGGACCGGGCGCCCTAGGAACCGCGCAGGCCGGCGAGCGGGCTCCGGT